>NC_083806.1:1237581-1603778 GCF_015708825.2 Lethenteron reissneri
CCCTTCCCCACTACACGACGAGCGGCAAGCGGATCAATGGAAGGCGTCGCGGTCCAAAGCTGCTGCTCCCGAATGAAAGGAAGGGGAAAGGAGAATAAAAAAGAACAGAGGTTGGGATAAGGTGGGGAAAAAACAAGGCAGCCATGCGGTGCCGGTAGAGCGAGTTTATCCCACCGCGCCGGCCTGACCCACGTCCGTGGCACGGTTCGGGGTGGTGCCTCTACGCAGGATGCGGCTGCCTCTGTGCCGAGCCCCACGTCACGTTTCCACGACGGCCAGATGACGACGACCGTCGTGTGAAAGGGCAATAGCCGCCGCCATGCCCGTGCCCCTTTGACCGTGCCGAGCCGGGCCGTGTCACGTTTCCAGGAGCCGCCGTCGCCTCGTCCCCTCCCAGCTCCGCTCCACCGCCACCCCCCTCCCCCCTCGCTCTCCGTGGTGCTCTCACGCCAGGTCGCACCGCTTCTCTTTCCGCTTCTTGCGTCGCACTGCTCCGCTCTGTAACTCCCTCCCATAGCCTCTGTTCCCAAGCGCTTACAACAAACGCGTTCTGTCCGATTGCACCATGAATAATGCTGCATGCACGTATGTTGAACTTCTTTTGCACCGTACGTAGCCAACCGTGTTGATCGGAGGTGCTATTTGTTGCTGGCCACTGGACACTTTGGGCCTCTGAGCCCGTGGTCAACAACCCTGATTAAAAAAAAAAATTCGAGCGGCAACCTGCCTCATGGCCCACCATTCCCCACCCCTGCGGCCTCGTGTCCATCCTAAGGAGAGCCTCTCTTGGCTGAGCTAAAATCTAGGCGAGTTGAGGAGCGGTTGACTGGAAGCGATGGTTTTGTTGTTCACATTTTTTTTTCCGACAAAGTTGAACGTAAGCGCTGGGCTGCATTCGTCTTTGTCGTGCACGGGTGGGAATGCTTTGTGACGGTGCGAAGTAGTTTATCAGCAACGCCAATTATTATTGGAGCGAGATGATGACCGTCACAGTCGCGGGCGGAGTCAATGTTTGTGTGTGGGGGGGGCACCGTTTGAAGCAAAGCTATCGAATGTCCTGGTCTGGCCAGGACACTCTCACTGTCTCTCATTTTCTCTCTCCGTGTGTGCCAGGGTGGGGACTAATGCGGGTAGTGGGCGGTGTTTGCAGCAGGCGGTGCGCGTGTGGAGCTTGTACAACGAGGGGGAGTCTTTTTTCCTTTCATCCAGCCGCTGCCGCAAGGGCGCATCCTGCGCGAGGTTGTGCGCAGCAGCTGGCACCCACACGCAGGTCGCGACGTCTCCCCCGCACGGACGGACGAGCATTGCTCATTTCCTGCATCCATCCCGAGGGGGCCCCTCTGTGAGCGCCACTCTCCATTGCCGCCCTAGGTTCGTTGCGCTGCCACGGCCGTCGGCACCGGCGGTGGACCGAGACCCGTTCGGGCTGCTGGGAACGAGGCGACGCGCCGCACGTCACGGCGTCGTTACGAGGCGCGCGCGTGGCACGGGGGGTGTCGTTGCTTTGGCCGAAAAGGCAAACGCGGGGCCCTCGGCCTGTGCTCGATATCACCGATGGTCAGCCGGCCGCTGATCACCGCGACCACTCCACCTCTCTGTTTCTCCCTGCGACTGCGCCCTGCAGTCGCTCCGTCTCCATGTCTGTTATCTCTCTCTGCGTAGATGTTATTGCCCCCTCCACCCCGTGTGTTATTGCCTCTCTGTGTGTCCATCTCTCCATCGCTTGTAAATCTCTCCGCTTGCCTGGCCCAGGCTTCCCTCTTCCGCTGAACCGCTCTCCACCCTGCCACGCTTCTCCGCAACCTTTCAGTGTCGGCCATTTGTCATAGCCCTCTGCCAATCCGCTGCTGCATATGAGGGCCTCCCCACACTTTGTTGGTCATGGGCGTTTTTTTTTTACCATACCTTCTCGCTGATAAGTGTGGGTTGGTGAAGGCAGGGAGAGCGTAGCTGTGGGGGCATAGAAGCACGGCACAACATGGTATGTTACTGCCCAGGGCAGAGCATAAATACACAGACAAGCCTCCACATCCACACGAATCTCTCAACACCTCCCACCATCTCTACATCTTCCCGCACCTTTCCCCACATCTCTCCCACATCTCTGTACCTGGCACAACAGATCCAGTATACCCCTCGCTACCTATTCCAGTTCGCTCACGACCCCCATGAGCTGCGTCGTGCCCTGTCTCTTCCCTGCCATTCCTTGCTCTTTCTGCTGTCCCATTCGCTCCGCTCCTGGGTTCTTTTGTCGTTACAGATGTTTATTCCCCTGCTGCCTCTCTCTGTCTCACCTCTCTCTCTCTCGGAGCTGTTATTTTATTTCGCTCCCTCCGTCTCTGTCGGAGACGGCGGTCGCTCGGAGCTGGATGCCGCCCGCTGTTTGTTATTCAGGAGCGTCGCGCGTGGTCGCGCACAACAAAGCCTCAGATCTCCCGTTTAGCCTCGCTTTCGTGCACGTACGCAGGAGGCAATCGCTGTCAGAGAACACCTATTAAGGGCCGGCATGGTACACAAGATGAAGAGATGGTGCGGCCAACACAATGCGCGGCCACCTCTCTGTCTCGACAGTGCTGGTGGTGATCACACAGCCACACCGGGTACTCGTTTCTCATTTAAGGCTGAGTCAACCTAGGGGGAGGAGCCCAGGACTGCTTGCGATAATGGAGTGGAACTCGGGCCTGCTGGCATCATAACGCAGTGCGCGAACCACTGCGACACACAGCTGATGTCCAACAAGCCCGCACGCACGCACGCCCGCATGTGCGCGTGCTCTGCTACGCACACACAATCACTGTTCCGGGGCACTTCTCATCTCTAAATGCGACTTCCCATTTGGCCGGGAACGATTGCGAGTTCTTCGAATCGGCAGGTCGTGTGCGGTGGGTTACAGAGTGGATATTTCCACGACGTGCATGGCCAGCGTGGACGTCAGTACTATCACGAGACGTCCTCTTGAGAGGCTCTCGACGACTTCCTCCACCAGCAGAGACCCTTCCCCTAGCAGCGATGCGAGCGGGCACTTGCAGGGCTGCGCCTTCACTTGAAAAACCCCGCGCCCAGACTCGCGTTGCAAGGACGGCACAAGCGGACACCCTCTACTCTCATTGGGGTTACCACCTGGCCTGGTTTGGCCAGGACATTCTCTTGTTGAGGTAGCTATATCCTGGGAAATTAATGAATACAATTCCCAGTTTCTGTCAGTTGGATAACAACAAAAGCAAAAAGAATAACACTCCACCACTCAAGACAATTCCTTTAGGCGTCGTGTTTGCCTCTCATTTCCTTGTTGTGAGGAATTCCTCTTCCCGCCATATAATTCCGGCAGTTTAGTGCCACCCTTGCAGCCCACGGCCATCAAAGACAAAGATCCCCCGCATAGCCTTAACAAACTGCTGGGCCAAGTGCTGTTAGCGAGCAACCTATGAAGGCCAGCACGGCACACGACGGGGTGGGTGGCCAGCACTGCTCCCGACCGCCTTTGTTCCCCAGTGGCGATGTTTTTACACACCGCACTGGGTACTCATTTGAGGCTGAGTCGACCTAGGGAGGCCCAAGACCGGTTCAGATATTGGGCAACGGTTTTGGCCGTGAGTGGGAATCGAACTCGGGCCGCCGGGTTCGTAGCGCAACGTCGCGCTATCCGCTACCCACATCATCAGCAGCACCAGCAGCAGCAGCAGCAATCCCCGCTTGAATCGCCCTCCGCTCCCTCTGCCCCCCCCCCCAACCCCCTCGTCTCCCACTGTCAGATCCCGAAACCTCCCCCGCCCTCCTCCCCTCGGCCTCCCGTCTCTACCCCCCCTCCCATCTCGGTGTCTCTTTTTCTGGGGCGGGGGAGCTGAATAGCAATGAGGCCTTTTCATCACCCGCGGTTTTTGCCGTGCACGCAACGCCGCCCGCCCTCTCTCCAGCGCCGCTTTAGCCGGTGGGGTGGGTGGGTGGGAGGAGGCCACGCGTAGTTAGCGAGCACCTATTGCGCATCGCGCATGCCGCTTCGGGTGGCATCGGTGTTGGCCTGTGGCCCGCAAAGCGGCCGTCCGTGGTCTCCGTCACGAGCGCTGGCCACGATGTTGTTGGTGGTGGTGGTGATTGGGAGTGCTGCTTTTTAAGATTACGATGCTGATGATAAGATTGCTGCTGCCGATGATGATGATGACGGTGAGAGTGCTGCGGATGTTGATGATGTTGAGAAGGTTGCTACGAATGTTGTTCAGAGGCAGAGCGTTGATGATGTAAAGAATGTTGATGATTAGAGTGCTGCTGCTGCTGCTGCTGCTGACGATGTTACGAGCGTTGATGGTTAACCCACGACCGATGCAGCACACCAGGTACCCTGCTGCTGTTTGTGGATTTGTCACCCTGGGGAGGTCTGCACTCGCTCCGGATGCCATGAGGCCACTGGTGCATCACACGGCTCGGTCTTTTGTCTTTTTTTTTAAAGGGCTTCTGGTCACTTGAAGAAGGGATTTCAGAGTTAGCTCTGTGATGTCTGCTTCCGTGGGCTGTTCACCAACACGGAGGGTCGCGCTGTGTTGGGAGAGAACGAATTCCTCATTCTGGTAGCGCAATCGGGATTACATTAGGAAAAGGGACATTTCTATTTTTAAAAGGTTCTGCAGAATTCCGTCGGAGGCACCACTCTGAGCCTGAGTAAATCTCACGTGAACGGTGACAAATTCACACGGCCAACAGGCGGAGTGGAAGATATTCTGATGGTTAAAACGTGTATGTACGTTGAACTTCTTTCACACCGTACGTAGCCAACCGTGCTAATTGGAGGTGCGGGGGAAGGACAACACACTTATTCCCCTGTAATTTACAACAAAGTTTGGAGGGCGCGTGTTTAAAATCCGGTAGCTGTGTGTGTGCGAGACCAGATCCATGTGACATTCCGGACGCCGGGCGCAAGTTCGCGGAGAGTTGCGGTCTCACTCTCCCCGCGGAGCGTCTTGATTTTGATGCGGAGATTCTCCTGCTCCTCCTCATGCCTCGTGGTGCCTGCCGCACGGTCCCGACTCCATCGTCCCTGGCGGCGAGCAGGCGTCACGGCGCCGGAACGCTCGGCAAGGGACGAGCGCCAAACTCGCGACGGGCGAGTTGACGGTGGCTCGCCGGGGGTTTGTGATGCCGATCTCGGGTTGCGAGCCACGGGAGGTAGCCTCCCTCTCGGGTCGTCCTTCCTCGCTTCGTCACCTCCATCGTTCTGCTTGCTCTCTGCATCCCCCCCCTCCCGCGTGCTTTTGTTCTGGAGGATTTAGGTTGAACAAGAAGAGGCACGACTCTGGAGCGAGTGTGTTTGAGTGCGTGTGCATGTATGAGAGGAAGAGAGAAAGAGAGAGAGAGAGAGCGGCCTCTATGTTTAGGGGCTGTGAGAGAGAGAGATAATATATATTTGTCTGTGTGTGCGCGCGCGTGTGCAGATGAGAGAGTAGGAATGAGAGAAGTAGAGTGGGATTGTGTGTGGGTGGTACAGTGTTCGTGCTTGCGGAGTGTGTGCGCGCATGACTGTGCCGATGAGAGTGCGTTTGTGGGTGTGCAGTGGGGAGCGTCGGGGCAGTGGTTAGCACACCGCGGTACTAACCCGGCGACCCGAGTTCGATACCCGGCCTCGGCTAACATTTGTGGCGAGCTCTACCCGCAAGAGTGCAGTTTGTAAAACAGCAGCACTGAGGCAGAGGCGGCCAGGCGTGACGCTGGGCACACTGGGCCCCCCCCCCCCCCCACGCTCTGCGCGAGTCGTCTGTGCGTGTTCGGGGCGAGAGAGTGAATGCATTCGAATCGCCGCTTGACATTGAGAGCGTGAACGCAGCGATGGCACACGTCGCCGCCGCCTACAGCACAAGCGGCGTGCGAATCAAGAGGAGGCCCCGTTTACAAACCCAGAGGTGTGCGCGCGTGCCTGCGTTGTGGAGTTGCCCTTCGTGGCTGCTTGCTCTCACAGCACAAGGTTAGCAGGAGGGACTGGTGGCTATGCGGTGCTGATGATCCCTGACCAGGGTGAAACCGCTACGAAGTTCCGCTGCTGCGTAAAAAAACAACATGCCCGCGACTTTGATTCCTGGCAGGCTTCAAAGCGAGGCTGTGCGCCTTCGTGTCACCCTGAAATGCGACGCGTTCTGGGAGTGGACGAACTCATCTTTACAACGGCGAGTTTTGGCTGTTTGTAAATAATTCCACAGTGTGACAAAAACATGTCTTTTTTCGTTCCTGGGTAGTAAGTGTTACTTTCTAACTGCTTGTGCCTCAAAAGTACAGAAAATGTCTATTACTCCCCACAAACTTTGCTTTTGTGACCAGGACAATGATATTTTGAAATTTACCTATGTTCAATGAGAAAACGTGGTGTGCAATTGTGTCTTTCGTTCACATAAAGTCCTGGTCACAAAAGCAAATTTTTGTGGGGAATAATAGCCAATTTCTGTACTTTTGAGGCCTAAACACTTACTACCCAGGAACAAAAATCGTGTGACAGTGCAATACTTTAATTCAATGCAGCGTCGTTCATGCGAATTGCACCCCGTAACCATGTACATTAATCATGTACAAGTGTTGTGCAGTAAGACCACGCGGAGACGGGATTTACTATTAAGGCTGTTGCCGTTAATTAAACACTGTTGAACTCAACGCTCTAACTCACACCAGAGGTAGGCGTCCTCTATCGGAGTCCTTACCCCGGACTCTCAACAGTGGCTGGTTCTGCCTTCGGCTATCCGTTAGGGCTCCCTCACTCGTCTGCCCGGAACGGGGGCTCATCCATCACCGTCCGGCGACGAGGAGAGAGTAAACCCTCTTTCAGCCGATCCCGACTGAATACTCCAGACTCCTACTCTCGGCTATCCCTTGGCTCTCTTCTCCCAGCCGATCCTTTCCCTGGCTCCCCACAACGACCTCGCCTTCGTCACGGGGGTCCCCCTACAGCATCCGTGACATGACGTCATCCTCGGACTCGCTCGCATCTCCCTCTGTTCGCCCCTTCGTGGTTGCTCACACTACTCCTCTGCACCAGGACTACATCCTATATGCAGCCACGAACAAGCAAATGAAAACCTTATTACCAAAGAAAACATTTAAAATGAATAAACATGTCAAGGAATGGCACCAAAACGAAAGCAGCACAAACAACGATCAAGTAATCGCAACCAAGAAATGAGTCCATGAGGTCTACACATCCCAGACCACACTCCCAACTTCTTAGCCAAGCCAGGAGGCCTTCACGCGAGGGGGCGGTAGTGGAGTGCCAAGGAAGTTACCACTCATTCAGACCAATTGGTCAAATTATCCGAAATGTGATCACCGCTTGTGTGTGCGTGCGCATTATGACGACTCGTATCTGTTCCAGGCCTGCGCTCAATTTTTTGTTCCGAATCGTCACTTCGGTTCAAACGAACCCCCCCCCCCCCCCCCGGGTCTCGCGCTTGTAAACCGTGGAGTCGTCGTTGGGTACGATGACGTTTTGCTTCACCCGGCCCCGAGCTTCTTCAGGAACTGAACCGAGCAGCTGCGCTTGGTCCCTCCACTAACAAGGGCGTTGTCGGCTGTTTCTGCTCCTGTTGCTGCTGCTGTTGCTGCTGTTGCTGTTGCTGCTGTTGCTGTTGCTGCTGCTGTTGCTGCTGTTGCTGCTGTTGTTGCTGCTGCTGCTTCTGTTGCTGCTGTTGCTGTTGCTGCTGTTGCTGCTTCTTCTGTTGCTGCTGTTGCTGTTGCTGCTGTTGCTGCTGTTGCTGTTGCTGCTGCTGTTACTGCTGTTGCTGCTGCTGTTGCTGCTGTTGCTGCTTCTGTTGCTGCTGCTTCTGTTGCTGCTGTTGCTGCTGCTGTTGCTGCTGCTGTTGCTGCTGCTTCTGTTGTTGCTGCTGCTGCTATTGCTGCTGCTGCTGCTATTGCTGCTGCTGCCGCTGTTACTGCTACCACTGTTACTGCTGTTCCTGCTACCACTGTTACTGCTGTTCCTGCTACCACTGTTGCTGCTGTTCCTGCTACCACTGTTGCTGCTGCTCCTGCTACGACTTGCTGCTGCTGATACTGTTGTTGTTGTTTCTTCTGTTTCTGCTGCTGTTGCTGCTTCGGCCCGATTTCTACACGCATTGCCTCTCGAAGGCGCTCTGACGTCTGGCGGCCGATCTGGCGACCAATGTTGTTTTGCTCCGTCTGTGAGAACCGGCAGCACCGGCTCCACTCGTCCACGCTTGCCAGGCGCCTTGGAAGGGGCAGGGAGTTACCCACATTTTACCCCACCACATGTGACATGCCGAACGACTAGCCCCGTGGCGTACCCGTTAATCCTGCTACTGGGTGTATGTACGTCTGGATGTTGAACCTCTTTCGCACCGTACGTAGCCAACCGTGCTATTAGGAGGTGCGGGTGGACGGAGGCAGCGGGAGAGGTGTGGGGGCCGATGTAAGAAACTGGCATTTTATTTGTGCGTTGGTCATCGACACGCTCCGATTCAATGCCACCGAACCTCGGTTCTTTTCCAGGCACCCGGTAAACCTTCCATGCGCGGGGAGATGCGGCAGGCAAGCCTTCGGCGAGAGAGACACTCTCGATCTCTCCGGCACCCTCCGTAACTTCTGATTAGCACGGTTGGCTACGTAGGGTTCGACAGAAGTTCAACATTCAGGCGTACAATCTTCAGAGTGTTTTGACTGCTGCTATAAAGCCACTTCGTCGAGCTATCATATGTGGCCAGGTTTCTTTGTGAAAAAGAGCGAAATAGCTCAGTGGATCTTAACATGCTAAAATAAAAAATTTTAAGTTTTAGTTTTTAATCTCTCTAACCAGGAGGCGGGGGGCTGGCAGGGTGAGAGAGGAGAGGGAATTTCAGAAACTTTCCACCCTTGTTTAAACTGTCACACCGGGAAATGGAATCGAACTGTCGCCTGTGGACCGCACGCCCGGCCTGACTTGACACGGCGTGTCGGTGAGCGTCGAGGTGAACACACACGCGCGCACACACACACCACGCATACACGCGCACACACGCGCACACACACACAGCGCACACGTACACGCACGTAGGCCGTACTGTGCCGCCGTGCGTGCCTTTCCGAGCGGTCACATTCCGCGCGGAATCTCCTCCTCGAGGTGTCGCGTCGAGGATCTTTCCCTCTAAGGGTGCCGCTGTCGCCACGACTTCATTAATGGGGGAGCCGCGCGGGGAGAGCGCTCGCCTCGTTCGTATAATTGGCTCGCAACGGCGGCCGATTTCGAGGAGGGGAGGGGGGCGCCCATTAAAGTTTTACATTCCTCCTGCAAATGTCACCACCGCCACCGTCGCCGCCAGCGGCAGCAGCCCCATCGCTACCCACTCGTGAGCCACGCCGGCCTTAATAGGTGCTCACCGAACGCACTTCACCCGGGCGTAGTGCGAGGCTCAATGGGAGATCGCTCCGTGCATGTTGCGAGTGAGCGTGCCCCTTTATACAGACTGTGCGTGCCCCTTCATACAGACCTGCGCGCGCGTGTTGGTCGAGGGCGGAGGGAGCGATGCTCGCAACAACGAGCGCGGCGCCGGGCGGCTAAAGCGCAGCGAGTTGGCGGGGTGGGGAGCACAGCCGTTCACCTCAGCCGGTCGACCGCACGGCTCCCGGGTCTGTCCCGTGACCTGCCAGGGAGCCTTTCCACGCATCACGCGGCCTCACAGTGCACCTAGCCTGGCACGGGTGCCGTGGTGACGTCACCGCCGCTTCGTGGCGAATGGCGTCTGTTGTCCGGGTTGGGGTTGCCACCTCTGTGGTACGAAACACCGGCACGCTTCGTGGGAAGATGTTTCGTCGATACTGGCAGAAGGGGTGACAGCGACATGTGATTGCATTGCCTTCAGCGGTGGATTGTTGTTGTTGTTGTAACGGTAAACAACGAAGTTGTGGAACTTGCAAAGTCCTGTGGAGACTTCGAGAAGGCCTTGGAGAGTAGCTTCCCCCTCAACAAAGGGGACAATCCTGGGAAAGCCGGGACAAGTGGCAGCCATCGTGTTTGGTACATGCAGGTGGAGGCGCTGCTGCTGAACCTGGAGCATGCCACCAAGAGGTGGGGCCTAACCATCAGCCCCACCAAAACTAAGCACCTGCCTGGGTATTTTGTACCATTGGACAATCCACCCCCACAACTCCCAATTGGTGATGGGGCAGTTGTGGAGAGAGTGGAGAGTTTCCCATACCTGGGCAGTGTGTTCATGACCGGCTCCGGTTTAACAGCAGAGGTCACACTCCGAATCAGTCGAGTGGCATTATCTTTGCATCGGTTGCGTAACGCTGTGTGGAAGCTACCTGGTCTGTCACTCCGCGCGAAGCTTCAGGTCTTCTTGGCCACGGTCATTCCCTCCCTTCTCTACGCTTGCGAAACGTGGACACCCCAAATGGAACATCTTCGCCGGTTAAAAACATTTAGGCTGGCCTGCCTACGATCCATCCTGAGTTTAACCAGGCTGGATTATGTGAGGAGCTCACAAATCCTTGAAAGATGTGGACAAAGTCTCATCGGTGAGCTCCTCCGGCAGGCAGGGCTGCGTTGGCTGGGTCATGTAGCCCTCATGCCCAGCCACCGCATGCCTAAACAGCTTTTGTTCAGCCGGATCGAGGGGGCAAAACGGGCACGGCACAGGCTAGAGAAGAGGTGGAGTGATGTGGTATAGGAGGACGTGGAGCTGAGTGGACTTGCCGATGACTGGTACCAGCGGTGTCAAGATCGGCCTCTGTGGAGGAGGCTCGTGAAGGACGCTACTGGGCAGTTGGAAGCAGTCGCCCTCCAACAACAACGGAGGGCGGAGGAGCGACGCTCACAACAATGAGCGGAGCGCCGGGTGGCTAAAGCACAGCAAGTTGGCACATTAGGGGGCACATCGGCCAGTCGTCTCAGTCAGTCGACCCGTGGCACCTGCTGGGTCTACCCCGTGACTTCCTGCCAACGTTCGTTCGACACTTCACGTGGCCTCAGTGCACATAGCCTGGCACAAGCTTTGTGCTTACGTCACCACCACTTAGTGGCGAATGTCAGCCTGTTGTTGTATACGCAGAGTACAATATACGTGTGAGTGTGTGTGAGCTGAGTTCAATTCCCAACCACGGCTCTTCCCCACCGCCCACGCTCGTCACCACCGCCGGCCAATTGCTGGGGCTGAGTCTGCACAAGAGGCGTGTTTGGTGTTGCCAGGACGGCGCGGGGTGATGGAGGAGGCTCTTGTTTGGGAGGAGGGGGAGCGTGGGTGCGGGGCGCGGTGCTGCTGCTGCTGCATGTTTATTGAGGTTATAAACGACCGCAGTCCCGTCTCTGCGCTCTCCTCTATTCACGCCTCTCCGTTACCTCCTCCTCTCCGTCGTCATCGGAGCGAGCACCGTCACGCATCCACCTCGCCGTCACCTCGCTCAGAGCCATCTTGAGTGGCGCCAGCGGGCTTTGTGCTCTGCAATCGACTTGGCTTGTGGGAGGACACCTACTGTGGGAGGTTATCTGGTGTGGGAGGACACCTGGTGATGGGTGAGACTGGTGATGGAATGGCAGCCAAGGGATGGAATGCGCCCAAGAGGATGACATCAGCTTGCGCGCACCCCCAGCACCCTGGGGGAGGGCAGTGGCATGGGGAGAGGCCTTGGTTGGTCATGGCCGCTGATGAAAGAGATGGTGGTGGTGGCGACGACGATGATGATGATGATGTGCATAATGCCCTTCAAGTGCTCTTCCCCTGTATTCGTGAACTCTGGTTATCATCACAAATCGTATTTATGCATTTTCATTATTTTGACCGCACGTCATTTTGAACAAAATGCTCTGCTAGATTCGAGACTCAAGAACGGAGGCAGAACTGTGAACTTGCCAAGGGTGGGAGGGTGCAGTCCCGAAATGTTCAAATAGGCCCCAACATTATTACAAATGTTAAAATCACCGCGGCTTCTGTTGTAAACATAAAAACACTGTAATTTTACATCGTGCACCCTTGGATCCACCACTGCTCAGCGAGAAGGATTTATTAATAATTGCGAAGGTGGAGGTCTCAAAGTTACGGGGTAAAGAGAGAAAGAGAGAATGGTGTAAACGTTGAGCTAAGTTGTGAGTGGACGTCTGGGTGGGAAGGATGGGGACGGATGGAGCGACGCGAGATGTTGGGGAACGAGGGCGGGTCGGGGAGTGGGTGGGTGGTAGGTCGGAGCTCCTGGGTGCACGACGAAGTGAGCGGAGCTTGTGGTGGCGGCGGCGGTGGCAGCGGCGGTGGTGTTGGTGGTCAGGCTACGAAAGCCTTCACAGCACTTAACGTCACAGCGTAACAGTGAGATTTAAAAGCAATCGATCGCCCATCTCATTTAACCTTAACCTCAAAATTCACTCGTTTAACATCCATCCACCACTTTTTGGGGAAGTTTACTGCGGTTGTCCTCTGGAGAGACTCGTCCCCGCCATAGGAATGTGTACTTTCCACCACTGGCTGAGGGTTGTAAATATGGTAATGAGCACCAATGCCTCATGGTTCGTTTCAGCAAGTCACTCCGGCAATAAAATATAATAATGAAACACGATCGTCGATGACGCTGCGGCCTTACAAGGAAAAGTAGATAACAGGCGACGTTTCGGGCAATGGCCCTTCTTAACATGAAAACTTAATGAATTCACCACCAAGAGAGCGGCTCATGATGGGTTCAGGGGTGGGTGCCTGGGCCGGAGGCTTGTGTCCCCGTTCATGAACGACGAGCGGCGGGACTGTTGAGGTTCGTTTTCATTCTTGGGCATTTCCCCAGCATCTCGAGACCCCCCCCCCCCCCCCCCCCGGTGTGCCCGCTCTCCCAAGCGAAGTGCTGTCCTGCACGCTTGCGGGTTGTTGCCTCGGGTGGCTCGGTACGTCGTCTGACTCTTCGCTCCACATGCTGGGAGCTTCTTGAGGAAGTGAATTCCCAGTTGTAATCACTATTATTCTTTCTGTTTTGACCTTTTTGTTAGAGGAAACAATCGGTGGAAACCTGGGCTTTTACAGCAGCGTACAATACAAAACCCCCGACGTGTTTCGAACTGCCACATTCATTGCACACACTCATTACACACAAAGTGCCTGCCACGAATGAACCACAATAACCTCGCTGATCTTGTCGAAGAACATAACCATCACGCGCACTCCGGTCATCCTCGCAGCGGCGGCTTTTGGTTGGCCATCGAACAAAGACGGTCGCTGCATCGTGCGCTTTCAGATGCGCTTCTGCGGCCATCTGGAACGCTCTTCCTTACGATATTGGGAAGCCACTGGAGCTATAGATTGAAAACTAATTTCCTTAGAACTGCTTTTTGTGTTTAATTTGTTGTCCTTCCCCCGCACCTCCGATCAGCACGGTTGGCTACGTACGGTGCGACATATGTACATACGTTATCTCGGTTATATTGCGTGGCGCTTTATATGGAAAATGTTAACACATTTGCATGAAATATTTGTCTTAGCAAATTTACATTTTTTGGAAAGGCACAAATGGGCGCACGTTACTGCCCATTTTGAATCAATTTTCTGAGCATTGGCTTTACAATGTATCAAGCTAGTCATGTGCATCATACACACACACAACACAGGAGGCTGTGAGGGACGACCATCGCCCTATCCTATTATCCACGATGTTATCTACGAAATGTACTCGGCGGGATGAAGAAACCACAGATGATATCGCTGCGTGTATTTCCTATTCCGCTCATTTACCCAGGAGAGAATTACCGAGTCTCATGGCTCGTTCCGCAGCGCAGAAAACCTCACAGGTAACTGCGGATGATAGAAAGAATAGCGGCACAGATAATAATAATGATAAGAGTTATCAGAACCCTTTCAGCCCTCGTGAATAATAGGAGGCATCGGTAATAGGGTCCTGAATTAGAGGCGTTCTCCCACGCGTGTGTGTGTGTGTGTGCAGCATTGCTTCGTTATTCGCGAGGGGTACGTTCCAGAGATGCTCGTGATTAGCAAACTTCGCCGATATTGATTTTGGCCTAATGAATTCCCTTTAATAAACATGTAAATAAGCGATTAAATACGTGAAAATTATCATAAAAGAAAAAAAATCGTTATAATAAACAGAAATCAAATAAATATTAAATAATAGTTTATGAATAATGTTAGCATAACTTATGATGCTACGCATCATCACTTTCTCGCATCACACTCTCTCTCGATGCAGTAGTTCCAGATGCGATTCGCGGATAGCCAGAATCGCGGATAGCATGTTCACGAATAACGCATGTGAATACCGTACAGACACAGACACACCCACGTGATGCAGCTCACAGTAATCGGCAGCAGCAGCAGCAGCAACGAGATGGCAGGCAGACGTCGTCACAGTGTTTGGTGGCCATTGCTGGACAGGAGCGATGAGGAAAGGAGGGGAACGGGAGGGAAGATGGGGGGGTGGGGAGGCCTTTGGCGAGAGGGTGTAAGTTACGGGCTGGGACAACGCCGACAACAACAGCGTCCTTCGTACCTTTCTGTGGGAGAAAGTATAAAAGTTTAAAATGGTAACAAAACAAATAAGTGGAAGAAATGGGAGGGAGAGGGAGAGAGGTGGAGGAGGGGGGAGAGAGATTTAGGGCACACACACACAGGAGGAAGGAATCATCTGTGGGTGTTTGTGCTGAGCCCATGGACTTCTTTCATGTCGTGCCAAGAAAAGGAATGAAAGAAGTAAAGAAATAATTATATAAACGTCTCCCCCCCCCCCCCCCAAATCTTTTATCCTACTGGGCTGCGTTTCAAAAGATGTGGAGTGGATTTGCCTTTTGAGAATCGTTAACGAATCTTGTTTAGTGCCGCTTTTAACCAAAACACGAGCTCCTGTCCTTCTGCTCAACTATTTTAAGCGCGGATCGCGGAGTGAAGCACGGCACTGAAAGTACATCACCTTCGTCACCGTCACCATCACCGTCACCATCACCGTCACCATCACCTTCACCATCACCGTCACCATCACCATCGTTAACCATGGCCTATCCGCCGCTGGATGAAGGCCCCCCCCCCCCCCCCCCCCGAGCCGTCACCGTTTCTCACCATCACCATCGTCACCATCACCATCGTCAACCATGGCCTATCCGCAGCTGGATGAAGGCCCCCCCCCCACCCGAGCCATCGCCGTCTCTCGCCGGTGTCATGGAAACCTCACCGGGCGGTGTTCGCCGCGTGCCAGGGAGTGCTGGCTGCCGATCGGAGTTATTCACCGAACTTCTCCAGCACGATTTGTGCACCTTCACCGTATTCTCCCACATACTCTACCGTGTGGGATTTTTCGCATGGCAAGTCAAACCCAATGTTTTTTTTCACTTCTCAAGAGCTGAAATGTCGCCAAATTAGCAACACCAGATTTCACGTGATGTTTATTTATTTTATTTTTACGTGCGCGGTCATTCGTCACTGGGACGATTACCGTCGTCCTCGCGACAGCCGGGAGCGCGGTTTAATGACGCGCGTGGCTGGAACGCCGAGCGGACCGCGAGGACGCGTCGGAGCGGGCTCGGCGCTGTGACCACGGCGCCAGCTGCGCCCGCGCCCACGTCGAATGTCCCGCTCCAAACTGAAGAGGCCGAACGTTTCCGAACAAGCGAGCGAGCTGAGCCAGCTTGATCGTTCTCATGTTTGTCCACTGTTCGTTCGGTGGCAGTTTTTTTTTAAAGTGTGACAATTTTGCAGGAAGTTGAGTTCCGTCCGATGGATAAACTGGCCCCCGACAAGCGAATGTGGAATGTCCACTGTCTGAGAACGACTAACAGAGATGATCGGCACCACCCCACGTGGTAGGAGTCGGTGTTCGGCTTTTTCCTGAACAGTCCCTTTAGTTGCTACGGAAACCCACGCTGAATTATTATTATGACCTCACGTTTATTAGTTCAAGTGTCGAGTGAATTTCGTGTAACCAGGCGAGAACCCAAGAGGCGGGGATGAGTCTCACTTGCCAGGGTGACGTCGGTCAACTTCCCTGTTACCCGGCGATGTTGCTGTAGCAGACGGCGGTGGCTGAGTGCGGGGTGACCATGCCACAGGCACCGTGGACGCATGTAGCCGCTCGTTGTGCAGTCGCAGGATGTGCAGTCACTCGTGTGCGACGTTGCTCTGATCCACACCGCGTCCCCCACTGTCTGCGTCCTGCGTGTCCCTGTCCCACTGACCGTGCCTGTGTCTGTGTCCGTGTTGCCCAGGCAAAGCTCGCGATCCAGCGGGGTGCCACGGCCGTCATCTTCGACGTCTCGGAAAACCCGTCGGCCATCGAGCAGGTACCGGACAGTCGGGGCCGTCTTCACCGATTCACTCAGATCGCTCGTTTGGGGTCGCACGAAGCAGCAGCAGCAGCAGTCGTCGCCCCCCACCGGCAGACCGATGGCCGTTCACACGGCAGGTTGCTGAGTCACCCTGTGCCACGCAGGGACAGCTGCCACTGGGGGCGCCCTTTCTCACGTGTTGAGATGAGATGTGACGCGCTCTGCGATGACGCCCAGAGTGTAGGAGGGCCACCTCTACCAAACGTAAATGTACAGCGCCAGCATTGAGATACCATCAACCGCATTCGTATGCGGTACCACGTCGCATATCTGACCCGCCGGGGATTAAGGTGCAGTGCAGGTGGATGTGTGAAATGGTCAGATGCGTGAATGTGTCTGGAAGGTGACGGTCACCCCACGTGCGCACGCCTGGGACCACGGGTAACGATACAGCGGAAGATGCTTCGAGCCTGCCAATCGCTCGGCTACTTTGAAAGCGAGCGGGTCGCGCATGCTTGGTTGAGGACGCCCATCCACGTGCGGGGAGCCCAGATTTGTTGACCTTGGTCCGGGAAACGATGGTTATACCACATGCGACGGTCGGATATGCGACGGTCGTCTCCGTTGGCTACGCGGGGGGGGGTCACCCGCGGGGTGGGCACGTCGGACGTGAACCCGGGCGCGTGATGTCTGTCGACTCGGTTGTCGTTCGGCTCCCCCTTTTGGGCGTGACGCTGGAAGCTTTTCTCCCCGGCACAGTGAGCCAGACTCAAAACTCTGCAGGATGGTGTCCACAGTGGTCTGCTGATATTCGCTGCTATTTGTTGGTATTTGCATTGCAAAACAGAGCGATTTGAGTTGCAGAGAAAATGTCATTTCTACAAGGATTCCATTGCACCCACACACGCCGAACGGATGCTACGCACACATGTGCGCATGCACACAAGACAAAGATCCCCCATATACCCTTAACAGACTGTTGGGGCAAGTGCTCTTAGCCAGCAGCACCTATGAAGGCCGACTAGGCACACGAGGAGCTGGGTGGTCAGCACCACGCCCGGCTGCCTTTGGCTCACTCGTCGCGATGTTTACACACCGCACCAGAAACTCATTTGAGGCTGCGTCCACCTAGGGGAGGGCCAGAACCGGTTCAGATATTTGTCACTGGTGTCAGGCATGAGCGGGAATCGAACTCGGGCCTCTGGGTTCGTAGCGCAGCGTGTTAACCGCTGCAGCACTACACACCGATACAAAGAGATGCACACACGCACACACACACACACGTAAGACACACACGTGCACATCACCAGCAAGACAAGACATGAGCGTAGGCCTCAGAAACCGCCACGAGCTCCCACATTATTATTTTTATATTTTTGCCGTTTCTTTAATAAAGTCTCGGGTTTAATCTGTGTTATACCACACATCCTGAGGCTTTGCTAAATTGATGGAGCATGACTGCCTTGGACAGCTTTCCCTCACTTTCATTATTAATGTCTTTCACAAACATTTAGCTCCTCGTTATTTATTGGCTAAATGTGCCCTGCAGTTTTTACGAGGCACTTTACCGTTTTTTTTCCTTCGTTCGCTCGACTTTGAAGCGCGGACGACGATGAAACACGCCGCGGAGCGCTGAGACGTCGCTCGGCATCGCTGCCCATTGAGGAGCGGCCTCCAGTGGACGGACGAGTCCCGTCCACCCGCGGACGGATTGGTTAGATCCACCCGGCCGCAGATGATAGTTCAACGAAGTGGCTCATCATCTCGTGGAAATGTATAGCAGCCAAATACTCTCAACGCGTGATGTTGATTCTGAACGTGGAGGGAAAAACCAGAGGACCCAGAGAAAGATCCACGCGGCCACGGGGAGAGAGAGACACAAACTCAAAATTTACAGCAGGCGTCAGGGTCGGGATCGAACCCACGACCTCCTCCTGCATGTCAGGCGAGGGAGTCTTGCCCACCACAGCGAGACGTTAACCGCCAAACGGTGATCGGGTGGATGGTCCCACGCGGCTCCGAGCGTTGTCAATTCCGTCGAAGGTGGGCCAGGCCAGGGGCAGCGACCTGCGAGTGGGGCTTGAGCAGGGACGCGTCGCGGCCTCACGGGGTCACGGAGTGGCAGTCGGCACCACCGGCAGAGTGGAGGCGGTGCCGACGGGGGGGTGGGGGGGAGGCAAAGGGGCCGGGCGCGCGTGCGGCGGCGACAAGAGAGAGACGAGATCGTGGCATCGCGGCACTGCGAGAGATGGCGACGGGCTCGGGAATGGCCTTCGTCCAGCAGTGGATAGAGCGTGGCTTCACGACGACGAGAGCGATGATGACGGCGATGATGATGATGGATTGTTTGAGCAGTCGCCCCGCCGGGCTCCCCCGCTCGCTCAGCCGCCACCCGCGGACGTGACTCGCCAAGCAGACCCATTTATTCTGACAGCTACTGCTTAAAAAAACAATCGTCTCATCTCCTGCCGCAATCTTTAGCGAATGGGATGCCGAAGAAAACCTCTCCCCCATTGTGTGATGAAACAGCAATGAGAGAGAGCGAGAGGGAGCCGTTGTTGCACAGTTTGGAAATGTTTCTGTCTGGAAATGCACGGAGGAGGACAAGGAGGAGTGGTGGCAATGTGGTTAGCGCATCGTGCTGTTCATCACGCCCAACGTGTACAGCGTTGGGATGAGTACATCAATGTGCATATGACTGTGGAACATGCATATATGGTACAGTAGATCATTGAGGTATCATTCAGTGTTTATTTGTTTATTAATCAAGTATTTAACATTCATCGTGCGCCATTCGCAGCAGCGTCCAGTGAATCCGGCTGCACTGCGTTCACTTTGAAACCCGCACACTACGTGGTCGGCGCATCGCGTACGGTATGGTGAAATGTGTTGGGTATTCCCACCTTTTCCAAAATGCCTTGCCAGTGTGGAAGAGTAGGCCCAAAACCCTCTCCAGAGGGGGCTCTCTTGAGCTCCGTCTAGCGGAGGGCCTCCCACCGGCAGTGGCGTAAGCACTTGCAAGGCTGCGCCTTTACCCAGGGAGAGGAGCACCGCCGCACAGGGCTGTGAACCCGGCGACCTGAGTTCAATTCCCGGTGACCTGAGTTCGATTACCGGCCACGGTTTGACATGAGTGGCGCATGACACCTGAATCGGTCCAACCTGCATGCCAACCACCATTCCCACCTCATTGCCCCTCACTGACCAGCATGGTCAAAATTGCAAAGTGTGGTCAAAGAACCCCCGTGACCTAAACTATTTGTTTATAAAACTAAACTATTTCATTCACTAGGTAAGGCCCACTGAGCGATTCGCTCTTTTTGCATAAGCAACCTGGTCGACGAAGTGGCTTATCACGTGGAAACGTAAAGCAGCCAAATACTGTAAACGCGTGATGTTGATTCTAAATGTGGAGAGAAAAACCGGAGGATCCGGAGAAAAATCCACGCGACCACGGGGAGAGCGTGCAAACTCCAAATATACAGCAGCAGGCGTCAAGGTCGGGTTCGAACGCACGACCTCCTGCATGCCAGGCGAGGTAGTCAACATCTCCTAGCCACCGCAAGATGCTATCGTCACTGGTGGTGGGGGCGCGGGCCTTCCTCCGTCAGTCGCGGATGGGGTCGAGGATGTGTGGAGGGTATCTGAGCGTGGTGCCCTGCGTGAGCATCGGTTGCCATGTGGAGTTTGACCCCAGGCCCCCTTCGTCTGCCTTTTATAGTCTCAGTAGCAGCGAGAGGGCTGGAGAGGGCAGAGTAAAATGTCGCGCTCCGTGTAGCACCACAATAAACGCCGGCGATAATAACCCTCGCACACCGGGGCCCTGGCACAATGCAAATGCTCGACAGCCCCCGATGTTTATTTGCGACAATAAATCTCGAGAGCCGGGAGTGATGACTCGGTTGTTTGCGCACCGCGCGGTGAACTCGGCAACCCGAGTTTGATTATTCCCCCACCCGCACCCCCCTCACACCCCTCGCCCGCCCCCCCACGGCTGATACCAGAGATGAGCGATGCCAGAATCGGACCTGAGCCCCCTCCCCCTTCCTTCTCCTTTGCCGGTCTCTGCACACTGACCAGCGTGGTGAAGTATGGTCAATCAAACGCTCACGACCGACATGAGAGTAAAGTTATAAAAGGTTGCGAATTACCGTGGGCGGCGGCGTGCACCCTGCTAATCGTTTTGGATCGGGGGGGAGGGGGGCAATCGTTTGAAGACGGCGACCCATTTCAGAGCCAGCGTCGGTCGCGTACGAATCAAGTTTCCGCGATGAATAATTAAACCAGGGTCAAATGAAACATCGACACGGAGCTCACGACCGACGCGACCTCCACGAGCAGTTGGAAGACGAGCGGGAGGAGTTTTTTGCTCGGGAAGTTTCGATGCAACAATCGCCATTGATTACGCGTCTCTTGCCCCGTACACGCGGCCCCCCGCCCGGGATGGGAAGACTCCGCCACAACGCGAACCGCAGTTTGTGAAGAACCGAGGGGGTGACCCCGCTGGGGCCGGGAGGACGACCGTGTCTCGCACGCACGCCGTCTCTCCGACGCGCGTTCGGGTCGTACCGCGCGCTGTCCGGCACGACGTCCGACGTTTGCGCCTCCACGTGCTGGGAGCTTCTTCAGTTTGGTTCCTGACGACCTCGTAAGTCAGGTTCGAATCCCAGCCTCTTGTGCCGCAGCATTGCAGCCTTGCTCAGTCCCCCAGTGGTGCAGAGGGAACGTCAGCACCTGGAGCGTCAGCACCTGGAGCGATTGCATTTATGATCGAGCTCCCGCGCGATCTGTCAGGGAACCTCGCTCTGTTGCTGCTTTTGAAGTGAGACTGAAAACACACCTTTGCGAGGTGACGCTCGCAATCGCGACATTTAGTCTTTGCCGCTCGCTGCTGCCGCCGCTCTAAGTCGTCGTTGTGCCCTCCGTGTTCCCGCTGCGCGCGCCGTCTCCCTTCAATCCACGATCTTTCCATCGTGCCATTTGCCTGCCGTTTTTGTGTGAAGGCGATCACAGCATGGGCAGCGCTGTACAACGTGAATGTCGATCAATGTCGTCACCGTGTCGGTACGATGTCAACGTTTAACGTTAACCCTCCACCACCACCCAGCTGGCTTCATCGCTGGGTTGTGAAGGGGTTAATAGTTAAACATTGACCTTATAACTACATGGCCTATCCCAAAAGAAACTAATTATAAATGTCAATTGATTGAAGTTGCCAGTTTTTGTCACCTAGCTCCACCAGAGCTTGACTCGGCCTAAAGTGCAACACCTGACATGTGATGTCATTGCGAGCATCTGCACTGTGGGGATGAAGCTGGCCACGGGGGAGACTTTGCGCGGTTTCGCATTGCCCTGCTTGCCCTGACGTGCGCTTTGCCAACCTCTGCGTTCGTCCTGGCAGCCTCTGCTAGGTAAATGGAGATTTTGTGTTTGTGCAGCCATGTGTGTGTGTGTGCTTTGTGGGAGCGGTAGTGTAGTGGTCCGTGGTTAGCGCGCTGCGCTATGAACCCGGCGACCCGAGTTCAATTATCACTCGCGACTAACATCGGGGACGACAATTTGAACAGGTCCTGGGCCTCCCCTAGGTTGATTTAGCCTCAAATGAGTGTGTGTAAACATCGCCGCTAGGCCAGGCGTGGTGATGTTCATCCACCTCATCGTGTGCGGTGCCGTTCTTCATAGGTGCTCGCTTAACAGCACTTGCACCAAAAATATGTTAAGGCTATATAGGGGGTCTTTATCTCTGTCTTTTTGTTAGTCTGCTCAGATGTGGGTGGTTGTTGTACTGGCAAGCGCTAGCATGTGCACTGACGTGTGGAGGTGCGCATGTGTGTGTGTGTGTGCGTGTGTGCGCGTGCGTGTGTGCGCGTGTGTGCTCTAGATGCGTGAGTGTGGGGGTTGCCGTGGGCTCACAGAGTGCCGGCAAGGCGGCCGATGCAGTCCACAGAATGACTTGGCCACAACCCGGGGTCGCCCATAATTACAGTTATAGCAGCGTTGATAGCTCCCAATTACAATTACCGTGACACCAGGCCTGGATCTGGTCCATTCGTTACACTGAGTCTGACTTGCGACCGTATCCATCTGCGCAGAGCCATGAGCGTTATCCCCTCGCATGCGTGGCGTCTTTCCTCCGGGCACTCCGGTTTCCCGTCACGCAGAGACAACCGTTGGGTACCGAAAGAGCCCCAAACATCCCAACGACGCTGCGGTTCCCAGCCAAGAACGAGCCTTCAGACTTGGCGAGGCTTCCCCGTGCGAGGAGTGGGCCCCCCCCGTTGTTCACGAGGCCTCGGCCCGACCGGCCACCGGTGGACGGTGCGAGCGGCCGGTGGTCGCGTCGCCGCTCCTCTGTTGTTTCACGTGCTCCGCCAAGCCGTGACGGCGGCGGCAGCATCCTGTCGAGACTTGCCGCCAGAGCCGACCCCCATTCCCACCGATCCTCTTGGCCTCTTCCCGTGTGACCGCAGACGAGTGCGGGTCGGCGAGCCTCACGCCCGGAGACGCGTGTGCGAGTTTTCTCTGTGACCCCCTCCCCCCGCGTCTTCCGTGCGTGTCCGTCCGTGCTCGCTACGAGTGGAGCGGTGCGCTGCGGCGATCCGTCGACTGATGGATGCCGATTCGCGATGATCGCCCCATGCACGGGTGGCCTTTAGAATCGGCGTGTTTTGTCCATCCGTGCAGATTGGTTATTGCCCGTCGAGGGCAATACGAATTGGATGGCAGAAATGAGGAAAAAGGAGAATTGGTTCCTGACTTGAATCTCAGGCCCTGATTCGAAGCGATTTTGCCAAATCACCCGTAGGTGGGGGTGAGGGGTGGGGGGGAGGGATGGAGAGATAACAGGAGGAATTGTTATATTATTATTTTGCTTGTTTACTTAGGAAAGCCTCACCGTCTCTTGTTCAGGAGACTCCTGCCAGGTTTTCACAGTCGGGGGGCGATGCTGCTGTGTGTCACCCTAATTGGAGCAATTTGCGGGTATTTGTTTCAGCATGGGGGGTGGAGTGGGGGGGGGGATGTTTGGTCAACACCGTTCGCACCGCTCGCGTTTTTTTCGTGGTGTTTGTCATAACCACGGCACACATGTCTAACCGCCCCTCTGCGTGCGCGTGTCCGTCCATCGCGTGTCCCGTTCCCGTGGGCCCTGCAGCTGAACGGGGCGGTGACCGACACGCTCTCGCGGCCCGTCATCTACGTGCGTGGCGCCGACGCCGTCAAGCTCATGACCATCGTCAACGACGAGAAGGTGGCGCGAGCGCGCATCCAACCCAAGGTCGGAAACGAGGTGAAGGCGCGCGGGTGGCGACGGCGGCAGCGGAGGGGGGAGGAGGGTGGGGGATGCGCCGGGGAAACTGGAGTGCCAGCGTTGTTTTATCGCCGTGAGCTGTTCGACGCGACTTTTCGCCGCGGAGCGGTCCCTGGCGGAAGTTCCCGGCGTGCGGAGAGAGCGAGGCGTGGGCACGGTGTGGGTAGCGGTGCAGATCGGTGGCCGGGCCTGGCGGACGAGTAGGTAGGCGGGTAATTGGAGGCGTAGGTGGGTAGGTGGTGAGGTAGTGAGGTGGTGTTCAGGCCAAAAGGCCAAAAGGCTTGGTAGGGAGTTGGGTGGCTGTATAGTCACCAGTATATGGCAAGATGAACAATTTATATTAATCTGTATCTAATGTTCAGTTCATTAATTGTGCGTGTTATTTTTTTTACCTCATCATTTTGGGGGAGCAGTAGCAGCACTGTGAAACGGTCCTGGGCACCTCCCCTTCATGAACCCGCCCTGACCAGCGTGGTGAAGTATGGTCAAACAGTCCCCACGGCCGACGTGGTGTCAGCGGGGCCTTCGTTTCAGCACGTCGGGCTTGGGGATGTTTGACCATACTTCACCACGCTGGTTAGGGGCGGGTGGGGGTTGGTAAAGGTGAAGTACCAAGACCGCTTGAGATATCACTCGCTAGGGACGTTGGCCATGGACGGGAATCCAACTCGGGTTGCCGGATTCTTGTCTGCAGTGCGGTAACCACTGAGCCACCGCTGCACACCCGTTCAAAATGCTTTGTTGTAATTACTGCATTTGGTCTCATGTGGGTATATGTACGTACACTTTTATGTGTGTGTGTATCTTAATGAAATAATCCAAGGTGTTAATCATGCGTGGTGATTGATGACCACTGTGTTGATCGCGATTCTTGACAGGTGAATGCTCCAATGTGTAAGACGATTTTTGAGTGATCCACACTCATGAAGATGTATTCTCTGGCCCAATCTAACACGCATGTTGCATGAACATGCAACATGTTGTTAAAATCACGGTCGCTGAGCGCAGGGCTCCCGAAAGGCCCAAAAACGGTAAGCGTCTGGCGGCGACAAATGGCGCGATCGAATGCGTGGCGGACCAGAAAGTTCGACACATTTGATTGGCTTGAGCAAGGTTGCCGTGATGAGAGCTTGGGGAAGAGAGACGACGATGGGAGGGGAATTCCACGTTGGAGCGGCACGACGCGCCCCCTGCCCCCCCCTCACTCTCTCTCCGTGCCCCCGCCCCCCCACAGCCGCGTCTGGGCCGCGAGGACGTGGACCTGGGCATCCTTATCGCAGTGCTGGCGTTCATCTGCGCGCTCTGCATCGCGCTGCTGCTGCGCGTGCGTTTCACGCAGCGCCGAGCCCAGGTACCAGCCCCTCCCCCCATCCTCTTTCCCGCTCCGCTAGCTTCCACGGGAACTCACGGCACGCACGCACACACGCACACACGCGCACACACGCACACAAAAACAAAGACGAGCACCTATGAAGGCCGGTACGGGGGTTATACAGCCAGCACCACGCCCAGCCCCCTTTGTCTCCCCAGAGGCACTGTTTACACACCGCACCGGGTATTCATTTGAGGCAGAGTCGACCTAGGAGAGGCCCAGGACAGGTTCATCTAATCGTGGTTCCCTACACACACAATGAGGCAGCCGCTCCCTCCTCTTCCTCTTCCGGTGGCGCCCACGTGGTGGTGCTGGTGGTGGGAGGGAGTTGAGTTGGGGCAGAGCGCCGTGTTGAGCCGGCGCTGTGGCTGCACCGGGGACTTGCGTTTCAGCTGCTCGGTGCAGCGACTTTCCTGGATTGTGATTCTAACTTACAGGACCTGGTGGCGCTTGCCGTTGTTGCAAGCGAATCGCTGCATAGCCAATTGCTTAGTTTGGCTATGAGGATCGGCGTTCAGCTCGCGCGGTGAGCGAGCTGAACGGTCACCACCGGCGCACTGATAAACGCCTGCACACGGCACGGTTCATTGGTGTGGCTGTCAGGTGGTGGAGGGTCTAGACGACACAGATTTGGTCAGATCATTACTGGGCCTTGAAAATGTATTATAATATCATAAACTGTTTTTACATGTTTTAAAAAAATATGATTTTATCTTCACTTGAAAGACGTTATCGAATTGTGGTGATGCTGCATCGCCGTCCTACGTTCCTCCGGCTTCACGCAGCTCCATTCGTTCTGCCATGGCTGCTATCCTCTGTCTCCTACTCCAACTTACCCGAGCCTCCATCAGTTGTGTCTCTTCACTGCATCCACCGGCCACAGCTCGCTATCCAGCACGCTCGCCGTACCTGCGTGGTAGAGCGTTTTGCAGGTTGCCTCTGCGCTAACGCTTCGTCCTTTAACCGAAACTCCCGGAGTGCGGCCAATATCAGATGTCAGTAGCTAAGGCTGGGTGTGGCCTGCATAGTGCGGGTGCCACGGTGGCGAGATGTTAACTACCTCGCCTGGTATACAGAAGGTCGTGGATTCTATCCCGACCCTGACTCCTGCTGTACATTTGGAGGTTTGCGTGTCTGTCTCTCCTCGTGGTCACGTGGATTTTTCCCGGGGCCCTCTGGTTTTTTCCTCCACATTTAGAATCAACATCACGCGTTTGGTAGGTCGACGCTCGCTGGCCGAAGCTGTGTTCACCTCGCGCCACGCAGGGACAGCTGCCAGCGGGGGGTCCCCTGCGGCGGCAGTGCACCTCAGGGTGTGCTGCATGGGAGGCACGCTGTAAATTCTGTTCTCGCGTGTGATGGCAATATATTCAGGAGCTCGATGCCAATGTCGAGGCCTGCTGGCCACGACGAGAGGGCTTCCGGAGAGAGTTTGTGTTGTTTTGCTGTTCCTCCTCCTCTATTAAAGGAACACAGACTGCAGTAGTTTACTGTGCGAGTCCATAGTTTGGGCTGCATGGCATCAATCTGTACTACTGCGTCTTTGTCTTTAATTTTGCATTCATGAAGGACATGTGCGCATCGGGCTGCTGCTGATGTTCTGACGAAGTGGTTGATGGTTCCACCAGTGGCTTCGAGGAATGTCAAAGCCAAATACTTAAGCGGTGTAAACATTAAGCAAAGATGCTGCTGCTGATGATGTTAACAACCGCATGGGTCGTGTCTCCACGCGCAGAGCATCGTGTCACGACGGGGCGCCAGCGTCATCAGCCGCCTCCAGACCCGGCACTATGTCAAGTCGGTGGGGGGGGCCGGGGGATCGGGCGGGGGCCCCAGTGGGGGCCCCGGCGGCGGGCGAGGGGGCGCCCGAGGGGCGACCGGAGGAGCCCCCCTCGACCCCGGCGACCTCTCGGAGGGGGCGAGCAGCACGTCGGACCCGGTGTGCGCCGTGTGCCTCGAGGAGTTCCAGCACGGCCAGGTAAGAGCGGCCGCCTCTCCAGCACGCGTCGCCTGGTTTCCCGTGATTTGTTTGAATCGACCGTCTTGCATTCGTCTTCGCTGTCCATGTGGATCGCTGCCAACGTGATCCCTGTCGGCGATGGTTCTAGCCGCGCCGGGCCTCGGCAGTGCGTGGCGGTCAGCCACAGGCCCTGTCGTGAAGGTCTGACACAGGCAGCCATTTTGTATGTGTGCAAATTCTGTGCCCACGTGAGCATGAATTTGTGTTTGACTAAATCACCCAGAATGCTCTGAGTGTTGAGACTGGGAAGTGCTCCCTCCTCATTGGTCATTCCTGAGATGACGGGAAAAGCTCATCTGTGGCTAATTGTGCAAAACCTCACTGATTGGCCACCTGGAGCGTCTTCAATAATATATAACATTATTAGTAATATCCCCGCTTACAATTAAAACAGAACTTTATGCTGTCGGCTGATCGGCCTCGCAAACATGTTGCCAATGGGCAGGGCTCGTTTTAGGTGTGCAAACTCTGGACTGGTTTCGGCCTTTCCGGGTCCCGTCAGGAGAGCCGGCGTGTCACCGCTGGTTGCATCGCCAGGCTGCCGCCTCGTGGCAACCTGCGAGCAACCCTCTAGCAACCCCCTAGCAACCCTCTAGCAACCCCCTAGCAACCCTCTAGCAACCCCCGAGCAACCCGTGAGCAACCCGCACGCTCCACGGCTCCGCGCGACTCAAGCCGAGGCACGTTGAGTGCCATGGTTGTGAGATGTTAACTAACCTCGCTCAGTATGGATTCTATCTCGACCCTGACGCCTGTATATTTGGAGTCTCTCTCCCCATAGCCGCGTGGATTTTTCTCGAGGTTTTACCTTCCACATTTAGAAACATGCGTTTAGAGTATTTGACTGCTATACATTTCCACGTGATAAACCACTTCGTCGAGCTATCATTTGTGGCCAGGTCGCTTCTGAAAAATAGCTACATAGCTCAGTGGGCCTTTAACTGGTCAAATAAAAAGTAAAGTTTGGTTTAGGAACTGCGCACGTCCTTCGTGAAATGCTCACCGACCATCCCGTGCTCACGTAATCGGCGTGTGCTGGGCTGTGCAATGCGTGGAGGTGACGAGTCGGTGGTAATGGTGAAACGTTGAAACGCCTAGTTAGGTGGAAGCATGCAGCCCCGTTACACTTTAAAACTTTTCCTTTGAATTCCTCTTGTGCGGATGACGTGTTCCTCGACGCGCAACACGCTGTTGCGATTACCGTCGCTAGCCAGCTGCGTGTGTCCGCGCGCGTGCTTTGTGCGTGCGCGCATGTGCGTGTGTGTTGCGCGCGTGAGCTCGCATACCCGTGTGCGCTCACATTAGTATGCGATCGTTTTAAATCCCCCTACTCTGAGGGGTCTTATCCCCTTCTGAAAAGCCGCCACCGCCTCCCACGGCCATTTTTCTTTTGTCCTTTTTATTTTCTGACCACGCACTCGTCCCCAACTGTGACCTTTCCTTTCATTCTCCCACTCACGCTCCCCCCCCCTCACCCCCCTCTCTCTCTCTGCTGAGTAGGCCTGACCCCCTCACGCCTCCATCGCACTCATCGCCCGTTTCATCCCTTCCACTGCTACTCGACCTCTGCACGATAACGACTGTGAGCCGTAAACAAACCGTCTTTGTCTCTGCGTCTCCTCCGTCTGCTCTAGTTCCTCCGAGTCCCTTGGCCCATGATTCGCTCGTCTCGCCCCACATTCCGCTGCACTTGCTTCATCGTGCGCGGCCCAGCGGAGACGGGTTCGCTGCTTGTTTGTTCGCGGTTCAAATATGGCAGGCCACCCTGGTTATGACAGCGGGCGTACGAACTGTAAAATGCTTCACTTCGCAGTGGACGTTCCCCCTGATGCCATTTGGCATCACGGACCAAATCTTCCAAATTTGCAAATATTACACCGCAAATGACTCCATTGAGATGGCACAGAGCAGCAGCAGCAGTCATCGCCCCCGCCGGCAGACTAAATTCCCGCTCGCAGGCCAGGCGCCTGGTCACCCTGTGCCGCACAGAGACGGCTGCCACGGGGGGTGCCCTTTCATATGTTTGAGATGAGATGCAATTTGCGGATCGTGAGCGAAGCGCCCCAAGACGCCGTCGTGGTAGAGGAGGGGGTGGTGGCTCCATGGCAACGTGTGACGCATTCTCACCGTCGCGACAATAACAACAACAACGACCTCCGTTGGTTTTGCGCAGGAGCTGCGGGTGGTACCGTGCTCCCACGAGTTCCACCGCGAGTGCGTGGACCCCTGGCTCGTGCAGCACCACACGTGCCCCCTGTGCATGTTCAACATCACAGGTGCGAACGCACGCACGTGCTCACACCCACGTGCATGCACGCATACACCCAATCGCGCATGCAAACACGAAGATCCTCTGTATAGCCCTAACAGACTGTAGAGGCAAGTGCTGTTAGCAAGCACCTATGAAGGCCGGCACGGCACACGAGGGGGTGGGTGGCCAGCACCACGCCCCACTGCCTTTGTCTCCCCAGTGGCGATGTTTACACACCGTAACAGTTACTCATTTGAGGCTGAGTCCACCTTGGGGTGGCCCAGGACTAGTTCTGATTGCTGTTGGCTCCGAGGAATAATCAAACCGGATTCCAAGTGCGGCAAGCCACCCACTCTGCCACCGCTCCTCCCATGCGCACTCTCCGTCGCACCTGTCCACGCGTTCGCGTGCTCGCGGTCACGCCGCTCCGCTGCTGCTCCTCTGCAGAAGCGCTGCACTCGCCGCCCGCCGGCATCCCCTGCCTCGAGTCGCGGCCCCTGCGGACGTCGGGCGGCCCGCAGCAGCAGCACCACTCGGGCCGCCTCGCCAACCCTGCCGGCCTCGCCAACCCCGGCGGCATCGGCAACGGCGGGGGCGGCGGCGCTCCCGCGTCCTCCTCGTCCGCCGCCGTCGGCGTGCCGCCCCCGTACCCCGGCCGGGCTCGCTGGGTGCCCACGTCGGACCCGCGGGCGCCGCCGCCGCCTCTGTCGACGCAGCAGCAGCGCGGCCGCTACGGCCAGCCGCACCACGCCGTGGCGGCGGCCGGGCGGTTCGCGAGGTCGTCTCAGCGCCATCACCACCACCACCACCCGCTCTACTTCGGCGTGGAGAGGGCCGCCACCGCGGCGGCCGCGGCGGTCGCGGTCGGGACGGCCGGGGCGGCGCGGGGAGAAGGCGGAGCAGTGGTGGCGCCCGTCGACGGTGCGGGTGGTGGCGGCGGCGTCGAGAGGGAGCGGCCCGAGGAGCGGTTGGAGGCGGCGGAGCGGGGGCCGGGGTTTGCGCCGCCCCGGGCGTACGGAGGCGCGGAGGCGCAGAGATTTTCTCGCCACGCATTCCCGCCGGTGTCAGGTACATGCGGCGTGCCCCCCCCCCCCCCCCCCCCGTCATTAACGTCGTGCGGTTACACGGACGGACGGACGGATGGCGAACTCACCCATGCCACTTTTTGCCATTGCAGGAGGCGACGTGCACGGCGCCGAGTACTACACGTACTGGGAGGAGACGCACAGACACTGGTACACTTACGGGCAGCGCCGGGGCACGCACACGCTGGTGCAGCACAGCGGCCAAGCGCCCGCCGAAACGCAGGGCGGCGGGGGCGGCGCGCCCCTCCCGGGCCACCAACCGAGCGCTCAGCAGCAGCAAAGCCGCTGGGAACTATCGCACCTGCATTACCACCACCACCTGCACCATCACCACGTGCCGCCGAGGCATCACGGCGGTGGTAGCGGTGGCGGCGGCCTTTCTCACCCCCAGCACCAGCCGCAGCAGCTGCAGCAGCATCAGCCGCAGCAGCATCAGCACTACCGGCACAACAGCAACAGCTCCGGCGAGAGCGGCCGCCGGGGCGACCATAGCTCGTTCAGCGGCTACGCGGCGGACGGCACCGCGAGCGACGATTCGGCGCTCTTCGACTCTGCCAACGATGCCAACAGCCGGCGCGGCGTCTACGGGAGCCAGTCGACGGTGCGCAGCTCGCTCAGCAGCGACTTCGACCCCTACGTTTACCGCGGTGGGGGTGGCGGCAGTGGCGGCGGTAGCGGCAGCACGGGGGAGACGGGTGCCGCCTCCGAGCCGGAACTGGCGGCGCCGCCGACGGCGACGGCGGTGACGGCGGCGGCGGCGGCCGGTACGCCGAAGGCGGCGACCCCGGCGGCCGAGAGGAGCCGGGCCGCCCACCCGGCCCTGTCGTCTTCGTCGTCCTCGTCGTCGCTGCTGCAGTTGCAGGCGTCGCACTGCCGCGGCTCGGCCGAGATGCACATGGACACGGAGAGCTGCTCCGTCAGCTTCACCAACACGGGCGGCAGTGCCGGCGCCTGCGGGCACCGGCGTCCCAGGACAGACGCCGCCCCGCCTGCACCGTGCCCGCCACGCGGCCCCGCCGGCGGCGAGCCGCGTCGGTGCTCGCAGGCAGCCCCGGCGGCCGAGGCTCGGGGTTGCCGCAATTGTGCGGTGGATTTGGCACGGGCGTCGCTCGGCATGCGGGACTGCAAAGGGGCGTGCGACGATGGCGCTCGGTGCGCTTGCCCCGGCGCGCTCGGCGCTCGCGGCAGCGCCACAGAACTCTCGCGATCCGAGGCCGCAAAAGTAGAATGCGAATGTCGCTCGTCTCCTCCGTGTCCTCTTCCTCCGCGTCCTCCTCCGTCCGCGCCGCAGCACGTGACGCTGCCCAGCTGCTTCCGCCACGGCGCCAGGGTCCAGATCGGTGATCACCTCCCTGCCGGCGGCACTCGGCTCCTGGAGGTTTGCCTCGGCTGCCGCGATGGCAAGGGACTCCCCGGCGGTGCCGCCACCGTGGGCCGGCGTTGCCACGGCGCCGGCGCCCAGGCATGCCCGGGCTCGGCCAGGGCCACGGGGGCAGCGGCCGGCAGTCGCGCCCGGCATCAGGAGCGAGACTCCGGCGGCGGCGGCGGCGGGCGGCCGACCGCGTCGCCGTCGCTGAGCAGGTCGGCCCTCAGGAGGCATTCTGGGAAGGGGCGCGAAGCCGGAGAGAGACTCTTGAGCAGGTCTGACTCGAGCCGGACGAGACACGCAAAGGAGGGGGGCCCTGCGGGGGAGCGGTGGGAGAGCGCCGCGCCGCTCCTGGCGGGCAACTCGGAGAGGCTGACAGGTGAGGCGCGTGCGTGCGAGGTCGTGGCTCGAGGGACCGTTTAAACGTCAAGGCTGCGAGTCAAGCGCCGTACCCCATGGCAGAGCCTCGTCGCAGATTGCGGACGAGGGTTTTCTCGCCCGGACTTGCCGGCGGTTTTTTGCCGTTGCGTTCCGTGTGTCACGTTTGCCTCCTTTTGGCTCTCGCCCCAGCAGGCCTCGGTCACGCGACGTCCTCGATGGAGCGAGACTCGGACGAAATTCACTCCCCGCTCGCCACCTTGGTGTGACCGCCGTACACACGCACGCGGGGTTGGGTGGCATCCGCGTCGTCGTTCAGATTCTTCAAGACTCGGCCCTTCCCGCCCCATCTCATCCCCTCGTCCGCTCGCAAGCGTCCTTCTCCTCAAAGTGTCGTTTTTTTCTAACCAGCAGTAAGCTACAAACCAGTGTAAGTGCAACAATTATTGTGATTATTATTATTATTGTTGTTCGTAACTCCAGTGGACCCATAGCAACTGGAAAGTAACCACGTGACCATTGCTGGCGCTGGAGGAACTCCTCGACAGTTCTCCTCTCAAACCGCCGGGGGCGTGTTCACGGAGACGCCGACGCCTGCAGGAGAGAGCGAGAGAGCGGAGGATGTGACTGTGCGGAGCGCCGCACGAACTGTACGCTTCAGGATTCGTGTCCACTACCTTGCCCCGCGACCATTTGATTCCTGCTCACAGTTTACCTCTCAACTCAGTGTCACGTCTCATTTCGTTCTTTTGGTCGCGTTGTTTTTATTTTCTGCACACAGCCGCCCTCCACGGCGTGAGCCGCGGGCAAACTGCGTCATCTTCCGTTGGTTTTGAACTTTTGAGGCGACCGCTCTCAGCAAGGGAATTGAAGCAAAAAAATGCAACGCGGAGGACGCAACTGAGAGGTCTGAAACAAAATAGGTCCTTTTTATTTAATTTCAGCAAAAGTCATTCTAGTTTAAGAATAATATCACCGTTACATTCTTTTTTTCGTTTTGCCTGGCAACTTTAAAACCGTGCGCACGGGGGGGCGATGTCGTGTTGCGTCCGCGTCCGAGAACACGAATTGCGGCGGAAGACGGTGCGTGGGAGAGGTGCGCGGTGGCGGCAGCAGCGGCGGTTGTGGCCCACGCGACGGACGCGTCCCTCCGAGCACTTAAACGATTCCACTTACATCGTCGTCGTTGCCGTCTCTGTCGCCCCGCATGCGAACGTCACCACCGAGCAACCCACCCCCCCCCCTCCCGAGGCACCGCCGCCACATCCGGTGCTGTGGAGCGAGTTACCACCCCGGCGGTGATCGTCACGTGCGCCCAAGCGGAGCGCATCGGAATAAGAGACTGCAAACAAATGTTGTTAGACGTGTGTGTGTGTGTATATATACATTATTATTGTTATAATACACGAAAACGGTTGTGTTATTTATTGCAAGAAGATGTCATTATTGTGAATGTACTGAACTAAATTGGTCACCAGTTATTTGTCCACCATTAGCTGAACAACAAGGCTCGATGCCCTCTCTTTGAGTGATCCTGCAGGTGCCCTGGCCGCAACCTAAACCAGACCCCCCCCCCCCCCCCCCCCCACCCAGAGAGCACCTCTTGGCCTCAATTTGAATAAGTCCACAAATTTCCACCTCTTGTTTTCTGGTTTGAAGCGAGACACGCGCCGCCGCCGCCGTTCAGTGAATAGCCGTGATGCAGCAGCAGTGGATCCATCCCCGACTAGGAATGCAATGAGGTTCATGCGGCTGCTCAAGATGCACCTGCTCAGCTGACAGCCCAGCACTGCCGAATGGTTTGTTGTTACAGGTCACCTCTGCTTTCCAGTTGGTCGATTTGAACCTTCCCCGCGTGTGCCGTCGTTAAATCGCTGCGCCACGACTTTGGTTGACGGCGGCGACACCTTTCCTCATCCCAGCTGTCCCGCGTGAGTTGTTGGACGAAGGAGGAAGCGCAGTAAATGGGTTAACGGCACTGTTGTACTTTTGGTGTTTTTACCTCAAAACGCATGGGGTTTCCCCAGGTACTCCTGTTCCCTTGCAAGCACGAAAGATACTCGATAATTAATTGGCCACACATCCCGAGCAGGAACTTCCTGTCTGCAAAGTGTAGTCCGTTAGCCCCTCAAAGCGTAACCGCAAATCGCCAATCATAACCACCGCAGCCACTCGCCCTCTGATACCATTGTGCAGGTCGCCACGTAACTGCCTCGAAACCTCTCCAGTACCTTTCCACTCCCCTCCCCATTGGCAATTGCGTGGCTCGCGTGTTGAGTTGGCTGCGAACTCCATCTCAGCTTTGCGAGCTTTTGGTGACCGGTGCAGGCAACGCGTGATGCTGGTGGTAGCGATGCTGGTGATGGTCCTGCTGCACCAGTGGCCATGGTGACGAGAATTGTAGCAGCGATGATGATTCTGCTGCACCGGTGCTGGGCTGCACCAGAGCCATTCCCCTGAGAAGCTGCATGGGCAGCGCTGATGATGAAGCCACTGCCAGCGCGTTCCAGTTTCTCAATTAGTCGACCTGAGACGAGGAGGCCGGAGGTGGACTTTGTTGTTCCCTGAACCTGAAGCCACATGCCACCATTGACCTCAGCTAATGCCTCGCAAATTTAAAAAGAGATTAAGCAATGGTACTACTCAGTGAATATTTAACTTAATAACAAATAATTTTCAGCCCTTTTGTAAAGCCACTGCTGGATGAAGGCCTCCCCACGCCGTGTCGGTTATGGGGGTTGTTTGTCCATACTTCACACTTGTCAGCTCGAGCTGGCAATACTGTAGATCGATAGGCGGGTAGACCCACGGCCGGTTCAGATATCGCTCGCGACTGATGTTAGCCATGGCTGGGAATCCAACCCGGGGGCGCCGGGTCCGTAGTGTGGTGCCGCGAGCCACCACGCTGCCACTCCCCATATTTAACCGAACGCTCAACCACATCTGGCCATCGACGTGGTGCGATCCCGCGTTGATGCAAAGCTCTCGTTATTTAAATGATTCCCTAACCCCGGTTCATGTTGAAAGTCCTTAATTTATAAACACGCCACTGGGTGTGCGCAAAACGAAGATTGTGCCCTTGCGTTTGTCGATTGTAGCACGTGCGCAAGGGTGATGGAGCGTCGTGCTACCTATCGGTGTGTTTGCACGCACACACCGATGTGAGCCGCCTCGCTCACTCGCCGCAACTCCACGAGCCCAGAGCAGACGTTTCAATTGTCGGTACCAGAGCTGGCGTCACTTTTGTGGGTTCCAATTTCCGTACATGGCCAACGCCAGTGAGTCGCGATGAGTCAAAACAAAGCATCGAGACCTCGGTGCTCTCCTCCTCGTTTACAACTCGAGCCAAGCTGCGTTAAATTCCACATTCCTAGCGTGCAGGGGTGAGTCTATCCATAGGACAACCACTCTCGACTTCCCCACAATGTATCAGCCCGCGGAGGCATGCTGAGTCGACCCCCTGCCGGAATGTGAACTCGCGACCTTCTGATTGCGAGTCGCTCGCTCCACCGCTGAACCACCTGATAACTCGCTCGTATTGGCCCCTAAAGTGTCGCTACGTTCGTCGGCATCCATGTCTGCCCTGGCCTGTGAACTGTCGCCCTCTTTCACTCTCTCACCATTCAGGCCAATGGCCCAGCACTCGCCTGCCCTGGCAATTCAGAAGCAGCCGCAGGTGACGCTTTCGATTGAAAGTTTTCATTTTGTACGTCGCAGCTCGCGCGCTATCGCGGGCGGCCTCCACCGATTCACAAGACGACAAACAAAACCAACCTTGGCTGTAATATTTAAAGTGGTTCGGTTTTTATTTATTTGTTTATTTTTATTTCTCTCGTCGTGTACAAAAAAATGTTAATTTAATTGTTAATTTAAAGCCAGGCCATTGTGATTCCCGCGTAGCTTGCTGGTCCTGCAGCGTTCTCGGGGAGAGTCAAGTGTTCGGTAGCCTGTCCCGGACTGCGGGAGTCGGTGGCGGTGGTGGCGCAGACGCAGAGGAGGCAATGTCCCGGCACCGCGTGACGACGAATTTCGGCGTAGAGCCGAAACGTAACGATTGCGCAAAATGCTCGCGAAACGATTGCGACTCGCGCAGAAAGCGGCGAGCCGGGACGGCAGCGACGTGCTGTCAGGTGCAGCGCTTGGCATGTGGGCAGAAGCCACGCTTTGACGTGACCTGTTTAAATGTTAATTTCAAAAAATAAATAATCAGTTTTTGTTAATTTTATTGTCACAAAGAGGGGCAAGGGAGGTCTCGACTTTTCTGCCGGCCGACCTTCATATTTCCTGAAGAAGGGCATTCAGCCGAAACGTCGAGATCTCTCCTTTTCGCAAGTGTTAAAACAAACCTCGTTTTCCGGTCGTACCGCGCGTTGTTCAAGCACCTGTGTCCGACGTTTCGCTCCGCATCCTGGGAGCTTCTTCAGGAACAGAATTCCGGTAACAACGGTTTCTGCACAAGAAGCTAACCCCCAGTATGCGGCGTGAAACGTCGGACATCGCGCCGAAATTCACGAGCCACAACGCGAGATCTCATCGGAGAGCTGAACGGCACAACCGCGAAAAATCTACGGGGTGGTAAAACAAATTGAATGGTTTTAAAATGGCCCCGTTATTTCACGAGTGAGTTTGCCGACGCGACAGCTTGATGCCACGTGGTATGCGGCTCGAGGGCCGTGACGTCACGTGTTGTACGGCTAAAGGGCCGTGATGCCACGTGTTGTGCGACTAAAGAGCCGTAATGTTCACGTGTTGTGCGGCTAAAGGGTTGTGTGAACAATGGCCGTGTCCTGGGAGATATTTCCATTCCGTGGCTCGGAGAAGCGGTGCACCATTTGCTGGCTTTCCACCATTGCCACAGAACTCCGGGCCCTGCTTCTGCTTGGTACAGTACTACAGGACCGAATTAAGAGCATTCGTACTCCTGCCATCGCCATCATCGTCGTCGTCCTGCGAAGCCAACCCAAGATGCCGTGACCGTCGTCTGACGGGGCGTTATTTTCCAAGTTGCTGTCTTGTCGCAAATTTCACAGTTTCAAGATGATTACCGATGATCGTGAATTCGTGTTATTGTCGTTATCGGTTCTGACAATTCTGTAATAATAACGACCCTCTGTGCTGCTGTGTGGCTCATCCTTGCAAAAGGAACTGCTAGGTGGGGGGGGGGTGTAGCTGGTTGTAAATAAAAATGTTATTTTTATTTGTTTCACCCAAAATTTTAACTACGTTGCTTCGACACGCCATGACTGGCTAAAACACCTAGACCACATCAATCTTGCCCTGGTGAATAAACACGAGCACAAACATCAGTTACCACCAAGCTACTTGATAACCATTCCCTCCCTCGGCTATCCATCCACCAGGGCACCGCCAAAAGTTCCACGGACTTGGCAGCGTTGCGAATCGGCTGAAGCGGGTGAAGTTAAGGGATGCGAACCAGTTAAGGGATGCGAACCAGGGATTTGTTGGTCTGGGGTCAGGGTGTGGATCACAGAGAGAAAAAATATCAGCTGGGTCGAGCGAGAGAGACGCTGACATATCTGCGCGCGTGTGTGTGTCTTGCGAGTCCTCCTGTATCGATACGTGTGTGTGTGCATCTTCTTACCTGTTGTGTCTGTGTATATCTGCCCACCTGTTGTTTGTCTCTGTCTGTGTGTGTGTTCCATATTTGTACCTGATGCGGTGTGAAAACATCGCCACTCGGGAGACAAAGGCGGCCGGCCGTGGTTCTAGCGAGCAGCCTATGAAGGCCGTGCCCGGCCTTCATAGGCTGCTCGCTAAAAGCACTTGCCCCAAAAATTATGTTGAGACTATACGGGGGATATTTATCTTTGTCTGCCATCTCTGTAGGTGAGCTTACATCAAGTGCTTCATTCTCCCATAAGATATTTAATTTGATTGTAAATGTGCGCAAACATGTTTACATTAACCCACCTCAAACGCTCAAAAGTACAACCTGGTCCACACTGCGAGAAGTTTAATACATTTTCAACGAAGTAAAAGCATCAACATTTAAACTACAATTTTTTTTATTTTACCAGGTAAGGCCCAGAGCTATATAGCTCTTTTTTTATGATAGCGGAACAAACAGTGGCTTATCGTCGTGTGGAAGAGCACAGCAGCCGAATACTCTTAAATGCATTCCCCCCACACGCAACAGCACGCACGCTCCCAGGCAGCAGCGGCGACGCGAAGTGAGCGCCTCATCGGAGCCAGGGGGCTTGACGCTGCACGCTCTTGAGCTCGGATGCCACGGATCCCTCGTGGCTTCGGCGTCTCGTTCTTTGTGACGGGAGACCCCCGACGAGGTGCCGCACGTTGCGTGTGTGGTTCACCTTCGCAGCGAATGCATTGCCAACAAAATACGTTATGCCTCTCCGATGCGTCTGTGTGTGTTGGGGTTGTACATGAAGTCTGACGTTTTGCTGCACGTGCTGGGAGCTTATTCAGGAACGGAGTCGAGAAAAAAGCTCGGCACGTTGAAGTGAAACGTCGGACATCATGCAGAACACGTACCAAGCGGAATCCCATCGGAGAGGATACACATCACAGCCGCTAAACCCTTCGCAGTGAAATACCTTTCGTGATCCTCAACGCTCTCTGCTTTCGGTCCGTTCATCGGCTCTCTGGGTCCGTGTGCTCCGCATGGAGAGAGTGTTGAAAACCACCCTCGAACGATCCAAGATCGCACGTGTTATATCTTTTGCAAGGAGGATCGCACTTGAGATGATTCGTTGCTGGGATGTGAGGTCACGGTCCGGACAACGTTGAATTGTGCCGTGCAACTGCGAGCATGAGCACGCGTCGAGTGCCGCTTTGGGCCATCCTCTACCATCGCGTGTCGCTGCCACGCATCTCCTTCACATCTCTATGTTTTTATATATATATATGTGTGTGTATATATTGTACTGCATTTTACGTTTTTGAGGGCGCTGCGTGATGTAATGGTTAGCACACTGGACTTGCAATCCAGAGTTCTTTCTCCCGGTGCGGCAGTTCAAATAATTGGAAAGTTTAAATCCTTCCCCATCCCCCCTGCCCTCTGTCCATCCAACTAGCAGCAGACGTGGGTTTTTAACCACAGCCGATAGGTAGGTCACGTGTGGTGTGGGGCGAAGGGCTCGAGGTGGGGCTCCCTCCGGTGGAGACCGTTCCGCCAGCAGCGGCCGCAGCGAGGCATTGCAGGGGCTGCCCCTTCACGTCTGGGGAAGCCTCTCGGGGGTTTGGACGTGGCCTCGTTGGCTCGGTGGCGATGCGAGACGCGACCCTTCGTGAGCCAAGCCGCTCTTGTCGAAGTTACTGTTTTGTTACTTGTTGTTATTGCTGCTGCTGATGATGATCGTGACGACGACAACGACGATGATCGTCGGTTGCGGAGAAAAGTTGAACGTCATCTCGGGTCGTGCTCGAACGCGTCGCGGGTGCATCGCAAAGAGGAACATGATGACGTGGCTTTTGCATATTTCCATTCGAGCAGTAGAATAGCAAAACGTCAAAGCCAGAGTTTTAAGAAGTGGTTTTATACGTGTACAATATATATATATAAAGCAGCTATTGTTGTTTTAAGAGTGGTTAATTCAGGATCGCATCCAGCCCCCCCCCCCCTCATGCCTTTCTCAACCACTATCTGTCGGTTCACCTCCCATCCAACTTCACTTTTGCGAGGCATCTATCCATCACCACCACCACTTCCATGCTCTATCCACAGCTATTCTACGAAGCTATCTCCTGCCTGCTGGGTCCCAGGCGCTTTGACGTATGGTTTGCGTTCAAAATGAGCGAACACAAAAAGCAAAAAAAAGTCAGTTGAGTTTTTTATCACATTCTCTGTACGTGCCTATTCTTTATAATGTCAAACAGAAAATATTTAGAGATGTTGTTATGAGATATTTATTTACTAATATATTTATGTAAACTCACATTTAAAAACAAAAAAACAATTAAAAGCGGTTGCAACATTACAACGACAAAAAAAAAGTTTGGAGAAATCTCTCCCCCCACCCCCTCACCCTCGCCCGCCGGGGGAAGGCGATGTTTGATAGACGACGCGAGTTGTACATACCTGGTGCTTACATGTTAATTGCACGCGAGAAATAAAAATTTATTTTGGCAATTACACCAGCGTGACGTCATCGGGGCTGTTGTTGTCGTCATCGTCTCTGTGGCGTGCGTCACCGCGGGCCCCTTGTGACGCGCAAACCCCGAGCAGCCTGGGCCACACATGAACGCGATCGGTCATCGCAACTCGTCGACATCGTCGTGGCCGCGTGCGAGCGACTGCTTTGTCCACCACGTCCGAGCGCAAAGCAGGAAATGTAACAGCGGCACGTTCAGGATTGTTAAGTGGTTGCAAACGCGTTACTCAGAACTCGATTCGAAGTTCGTTGCTTCAAAGAACGTGTCGGCAACCTGACTCGGTTGTGCAACTGATTGCAACCGGTTGCGAAGACGTCCACACGTACCAGATTCAATTGCACACAACCAAGTTGCGCAATAGGTGTGTGGACCTGGCTTCAGCTGTACCGCAGGGAAAACAATGACCGGGTTAATCGAGGAATACATTACAGCGCTATAGATTCAGAAATTTTCAATCGGAGTCCATATTTCTTCTTTGGAATCTTTCCTGCTAAGGCACATGGGTCGGAAAGCAGAATAGTTAAAAATAAAATGGAAGAAAAGCTCAAATATTTACATAATCGTGGAGAGATGCATGCTGGGAATTACAATGTAAGACAAAAACACACGGATCTGAGACCGAAGCAATTTACATTTTACATCGAATTGCTCTGTTGAGGAAATGAAGTGGACTGGACGTCGGCAGGACACACCGCTGGGAAGGTTGATGATGTCTGAGAGTCGAGACTGGTGATGATGGCATGGCAGCAAAGAGAGGCCACGCGCGGAGATGGAGCGATGAGACCAGCTTGTTTGTGTGCCGCATCACAGACCGTGGGGGTTGGCGTCGACATTGGGGAAGGCGTCGACTCAGCAGTGGTTTGATCATGGATGTTAATGATGAAGGTATTGGAAGGATTTGCTACCGTTGAGCTCACGGAATGAAAACTCATCGTGTAACTATGACGTCAGAGCGCCAGTCTGTCGGAGGCGACACGCGGGATCTTTGTGCAACTTTAGGGTTGCCGCCACGTGGGGATAGTGCGATATATAATTAGTGTAAGGTATGATCAGCGATAATCATCATCAGCCTTAACTCGCGTGGGGGCAGGGGGTGCCTTGCCTCCCCTCCTGGTGGCCAAAGCTACGAGTTGGGGCCTCCCCTTGACAACCACAATGAGGTTTGTTTTCAACAATAGTTGAACATAACATAAACTATTTAAAACGCGGTTTAAATATATTTTTTATGAACACTTTTGCTTTGAAAATAATTTGCTTTGAATTACAGTAACTTTAGTAAAATAAACATTGGACATAAAACTCTGTTTTGATATTTCTAGATTTGAAGCTTTCGTGACTGCAAGGATTCATATTCTTAGGTTTTTTCGGTAAAGTCACGTAGGTAAAACATTAAAATTAATAAAAGTAAAATAAAATAAAAATCACGACGTTTCGGAGGCAACACAAGCTTCCGTCTTCAGGTGGAACTGTCACAGCCCGACAGCTGTATCAAGTAAATGAGAGATTACAGGAGATACCACTCCGTATATATAATGGTTGAAATTATGTCTGTTTGTATATACAAACTGAGTAATCATTGGAAAGATGTGATTAACCATGCAAAAAAGATTTAACTACACTTATTTGGACCATCTTATTTGACAGAAAACTATTACAGGTTACTGATAGACAGCCAGTTTTGTTTTACCATGTTTAGCTTTCTACCAGGTTAAGCTTTCTTTTTTCACACTTTTGTTATGCAGGCCAGGCGTAGTCACAAACCGAACCTCTCCATAATAAAGGCTCAGTCTGTTATGCAGTCTATTCATAGTCTCAAGCCGCACCTTTAATCATTGGAAAGATGTGATTAACCATGCAAAAAAGATTTAACTACACTTATTTGAACCATCTTATTTGACAGAAAACTAATGCAGGTTACTGATGGACAGCCAGTTGTTTCACCAGGTTTAGCTTTCTACCAGGTTTAGCTTTCTTTTTTCACACTTTTATTGTGTAGGCTAGGCGTAGTCACAAACCGAACCTCTCCATAAAAGGCTCAGTCTTTTGTTATGCAGTCTATTCATAGTCTCAAACCGCACCTTACCATAATAATAAAAAGTGGGCCATCCCTGCCTCCTTCCCCTCTGTTTTGATATATTTATTTCATTATATACGCGCCAATTAGATTGCAAAGTGGGTAACTACGGAGCTGTCGTGGCTGCATGTCGCGAAGACGGAGCGCGCCCCTGCCGCGTGAAGTGTTCGCGACCGTGAGGACAGCGAGCACGTGATCAGCCAAAGCGGAGCCGCGGTCTCTCGCAGCCTCGAGGGTGCGACCGTGCGAGACACATCGATTATTGGGGTCCCACCTCACCGACTGCCGCACCTCCCCTGAGCCAACAATGTCGTTACGACGCCACTGGCGCTAATTGTTTCGTGGAATTTTCAAAATTTCATATCATGATTTTGATTGCTTATGTGATTACAATTTTTTTCTGACAACAGATGAAAAACAAGTAGTAATTTCTAGGGTTTTTACATATTTTACGAATTTGAACCTTATGGCGGGACCCAGGGGTCCCATAAGCATAAACATTATATTATAATGTAAACATTATATTATAATGTAAACAAAAACGTTGCTCTTTTTCACCAATGGGTTTGAAGGATGGTGGCAAGTGTTGTCTTGTTAAACTATGCTTTTAGAACTGAAAACTACTTACCTGCAGTACCTCTATTTAACTACACTATCGAAAACATAATTGACACCCCTCTGTCAATCATCGTGTTTCTCAGTGTGGATTTGTGAACACACTTTGTGAACAGTACATAAAATAAATTTCGATTTAAAGCTTTCGTGACTGCAGGGATTTATCTTTTTGGTTCTTTCGGTAAAGTCACGTAGAAGGGAAGTAATAAAATAATAAAAATAAAACAATAAAATAATAAAATAAATAGATTTTTTTATGTTTTATTTTTATTATTTTATTACTTCTCTTCTACATGACTTTACCGAAAGAACCAAGAAGAAGTACATAAAATAGTACGCGTTTTCAATGCGCTGTTCATATTGTAACAAGTGGGTCGCCGCTCCTCTTATCCGCATTGGTAAGAGCGGTATGTGGGGACTATGTCTTAACCGCAGAAAAAACCTATCTGCACAGATGCATACGGACAAGAGAAGTATTATCAAACAGGAGGAATTAACGGTGCAACGCATCTCATCTGTTAAATATCTGCAGGTAATAGGATGTCATCGATTGATCCTGGCTGCAGACATTGTTAGGTCACAAATAATAATGAAGATAAGAGAGCATTTCAATTTATTATGCATACCGTTATGACTTGTTTTTTCAAATTTCACACTTAACTTCTAATTTAGCAATCTTTGGAAGAACGTAATCAACCAGGCTATGCGTTAATTGTGTGTTGACCGACCCTCTGTGTTGCATTGCATTACATTTCGAAATTTTGCTAGGTTATTTAATTTAGTGTGTCTCTCTCCCTGCCTCCTAATTTTTTCAAGCTTTCGCACCGTACCACTCATCGTGCTACTCATTGACATGCTAATTTCTCTAACCCCTCCCTCTCTCCCCGCCCCCGCCCCCCCTCTCTCTATTTAAGGCCTCGACACAGAGGCGGGGTTTCTCTGTGTGCCTATGTTTGTTCTCTCTCTATGTATCTCTGTGATATCTGTCTGCTTATATGTCTGTCTATATGTCTCTGGTTCTGTGTTTTATCTCTCTCTCAAATTTAGCATTCTCAGGAAGAACGTAATCAACCAGGTAGGTGTTGACTGTTATGTTATCCGACTCTCTGTTGTATTACATTACATTTCTAAGTAGACTAGATTTGTGTTTCTATTTAATTTATACCTGATGATGATTGCTTGTGTTGCAATCGAAACGTCGTATGCTAGTATTTAATTTAATTTATTATTTTATCTTTATACGTGACTTTACCGAAACAACCAAAGAATGACAAATACAGTTTTTAAGTCGTAAAGAAGTGGCTGGGGCTAGTGATGTTAATGTGAGAAATTAGCATGTAACGGTAATATAGGAGAGCGGCCTCCTCGACGAGGGCACGGAAGTGGCTATGTTAATGTGAGAGGTTAGTATGTTAATGTGAGAGATTAGAGGGCACGGAAGTGACTATGTTAATGTGAGAGATTAGTATGTTAATGTAAAATCTAAGAGTGGTGCAATCCAAAGGCATGAGTGCAACCCAACTGGTGCAATCCAAAGGGCATGTGAGTATGAGAGTGCAATCCAAAGGACATGTGAGCATGAGAGGTCTAAGAGAGAGGCATAGAGAGAGAGACACACACAGAGAGTCGGAAATAACAGCTGACATAGGCAGTAGGATGGAAACATCACAGTCAGTTAAGACTTTACCTGGTTCATAACGTCCTTCCAATGATTGCTCAATTTGTACCCATCTTCTCGGTTGAAGTTGTGTCTGTGTTTATATATCTGGATGGCTTCATGAACAAATCTCTGAAGGTAGCCGGTAGGTTTGCAGAGCACCTCCGTCTTGGAAAAATCTATTTTGTGTGAGCCCGCAGCGTGTCGGCAGTATGGGCAGCTTTGGATAAGACTTATGATCCTGCCCAAACCCGAGCATGGAGTGCAGCATTCGCTTGGTCAGCTCTTGTGCGCATTCGTTCTCGCTGAGTGTGGACGACAATGACAACAGAAGGATCTCCGCCAGGTGGATCACGGCGTTTATGTGCGCGGTGGGACGGAGTCCCCAAAAATAAATGAATTAATTACGATTTTGACTTCCGTTTATTCGGGACCCCGGGGTCCCGCCATAAGGTTCAGTTAATAAATTAAGTGTGCAACGGACAGCATGTGTTTTATAAATGGGCGTTGCAATGATCGAAAATGATCATAAAAACCTCAACGCGTTCGTGCCCGCACCTCCGATGAGCGCGGTTGGCTACGTACGGTGCGAAATAAGTTCACCGCGTTGTACAATACGTCAATGCCACCGTGTGGCCTTTAAAAAAAAGACATCATACACGACGTTTTGGGTAATAGCACCAAAATAAGTGATCCTAGCAGGCCTGCGCTGCGTGAACTTAGCGCGTTTCATCGTGAACAATGACATCGTGAACAATGGCATCGTGAACAATGGTATCGTGAACAATGATATCGTGAACAATGGCACCGTGAACAATGGCATCGTGAACAATGGCATCGTAAACAATGACATCGTGAACAATGGCATCGTGAACAATGGCATCGTGAACAATGGCACCGTGAACAATGGCACCGTGAACAATGACACCGTGAACAATGGCATCGTGAACAATGACATCGTGAACAATGACACCGTGAACAATGACACCATGAACAATGACACCGTGAACAATGACACCGTGAACAATGACACCGTGAACAATGGCATCGTGAACAATGACACCGTGAACAATGACATCGTGAACAATGACACCGTGAACAATGACATCGTGAACAATGACATCGTGAACAATGACACCGTGAACAATGACACCATGAACAATGACACCGTGAACAATGACACCGTGAACAATGACATTGTGAACAATGACACCATGAACAATGACATCGTGAACAATGACACCGTAAACAATGACATCGTGAACAATGACACCATGAACAATGACATCGTGAACAATGACACCGTAAACAATGACATCGTGAACAATGACACCGTGAACAATGACATCGTGGCAACAACCAACGGAGGGAGTGGTGCCCGCCCGCCCGATATTTTGGCGGGAAAAATGAAGAGGCGTAGGAGGAGGAATGGCGGTCGAATAGCGGCGAGCTTCTATTATGGACGTTTTTAATGCGACGTCTGGGCGTTCTTAACAGCCCCTTCCTAATAGCCCTTTCTCTCCACCCAACTGGTTTTCTCCATCTGACGCCACAACCCACGTCTCAAAACGTTCCATTCCCATTTCTACCTTCCTCAGTGTCCAAGATGCTGCCTCCAACGCCACCACACTCCACTCCCCATACCACAATCAACTCCATACCGCACGACAGTACTGTATACTCCATACCACACGACCCTGCATACCATACTCCACTCCACATCGCATTCCTGAAGCACACTGCACTCCATACCACCCTATACTCCATACCACACTATGCATCATACCACACTAGACTCCATAGCACGCTACACTCCACACTCCACTCCGTAGCAGGGTCTTCACCAGTCTCTTCTCTAACTATTGTTAGTTCACTCATCTTGTCAGCTGCATTCTTCTGTTGCCGAGTGCTGCTTTTCCCATGTCAATCGTGCCTCTAATCGCCTCAGAGTATCTGTCATCTTTTGTCATCATCATGACGGCCACGTATGATCATCTTCAGTGGAGTCGAATGTCAACATTTATGGGTTCCCACAATGGACGTCTTGGTCTAATTCACCACAACGCATCCCCTGATATTCGCAGCCAGTTGTGTTGACGGACTTTTATTGACGTGCAGGGACAAGTATGGGAAGAATGCGGCGTGTTTTGCTTGCTTTGTTCATGACACTCATGATTAGCTTGTGTCGTGCGTTATACAGTTTCATTGTACTAGGACTCGTATCTAAGATAAGAGGGTCGTTGAATTTCCACATCTGGCAGTTCGCAGGGCAATATCTGTTCAAGCAAGCCCCAGTGCTGATGAGACGCTGAAAGTCAAAACCCAGTCCACAGTTTGCTTGTGTTGAGCCAGTGCTGCTGAAATGTGGAGTTGTGGCATGTGTTAAAAACAGTTATTTTATTTTTAAACGTGGAGAGACACATCTGGGAATGAGCGTCTTGCGTGCTTTTTTTACTTGTTGTTATACATCACTGAGGTGCTTATCTATAGGAATTCCAGATGCTGAACGGCGCTTTTCAATCAGAGTTTGAGAAAACAAGAAATTAACAAGAATCTGCGCTCTTTATTTTCCGACAACAGAGTACAGTCGATATTAATATGAATTCAACTGTGCCCATACATGCAAAGACACAAACATGCAAAGACAAATGCATGCACCACCAACTGGGATGATTCCTGTTCGTGTGAACAAGAGTCCCTTGGGCTGTAATGGTTGAGTGCACGTCAACATTCTACGAACAGTAAAATATTTGGTCATGGGTTAAATCTTTGTTAATTTCTGTATTGCGAATTTGTCGTACAAATCTGGAGATATATGTGGCAGGGGTACAACTGGAGAGGAAAACAACAGCAGAATCTAGGCGCCTGGGACAGACAAATTTTGTCAATTTTTTTATTTTACACAGGTAAGATCCATTGAGCTTTCACAGCTCTTTTTCAGTAGCGACCTGGCCACAAGGAATAGCTCAATTAAGTTGCTTATCACGTAAAAATGTATATCAGTCAAATACTGTAAACGCATGTTGATTCTAAATGTGCAGGGGAAAACCAGAGGAGCCGAAGAAAAATCCACGCTACCACGAGGAGAACACGCAAACTCCAAATATACAGACGTCAGGGTCGGGATCTAACCCACGATCTCCTGTATACCAGGCAAGGGATTTAACATCTCATCACCGAGATGTTAATTGATGGTGGACCGGGATTAAAACGATGAAATTATGAGGTGGATGAAAGTGGTTCGGAGTGCGTTTCATAAAACTGTACTTGATCATGAGAAGTAAAACAGCAATGTTGGTTTTACACAACCATGAAGAACATCATACACTCCGCAAACGCCCACCGCCACAAATAGCACTACCCTGCTGCTCTGCTCAATGATGCCTTAAATATACAGCCTCGTAGTCGACAACTCTTGTTCAGTGTTTGCTTATCTTAGACGACAACGCTGGACGTGAGCGAGGGTGCTTGCAGAAGCTCAACATGGGGCCCTTCTTCTGTGTCTCGGGAGGTGTGGTATTGATGATGCACAAGCGCCTCTCCAGGCCAGACTGCTCTTCAGGGTTGTTTGACCATACTTCACCAAGTTGGTCAGTGAAAGTTGGGAGCATAGACGTTGGAGCATAGTACAGTACAACAATGGGTTTTGCTGCACTTCCCCATGCTGACGACGTAGCCCTCGCAGCCGCCTATAACACCTGTTGTGCAAGGTGTTGGTCGCCATCGAAGCACGATCCATGGCTCAACCATGCTTAGCTTCCGAGATCTGACGAAATTTGGCATATTCTGGGTGATTTGGTCAAATGCATTAACATCTTGAACATCAAGAGGCAATTGATGCCTTCTTTCATTTAATTCCGATTGTGCTACAGTGCCATGTCACGTGACGAACAAATGTCCATTCGGAGTTGTGCCGCAGAGCAACGCATCACCCCGTGTTAGAAAACGGCCCGTCGAAGGAGATATCACAGAACTTCTTCCGACATCCCTTCAAGTGGCCTCTTATCCACACGAGGCGTGCTGCACATCCACGTGCACCCTGCTGCAGAGACCTTCGTCACATGGCAGTGAAACCGAAATGTATCTTTTAAATTGTCACTGCTAAAATTTTGCCAAATTAACTGAAAAGCCAAGTTTAATGTAAGCGACCGATGAGATGGCATCATCTCGCTGAATTTGAGAACACAGTTTATTCGGACTCAATTTGGAATAAACTGCCCGGGTTTGAATGTCAGGGGACCTCGGCAATGTCGGCCACGGAATCAAATGGCCACCTCCAAATTTAGCTTTTGACAATGTGAGAATCAGGGCCCCACGTGCTACAGTTTCTGCATTTCACCTAGAATGACAATTTTTGGGTCGAGATTTCAAATCCTGGTCAGGATCATAATCGAATGTTCCATTGTAAATTGAATGTAAAAAACAATCCCGAATCTAGAGTCTGTAAGGTGATCACTATACCTTGAGGCTGCATCATCTGGCAATGGAAGTGAGCGGAGGTTGTTTTGTTCCTTATTGAGCCTTTATGTTGTCACGGTAAAGTTGAATGTTTACAGCTCGGCTGAGTGCTCCTAAACAGGTAACCAGTGAGCAATGGCCACCACTCATAGGGCCACGAGCTTCTGACTTGACACATCATGTAACCATTACCCCTGCCAAACACCTTCTTACGTCTATTTCGTTAATACAGGATTCATTATATATTTCATTAAACAAATGATTTAATCCAAAAATGAATTGTTGGTAAATCTTTGGTTGTTATTTTTGAGAAATGTGGCAGTTACTGCTATTTTCATCAAGTTCATAAGATTATTTCCCAAATAAAGCCCGTTGAGCTATACCACCTTTTTCCCAGGGTCACTCGGCCTGCTGAACTTTTGCTGAAAACAAGAAATTAGAATTTACCACAAGGTTTGAGATAATTCCACAAATGTGTCAGGTACAGCAGAAACAAATAGACCAATTGTTATCTTGTCAACATATTTGTGGATGTTATGTTCCTTGCAACTACACAATCATCTTTCTTTGAAAAAGTCACCCAATTTGATCCTGATTGTGTTATCGGGGTCGCATCGTAAGACAAAGAATCCATTAGCAACTCTCGCAGAGCAGTGCAATCCTTTCAGGTTAGATAACGGTCCATGGAAGTGGATATCACAGAGCTACCTCTGAGATCTCTTCCAGTGACCGTTGATCTATACAGTAGAGGGCAGCAATTTCCTACCTGCTCTGCATATTGATGAATAACATTCATCACACGACAGTAAAGCCGATATATCTAGTTCTGAGAGTTGGATTTTAGCTACATTAAGTGCAGAACTAAATTTAATATTATTGTTTTTTGTGCAGCATTACTGACCAGGCCGCCGAGACCATCAAAGTGCCACACTTGAGAACCCGGTTGAATCGCAGGCAGCTGCCTAGATTAGAATCCAGCTTCTCAGTTGTGCCAGCGCAACTCTGACATGATTATCATTCTTAACTTCCTAAAATTAGTCTTTTTTGTTGTTGTTACTGACATAACATACTTGTGGAATTTCTCTATGGTTTATAAAGTATATCTTGAAGAAAAATGTTTCTATCATCTTAAACTATTGAGTGTTTTTATTAATGACCTAATTAGTAAACCTTATTAAAATCATACCAATCAAATTCCCCCCTTCATGCACAATTAAGATTCCATTAAATGTCATTCACAGACCAATAGTTTCTCCTTCATGCACAATTTCGGTTGGCTTTTCATTACAATGACTGCATCCTATGAAATGACTGCAATGCAGTCATTGCAGAACTTAAACAAAAAAACGAAATGTGTTTTCATTCTCTATTTCGTTAATTCCGCATACCTCAATCATCTGCAAATGACATAAAAATAACAAAAAAATTATTGCGTTATCATTTTGTAGTTCTGTAAAAAATAAACCACGCCAACATCTTTCACTGAATGGCCATGAGGTCATTTCCAGTGGCACCGACTGAACGTTGACTGCAAGCAAGATGGCGGCAACGGCCAACGATAACAATGAGCTGATGCTTTGCCCGTCACATTCGCCAGGCATTCCAAAGCAGCCACAGTGACCTTCTTCACGTGAATTTCAGTTTTTGGTGTTGCAGAAAAAAATAAGTCCCATCAAAATTTTCACCCAAGACATGATACGTGTGGTATATGGTTGCCACCTGTGCTGTAGAAAAAATGAAGACATATGGGGGGGGGGGGGGGGGATATCTCACAATTCCCGTAGAGGGGATAACTATAGGTAAATGCATCTCTTGAGAGGTGTATTATTTCACGCAATTGACAGAAATGGGGACTGTCATTGTCCTGGCAGGACTGACAGATTTCCGAGGACAACTAACCACAAAAAAATGGAAACAGCTGGGAGAAGAGCGTGACAGGCGGCAAGCCTAGACGTGAGACATCCGCCGGAGCCTGGAGCGTGTGCACGCTTCGGTACACTGCTAGCGGCAATCTCGTTCCTGCCACAGCGCCATTCACGGCACGAGGTGTGCCACGGTGTCGAACGCATGGTGGCAGCAGCCACACGCCATGTGCCGCACCATCTCGTCCACCAGCGTGGGGTCGCCCTCCTCGGCGAGGCGCGTCGCCATCAGCACGGCGGCGGCCACCGAGCCCAGAGTCGAGGCCAGGGGACCTCTGCTCGAACGGAGGCGTTCCAAGAGAGTGCACGTCTCGACGGACAGCGCTGGCAATGATGCTGCTGCTGATGATGTTTGGGTTGATGTCGCTGGTAGCTGGGTGGTTGATGTTTCTCGCGGTTGGGTTGATGCCGTCCGTGGCTGTGGTGATACTTCGGGTGACGTCGGCGCACACGTTCTGCCCGCGCGCCCTCGCTGCTCGGCGTTCCACAGCTGCCGTATGAACACTGCGATGGAGCCCGTCTGCTCGTCGCTGGGGGTCTGCAGGTGCACGGCATATGCGCTGAGAGTCACGGCAACCCCCAGAGCGGCTCTTCGCAACGTGGCCACGGTGCCCGGTGGCCGACGGCCACTCCCGTCGTCGTGCAGGAGTCCGTGCACCACCATCCTGAGCTCCTCACTCATTGCCTCGGCGGGAAGGGATGAACACGAGCACTGAGACAACGTTTCACCCGTGGTCTTGATACAGAATAAATTGAGAGCCTCTCCGACGGCGGTGCAGACGGCCAACACGGAGACCGCAGCGCCTACCGCCGGGTCCGTTGGGTGCTTCTTCAGGAGCGACGCCGCCTCCGCCGTGGCCGTGAGTGTCCCGAGCGAGGAGTGTTTAATGAGCGTCTGGGTGATTGAACTCACGTGGCGCTCCTGTTGGGCATCGGGAGCCAGTACTTTCAGTGCCAGGGCGCAGCTGTCCACCACGTTCTCTATCTCGCTGCTGGCGAATTCAGCTTCGTGCTTGCCAGGCGACTGCTTCATTAGACTGAATAAGTGCTCTTTCACTTGGTGACCAACTTCTTTAATTGAAAGCAGCTGAGAGGAAGGTGAAAATGTCGCTTGTCCGTATTCGTCCGTTGCTTTGCTTTGTTTGGTCACCGGGCAGTCTTGTGTGATTTCTGTGGCTTTTTGTGTTTGCATGTCGTGCTTAGATGTTGTAGTAATTTCCGGCTGCATCATGCATTCGCAAATGATTGAGGATGTTAAATGCCTGCTGTACGTCTGACTTGCCTTGTGTGTTTCACTGCTCTGCGCATCTGCAGTCCCGTCGCTCTTGGGCGCAACATCTTCAGATGTTACTTTGTCAGTGGCAGCGTGTGATGGATGCAGTGGCTGCTCGTTTGTGGTTTGCTGTGCCTTGTCCCTTAATGCCGGGTGACTTGTTTCTTCCGTGCAATTTTCAGCCGCCTCGCACGTGACTTGCCCAGGCTCACTGACGTCTGTGCTCGTCGCATGGTCTGATTTCACGGCTGTCTTGTCACCAAATGGAAGCAAACTCTGGAGGCTTTGTATAAAGGACTGCTTGCGTGTTGTTTTGGGAGTTTCGTCTCGAGGAGCAGTTGTGTCATACGTGTTCACTTTTGTCTCTGTGGGTATCATCTGCTCTGTAGTGGTGCAGCTTTTGTCCAATTCACGTGCGATTTGATTGCCTCTGTCACCGCTGTCTGACAATCCTGCTTCTGACTCATTCACAATTTTCTCTGAAATACTGAATTGGCCCTTATAGACATTACTTTCTATGAAAAATGTCCTATCTAAGTCAGATGCATGGCTCTCTACAGATGGTCTTTTTATAACTTGTTCAGCATCAGATAATATGATGCTAGTGTCTGATTGGTGAACTGCCTCAGAAGTATTAATGTCATGGGGAAAATCTTCATCTCTGAGTTCTGGTGAGAACTGTGGTGCTTCTGATATTTTAAGATTTTCCGCATCAACCGCGGATAAAATGTTTGTACTTGTTTCTGGACCTTTAACTAAATTTTCTTCAGGTGTGGTTATAATTTGTGTATATGCTTCAAGGTGATGAGGAGGAATCTTATCAGTAAACACTGATTCTGACCGTTTAGGGTGCTCAACCGCATCCTTTGATATAACAGGCATAGGGAATTCTTCCAAAACAGTCAAACAATCGTGAAATTCTTCATCAGATTCTGAATGCGTAGCTTTTGCAGATTCCCCTGTGGTGGCATCTTTTAGAGATATGTCCGATGGTGCATTATCTTGCTTCTCCAGCACATTAGCAGCTGCATCTCTTGGGGCTACAGTTATTGTCACAGCACTATCAGATAAAGATATACTCATGTCATTAAAAGGATTAACACGCTCTGGCCACTGAATAATGAAATTATCGGTTGTACTTCTAGTGCTTCCCCCAACAGTTATACCTTCGTCAGCAATGGGGTCCGTGACCACATTAACTTCTTGATCAGGATGAGAATGGGCACCAGCGTGTAATTCTTCTGTTTGTTTTACTTCTTTTTCCAAATCTCTGGTGTCGCCAGCTTCAACTTGAAGCTGAGAATGTGGACTTTCTTTCGCTCTGGTGATTGTCTCCAGCTCACCAGTGTTTGCTTCCAAATCTTCTTGACGTGTCAACTGCGTCTCCTCGTTAACTGGCGTTCCAATGAAAATGTCTTTCACCTTTTGTATTGTTCGTGTAATAAAAGACGTTTTATTTATATCTACCTCTTGCAGTTGATCATCCACAAAATCCGAGGGGCACTCTTCGCTTTCAGTAGTTGCATCCTTACAATTGTCATGGTGATCAGGAGGACTTTCGGCGGTGACAGTAGATTTTAACAATGTGTCGACTCGCACCGATGCAGCAGTCCGAGTTGTCGCTTCAACATTAGTGCCATCGATTTCGAGTTCATTTAATTTTTCAGGCGGAACATCAATCGTGTCTGCAGTAGAAGCTGTTTCCTGGCCCTCTTCAGTTTGTGCATCGAATCCCGTTTCAGCCGCGTGTGCAGCGTTACCTTCAGAGGAATCGGCGGCTAATTTACTTTCAATGCGTGGTGAATCTACATTGACTAAATAACTTTCATCTTTAGTATCCTCTTTAGCTGCTAAAGCAGTTGTGTGTATGGAAGTTTCTTGATGACCAATTCCTGTTTTGGCAGTATGCACAAGAATAATGTCTGGTTTAATGGAAGCCTTTGAACGTTTCAGCAATTCTTTACTTGTATTAATTCCTTGTTCACATGCCGTGGAGGCAATGGCTGCAGACAAGGTCTCAATCTCCCGCTCCTCTTCTGTATGTTCCGTGTTGCTCTCGGGATAATGGAGGTGGATTTTATTGAAGGTTGTATGTGATATTGATGATTGCAATTCTGGTCCATTCTTCATTTCAGCGGATTCTGTTGTCAAGGCTGTGTTTAGTTCAGCGAGAGGACGTTCATCAGTTGAGGTAGGATGGACAAAGGATGGTATTTCTGTAATTTCCTTGGAATCCTCTCTCCAGAATGTAAAATCATCAGCTTCAGCTTTGCTTTTAGAGTCCTCCAATTCTGCTTCAAGTTCCTTAAATGCATGCACCCATGTATCTACACAGGAGGAATCAGAGACAGCTGCTGTACTTGTATGACTATCCTTCTCACTATACTCTATGTGTACGTGGGGTTCCATCATTCCAAACTGCTGATGTTGATCCAAATATTGAGTGGATGCTTCGGGGTCTTTTCCACTGGCAACTTCATATCCTTCATCAACGAGACAAGCAGCTGAATCTTTTCGAGCTGGTTTTACATACATTATTTCTGTGTCATCGATGTAGACAAATGAAATCTGCGTTTCATCCCCGGTGCAACTCATTAACCGTCTTTTCATCATATCTGCATGGTCTTGTCTAGTTTCATCTTCTACTAGGACTTCAGTTGTTTCATCAGTTCTACTCTCACTTGATGGATCTTCTGTCAATGCGAGTTCATTTCGTTCTCCTTGGTCTGTTATTGACGAAATGTAATGTTTATCATTCGTATACGCTAATTCATCTTTTACATTGATACATTGTCCCTGGCCAAGAAATATGTTTAAATCAGTGGTTTCAGTAGCGGCAAAAGACACGTGTTGAGTGATATTCCATGACAATCCATATTCTTCTGCATCTGTGGCAGCAGCATCGGCGGCGATCTTACTCTCTGCCGTATCTTTACCACATGTTGATTCTTTCTCATTTTCTGAAATGGAAACAGATGCATCTCCTGTGTCAGCATGTATTTCTGTAGTTAATTGAGAGTTTGAGGTGTCTTCCTGGTCTGACTCAGATTTTCCAGTTAACAAACTTTTAGCTGTCTGTATGATCCTGCCAATGAAAGATGTTTGTGCATCTCCTTGACTCGTGGACTGATCAGGAGGTAACTGTATTGTTGATTTATCATGATCCTGAATTTGATATTGCACAGAAGCAGGTGCTGTATTTGCATGAAACGATTCTTCATCATCATCGTAGTTGCATTCTTTATCAGTGACGATTGAAAGTGTTTCCTGTAATGTATGTTTTTCAGTTCCTTTTCCTGAGTCACATTGTTCTTCTGTTTCACTGAGAAGTTTTGAGGTCTCTTCTTGTGTTAAGGCAACATTGCTTCCACTAATGAGTTCTTCGGCCTTTCCAATGGCTTCCTTTTGTTTGAAAGGTGGCTCTTTGACACGTTCTTCCTCTCTCGGCTCAATTTTCACTTCGGCAAATAATTCTGAACCGTCTCTGTGTTTTGTCGCTCCATCTGAAAATGTTTCCTCGTGGTAAAATTTAAGCGGAGCAGTGACCAATGTTGATGTGGCAGTCGTTAATGAAGGCTCTTTGACTTCTCCTACAGGGTCAACAACCCGATGATCATCTTTGCAAGTGGTAACTTCTTCCCAGTCATGCATTACAGTTTCTGTAACGGGAGAAGTGTCATGAGGGGTCTCTTTTGACCTCAAAGCAAAAGCCTTAGTCTCCTCTGTAGATGCCGTGGTTACAACGAATGACCCTTCTGTTGTGGTTGCTCCAGTTTCCGTCAGTGAGTTTTCAGTGCCCTGCTTCTGGGTGTGTGTGGAGGACGCTTCTGTTGATTCGTGTGTGACACCTTCCGTGGCAGAGGAAAGATGTGCTAGACAATCCTTCCCACTCGCACTTTGATGCACTTCAACCGAGACACTTTTTCGAGCAGGCCTTATGTAAATAATGTCCACGTCTTCTTTGTTTACGAATGTTATTTTAACTTCACTCCCTGTTGGACTCAATGTGTTTTTCAAATACGTCATGCATTCCTCAGTGGATGAAGAAGGTTTGCTCTGGTTTCTATCAGCTTCAGGCTTTCCTCCTTCAAATGTTGACCCATCGATTGTCTTTTGAGGTTGGTCATGTGCAAGGAATACATTGTCTTCTAGCACATTTGGCTGATCGTGTTTGTGTTGCTCAGACATTGTGCTAAATGTTTGTTGATTTTCAATAGGTGTCTCTATTTGTTGAAGGATTGAGACGTCATACAACGTGGAATTCTGCGAATCACGAGATGTTTCTTCCTCAGAGGTCAATGCATCTGCAGATGACTTACAAATTGTAGAGATGAATGTAACAATGTAAACTTCCTCCTCAATGCACGTGTTGTCAACGTAAACCCTTGTTACCGTCGTGGAACTTTCTTCAGGATTATCACGTGGGATGTGTGTGGGTAATTCTTGTTCTTTTGTCGGCGTTTCTGTGGCTCGTGGTGCACTTGCGACGTCAAGTGCAGAAGAGGTGCTGATGTTGGTGATGGCCTTTGTAGTTGTGGGCAGAGCATCATGCATCTTGGTAGATGTTGGTTCTGACTGATGTAATTTAACTTTAAATTCTTCTTCCAGTTTTTCCTCCTCGTCTTTATTCAGTGTAGAAACTGCATCATTTTCTTCTTGGTCATCCATTTCTTTCATTTCTTTATGATGAACCTCCATTGTAAACGCTCTATTCTGAGGGGCATATTCTTTGATGCTGTGAGCACCACTGAGAATCTGAACTGACTGTGCAACGTGAGTTTCACCTTTCCGAACTGGGACACTGCCTGAAGAAGTTGTGGCTTCGGGGAATTCTTCGTTCTTTATTTCGACTTCTTGAGATGTCAAAATTAGCGCAGTGTTGATTTCTGAAGTAGGTTTCTCGTTTTCGACTGCTCCTTCCACTTTATCTGCTTGGAAATTTGAAACGGTTGCATCAATAGTTTCAGCACTTTCTTTGCTTAAACTAACTTCACGATGTATAGTTTCTTGATGACTTTCTGCAGTGACATCAGATGCAGTATGAAATGTGTCGGTCACATCGTCCCCGTCTTCAATTTCTTTTTGGGAGACTGACTCATATTCCTCTCGATTAGTTGGTCCAGCAAACATGTCTTTGGCTCTTTCTATGGCAATGTCAATTAGAGATTTGCTCCTCTCTTTACGGTGTGGTTCTTCGTAGACTCTTTCTTTTGTATCCATCCTATTTTTCCTAGTTTCTGCAGAGACAACCGATTCACAAGAGACGTTTACTAGTTTGGTTGTTTCGTCTACATACATGTCAAAGAGATTGGCATCCATTTCGTCAGTTGCCGAGGGTGAGATAGATGCTCTATCTTCAGCCGCATTTAGTTCAAGTGGTGAAATGAGAGCTTCAGTTTCCTCTTTGGCGGTGGTGGTATCGTGCACAGTCTCTTCAAGCCTTGCAACTGGACCAATTTCATTTACCAGTTCAGATGTTAAACACGGGGCTTCACTTATTTTTGTGGCATCAGTATCACTGGCAGTTGCCAAGGAAGACCTTATTGTAACCACGCGTTTGTCTAAAGAGATTGTAGTCAAAGTAACCTTCTCTGCATTGCTTGACTTTTTAGTATCAGCATTTACAATACCGAATTCTACCTCTGGAATATTCCAGGAAGTATGCGTAATTTCTGAGCGTACGTCATCATTTGTTTCTTTGACTGTAGAAGTGTCGCTTGTTATAACGGTACTTTCTGGATGAGTGGTGGTGCTAACTGCATTTATATTCACAGTGGTTACATGACTGGCATTAATAATTTCGTCATCTGCAATCGCATGCACAAGTTGAATAGTTGTTGCCTGTACTTCCAAAGTATCATGAGATGTGCCATCAGGTGTATCAACCTTTTCATCTTCAGATGTAATTTGTTTTTGGGAGGTTGTCTCTGTTACGCCACTCTCAGATGGCCCAGTAATTATGCATTTAGCTTTTTCGATGACAATATCAATAATGGATGTTTTCCTCTCTCTATGAGATGGTTGATCATGCAATACTTCTGTTGTGTCTGAATGAGTATTCCTATTTTCCGCAGAAGAAAGCAGTGTTCTTGATGTTTCTATTTGCCTGCTTGATTCGTCCGTGCATGCTATGTCAAGATCAGCATGGATTTCTCCGGAGGAAACCGGTAAGATAGATGCCGCTGCTTCATTTACATAATCTGTAATAAGCTCATCATCAACTGCAATTCCTTGCCCTTCAGATTTTAATTTTGAAACAACCACATCTGTTATTACTTTTTCACTTTCTGCAGATGAACCAGATGTAGTTTCAGATGTATCAGTCTCATAATCTTGAACTTCAGTTTCTTCTGGGAAACCTAAGTCCTCTTCCTCACTGTCAGACTTGTCAGTAAACATACCTTTTGCTTTTTCTATGATAATATCAACAATTGATGTTTTCCTCTTTTCATTCAGTTTTTCATCTACAAATTCGGCTGCATCTGCCTCTATTTTCTCAGCCTCAACAGACGCAACTAATTCTAATGTGGTCTTCTCAACTTCGGTTGCTATGTCTTTGCAAGTTTTATCGAGATCAGAATCACTTTTGTCAGTGGAAGGCGGTAAAAGAGATGCGACTGCTTCAGCCTCGCTCACTTCGGGTGGGCATTTGAGAGTCTCACTTTCTGGTTGGGTTACTCCTTCACTGCGCACTTCCAGATCAGACGTACTACACCTGGAGTCACTTATTTTTGTTGTGTCAGTGTCACTGATGGTATTTCGAGATGTTACTGTGAAAAACTCTTCTTTTTCAACACTAGATTCAACTGAAGAGATTGCAGTGAAGGGAACTGATTTGTCAGCGCTCGACTTTTTAACATCGGATTTTATAATTCCAAATTCTACCTCTGGAACAGTCCAAGCAAAATGTGCGATATTAGTGTGTTCTTCATCATTTAATTCTTTAACTGCAGAAGTCTCGCTTGGTACAGGGGTACTTTCTGGACAAGTAGTGGTGCTGACCGCTTTAACATTTGAACACATTACATCACTGGCATGATCGAGTTCCTCATCTGCAGTAACATTCACATGTTGCGTAGTTTTCACATGCAGCTCTAAAGTATGATCAGACGTGGTACCAAGTGTATCAATCTTTTTATCCTTGGCTTCAATTTCTTCTTGGGAGACTGATTCAATTACCTCACTTTCAGATGGTCCATGAATTATGTCCTTAGCTTTTTCTATAATAATATCAAATATTGATTTTTTCCTCTCTCTATGATGCGGTGCATCATCCAATCCTTCTGCTGTATCTGAATTAGTATTCTTCTTTTCCACAGAAAAAAATACTTCTTTCGAATATATTTTGTGCATGCTCGATTCGTCTGTGCACATCTTGTCAAGATCAGCCTGCATTTCATCACTGGCAGATGGTGATGTAGATGTGACTTCTTCAGAATGTACAATTGGCTGAGGGGCATTGTCTGGATGAGCGGTAAGCGTAATATCAACTGAAATTTCTTGCCCATGAGATGTTAATTCTGAAACGACCTCACCATTGGTAACAATTTTCTCTTCAACATTACCATGAACATCACGTGCAGTTTCTTTGATGCTCTCTGCAGACATACCAGATGTGGTTTCAGATGTATCAGTCTCGTAATTTTGGACTTCAGCTTCTGGGAAAACTGTGTCATCTTCCTCACTGTCAGACTTGTCAGTTAAAATGCCTTGAGCTTTTTCTATCATTATATCAATAACAGATTTTGTCCTCTCCTTTTGAAGTTGTTCCTCCACGAATGGTGTACTATTTGCCTCTCTTTTTTCACTCTCCACAGAAGCAACTGATTCTAACGAGCTCTTTTCAAGTTTGTGTGCTCTATCTTTGTAAGTTTTCTCAACAGCAGAATACATATCATCAGTGGAAGGTGGTAAAAGAGATGTGACTGCTTCAACCTCGTTCATTTCAGGGGGAGATTTTAGAGTATCACTTTCTGGTTGGGTTAATCTTTCATCGCACACTTCCAGAGCAGACGTTACGTGCTGGGGTTCACTGGTTTTTGTGGTGTCAGTGTCAATGACAGTCTTTTCAGATGTTGCAATGGAAGGAACTTCTTTTGTTTCAGTCGGTTTATCTGAAGAGGTTTTACTCAGGGCAAAGGGATCTCCAGTGAGTGACTTTTCACTGTCTAGCGTAATCAAAGCACCCTGCTCAATGTCAGAGGATTCTTCATCATTAATTTTTTCATCTGCAGAAAGTACATTCAGTTCAAGTGTGACTTTTTTAACATTAGACGGTTGGATGCCTGCGGATTTTTCAAAAGGTTTAATTATATTGTTACGTACGGATAAAGCAACCGCTTCAGGTTCTTGAGTGTTTTCCTTGCTTTTACCGATCTCCTCCACTCGTTGCATGTCTTGAGCACTTGCTGCAATGATATTAGTTGTCTCAGCTTTGTCACCTTGTGCATCCTTTGTTTCTTCACTTAATGGACGATTTTCACTCACGGTGTCGGATGGTGCAATTACATCGTCACTTTCCTTTTGTTGATCTTTTTCAGTTATTACTTCTCTCGTCTCAATGTCACCGGATAGTGTGATGACATCAGTCGATTTAGTAACAGCTTTGTCTTTGATTTTTACCGTTTCGTCACCAGTTTCTTCCAGACTTGCTAAAACCACTTCAGCTTCTAACCTAGTGCTCAATTTTGCTTCTTTGATCTCTTCTTCTGATACTGCTGTAAGGTCGTTAATCGTCGTCAATATGTCTTGTTTGTCTCCAGATGATGAAGGTTGAACATCGAATTCTTTTGTCAAATCATCAATATCCTTTGAAGAATCTGCAGACAATTTATTGTCTTCAGAATGTGATGTGTCTGACGCATCTGTTGGTAACATTTCCGTATTCGACAACTTGATGCTGATTTCTACATCACGACTGACTTCAGGAATGCTTGTGATCGGCAAAGGTTCTTTGGAACTAGTTTTCAAACATTCTGGAGTCTCTGTTGGTTCACAAATGTTTTCTTGATTTTGAGCAGTTTTGACACTTGCTGACATTTCAGATTCAGTTACAATAATTGTCTCGGTTGTAACAAGGGCATCAGTGACTTGTTGTTCTACTGTGAGTTTTATATTTTTTACATGTGCTGTAGGTTCCATATCATCTACTTTAGTGGCTTTGAATGAGTCGACCTCATTTGATTGAGAATCAGTATCTGGGGGGATTTCTAGTGTGGATTGGTCAAGTGGTACTTCTTGTGTAGTTTTTTTACTCTGGAATTCCTCTGTACATACTGTTGGTAGAGGTGCTCTTTCTTTACCAGTGGCGGTTTCATCATCAATAGTTTCTTCAGGGGTTGCAGCAGAAGGCTCTATTACAATAGCAGTTTTGTCTTGTGAAGGTGTGGTCACAGAATCTGATAGAACGCTTGGGTACTTTTCATTCCCTAACCCTACACGACCAGTTTCTTCTTCTGGGATGATCCTACCTGGTTGCTTGGCTTCAGAAACAACTTCATTATCGATCTCCTGTTGTGCAAGAGCTTCAGTTTGTACTGTTGTGACTTCTGCAGCAGTTGAAGGTTGGATGTATGTTGAGATTTCTAGCCCTTCAGCTTTGTCTTTTATTACTGTTAATCCAGCTTCATCGGGTTTTTTAATTGTTTCCTTGCTTTCTCCGATCTCCTCCACTCGTTGCATGTCTTGAGCACTTGCTGCAATGATCTTAGTTGTCTCAGCTTTGTCACCTTGCTCATCCTTTGTTTCGTCACTTAATGGACGATTTTCACTCATGGTGTCGGATGGTGCAATTACATTGTCACTTTCCTTTTGTTGATCTTTTTCAATTATTGCTTCTCTCGTCTCAATGTCAACGGATAGTGTGATGACATCAGTCGATTTGGTAACGGCTTTGTCTTTGATTTTGACCGTTTTGTCACCAGTTTCTTCCAAACTTGTTAAAACCACTTCAGCTTCTAAACTAGTGCTCAATTTTGCTTCTTTGATCTCTTCTTCTGATACCACTGTAAGGTCGTTAATCGTCGTCAATATGTCTTGTTTGTCTCCAGATGATGAAGGTTGAACATCGAATTCTTTTGTCAAATCATCAATATCCTTTGAAGAATCTGCAGCCAATTTATTGTCTTCAGAATGTGATGTGTCTGACGCATCTGTTGGTAACATTTCCGTATTCGACAACTTGATGCTGATTTCTACATCATGACTGACTTCAGGAATGCTTGTGATCGGCAAAGCTTCTGTGGAACTAGTTTCCAAACATTCTGGAGTCTCTGTTGGTTCACAAATGTTTTCTTGATTTTGAGCAGTTTTGACACTTGCTGAAATTTCAGATTCAGTTACAACAATTGTCTCGGTTGTAACAAGGGCATCAGTGACTTGTTTTTCTACTGTGGTTTCTATATCTTTTACATGTGCTGTAGGTTCCTTATCATCTACTTTAGTGGCTTTGAATGAGTCGACCTCATTTGATTGAGAATCAGTATCTGCTGGGATTGATCTGTCAGTCTCTACATTTTCAGACTTTGAGCTGAAAAATTCTTTCGTTTTCTCTTTAATTCTCTGAAAGAGTGGTTTTCCCACATCTTGACCGGGTGCTTCATCAAATGTATCACCTGGTGGTGCACCCTTCGGTTTGTCTTGCTTGTGTCCATCTAAATCTATTGGTTGGTCAATTTGAATGGGAACATCTGTGCATAATTCATCATGACCAGACTGAAGTTCCACAGGGACAGGTGGAGAAATCAAGGTCACCACTTCAGTCACATTCATTTCTAGTGTGGATTGGTCAAGCGGTACTTCTTGCGTAATTTCTTTACTCTGGAATTCCTCTGTACATACTGTTGGTAGAGGTGCACTTTCTTTCCCAGTGGCGGTTTCATCATCAATAGTTTCTTCAGGGGTTGCAGCAGAAGGCTCTATTACAATAGCAGTTTTGTCTTGTGAAGGTGTGATCACAGAATCTGATAGAACGCTTGGGTACTTTTCATTCCCTGACCCTACACGACCAGTTTCTTCTTTTGGGATGCTCCTATCTGGTTGCTTGGCTTCAGAAACAACTTCATTATCGATCTCTTGTTGTGCAAGAGCTTCAGTTTGTACTGTTGTGACTTCTGCAGCAGTTGAAGGTTGGATGTATGTTGAGATTTCTAGCCCTTCAGCTTTGTCTTTCATTACTGTTAATCCAGCTTCATCGGGTGTTTTAATTGTTTCCTTGCGTTCTCCGATCTCCTCCACTCGTTGCATGTCTTGAGCACTTGCTGCAATGATCTTAGTTGTCTCAGCTTTGTCACCTTGCTCATCCTTTGTTTCGTCACTTAATGGACGATTTTCACTCGCGGTATCAGATGGTGCAATTACATTGTCACTTTCCTTTTGTTGATCTTTTTCAATTATTGCTTCTCTCGTCTCAATGTCAACGGATAGTGTGATGACATCAGTCGATTTGGTAACAGCTTTGTCTTTGATTTTAACCGTTTCGTCACCAGTTTCTTCCAGACTTGCTAAAACCACTTCAGCTTCTAACCTAGTGCTCAATTTTGCTTCTTTGATCTCTTCTTCTGATACCACTGTAAGGTCGTTAATCGTCGTTAATATGTCTTGTTTGTCTCCAGATGATGAAGGTTGAGCATCGAATTCTTTTGTCAAATCATCAACATCCTTTGAAGAATCTGCAGCCAATTTATTGTCTTCAGAATGTGATGTGTCTGACGCATCTGTTGGTAACATTTCCGTATTCGACAACTTGATGCTGATTTCTACATCATGACTGACTTCAGGAATGCTTGTGATCGGCAAAGCTTTTGTGGAACTAGTTTTCAAACATTCTGGAGTCTCTGTTGGTTCACAAATGTTTTCTTGATTTTGAGCAGTTTTGACACTTGCTGAAATTTCAGATTCAGTTACAATAATTGTCTCGGTTGTAACAAGGGCATCAGTGACTTGTTGTTCTACTGTGAGTTCTATATCTTTTACATGTGCTGTAGGTTCCTTATCATCTACTTTAGTGGCTTTGAATGAGTCGACCTCATTTGATTGAGAATCAGTATCTGCTGGGATTGATCTTTCAGTTTCTACATTTTCAGACTTTGAGCTGAAAAATTCTTTCGTTTTCTCTTTAATTCTCTGAAAGAGTGGTTTTCCCACATCTTGACCGGTTGCTTCATCAAATGTATCACCTGGTGGTGCACCCTTCGGTTTTTCTTGCTTGTGTCCATCTAAATCTATTGGTTGGTCAATTTGAATGGGAACATCTGTGCATAATTCATCATGACCAGACTGAAGTTCCACAGGGACAGGTGGAGAAATCGAGGTTACCACTTCAGTCACATTCATTTCTAGTGTGGATTTGTCAAGCGGTACTTCTTGCGTAATTTCTTTACTCTGGAATTCCTCTTTACATACTGTTGGTAGAGGTGCACTTTCTTTCCCAGTGGCGGTTTCATCATCAATAGTTTCTTCAGGGGTTGCAGCAGAAGGCTCTATTACAATAGCAGTTTTGTCTTGTGAAGGTGTGGTCACAGAATCTGATAGAACGCTTGGGTACTTTTCATTCCCTAAGCCTACACGACCAGTTTCTTCTTTTGGGATGATCCTTTCTGGTTGCTTGGCTTCAGAAACAACTTCATTATCGATCTCTTGTTGTGCAAGAGCTTCAGTTTGTACTGTTGTGACTTCTGGAGCAGTTGAAGGTTGAATGTATGTTGAGATTTCTTGCCCTTCAGCTGTGTCTTTCGTTACTGTTAATCCAGCTTCATCGGGTTTTTTAATTGTTTCCTTGCTTTCTCCGATCTCCTCCACTCGTTGCATGTCTTGAGCACTTGCTGCAATGATATTAGTTGTCTCAGCTTTGTCACCTTGTGCATCCTTTGTTTCTTCACTTAATGGACGCTTTTCACTCACGGTGTCGGATGGTGCAATTACATCGTCACTTTCCTTTTGTTGATCTTTTTCAGTTATTACTTCTCTCGTCTCAATGTCACCGGATAGTGTGATGACATCAGTCGATTTAGTAACAGCTTTGTCTTTGATTTTTACCGTTTCGTCACCAGTTTCTTCCAGACTTGCTAAAACCACTTCAGCTTCTAACCTAGTGCTCAATTTTGCTTCTTTGATCTCTTCTTCTGATACCACTGTAAGGTCGTTAATCGTCGTCAATATGTCTTGTTTGTCTCCAGATGATGAAGGTTGAACATCGAATTCTTTAGTCAAATCATCAATATCCTTTGAAGAATCTGCAGACAATTTATTGTCTTCAGAATGTGATGTGTCTGACGCATCTGTTGCTAACATTTCCGTATTCGACAACTTGATGCTGATTTCTACATCATGACTGACTTCAGGAATGCTTGTGATCGGCAAAGCTTTTGTGGAACTAGTTTTCAAACATTCTGGAGTCTCTGTTGGTTCACACATGTTTTCTTGATTTTGAGCAGTTTTGACACTTGCTGACATTTCAGATTCAGTTACAATAATTGTCTCGGTTGTAACAAGGGCATCAGTGACTTGTTGTTCTACTGTGAGTTTTATATTTTTTACATGTGCTGTAGGTTCCATATCATCTACTTTAGTGGCTTTGAATGAGTCGACCTCATTTGATTGAGAATCAGTATCTGGGGGGATTTCTAGTGTGGATTGGTCAAGTGGTACTTCTTGTGTAGTTTTTTTACTCTGGAATTCCTCTGTACATACTGTTGGTAGAGGTGCACTTTCTTTACCAGTGGCGGTTTCATCATCAATAGTTTCTTCAGGGGTTGCAGCAGAAGGCTCTATTACAATAGCAGTTTTGTCTTGTGAAGGTGTGGTCACAGAATCTGATAGAACGCTTGGGTACTTTTCATTCCCTAACCCTACACGACCAGTTTCTTCTTCTGGGATGATCCTACCTGGTTGCTTGGCTTCAGAAACAACTTCAGTATCGATCTCCTGTTGTGCAAGAGCTTCAGTTTGTACTGTTGTGACTTCTGCAGCAGTTGAAGGTTGGATGTATGTTGAGATTTCTAGCCCTTCAGCTTTGTCTTTTATTACTGTTAATCCAGCTTCATCGGGTTTTTTAATTGTTTCCTTGCTTTCTCCGATCTCCTCCACTCGTTGCATGTCTTGAGCACTTGCTGCAATGATCTTAGTTGTCTCAGCTTTGTCACCTTGCTCATCCTTTGTTTCGTCACTTAATGGACGATTTTCACTCACGGTGTCGGATGGTGCAATTACATTGTCACTTTCCTTTTGTTGATCTTTTTCAATTATTGCTTCTCTCGTCTCAATGTCAACGGATAGTGTGATGACATCAGTCGATTTGGTAACAGCTTTGTCTTTGATTTTGACCATTTTGTCACCAGTTTCTTCCAGACTTGTTAAAACCACTTCAGCTTCTAAACTAGTGCTCAATTTTGCTTCTTTGATCTCTTCTTCTGATACCACTGTAAGGTTGTTAATCGTCGTCAATATGTCTTGTTTGTCTCCAGATGATGAAGGTTGAACATCGAATTCTTTTGTCAAATCATCAATATCCTTTGAAGAATCTGCAGCCAATTTATTGTCTTCAGAATGTGATGTGTCTGACACATCTGTTGGTAACATTTCCGTATTCGACAACTTGATGCTGATTTCTACATCATGACTGACTTCAGGAATGCTTGTGATCGGCAAAGCTTTTGTGGAACTAGTTTTCAAACATTCTGGGGTCTCTGTTGGTTCACAAATGTTTTCTTGATTTTGATCAGTTTTGACACTTGCTAAAATTTCAGATTCAGTTACAACAATTGTCTCGGTTGTAACAAGGACATCAGTGGCTTGTTTTTCTAATGTGCTTTCTATATATTTTACATGTGCTGTAGGTTCCTTATCATCTACTTTAGTGGCTTTGAATGAGTCGACCTCATTTGATTGAGAATCAGTATCTGCTGGGATTGATCTGTCAGTCTCTACATTTTCAGACTTTGAGCTGAAAAATTCTTTCGTTTTCTCTTTAATTCTCTGAAAGAGTGGTTTTCCCACATCTTGACCGGTTGCTTCATCAAATGTATCACCTGGTGGTGCACCCTTCGGTTTGTCTTGCTTGTGTCCATCTAAATCTATTGGTTGGTCAATTTGAATGGGAACATCTGTGCATAATTCATCATGACCAGACTGATGTTCCACAGGGACAGGTGGAGAAATCGAGGTAACCACTTCAGTCACATTCATTTCTAGTGTGGATTGGTCAAGCGGTACTTCTTGTGTAGTTTCTTTACTCTGGAATTCCTCTGTACATTCTGTTGGTAGAAGTGCACTTTCTTTCCCAGTGGCGGTTTCATCATCAATAGTTTCTTCAGGGGTTGCAGCAGAAGGCTCTATTACAATAGCAGTTTTGTCTTGTGAAGGTGTGGTCACAGAATCTGATAGAACGCTTGGGTACTTTTCATTCCCTAACCCTACACGACCAGTTTCTTCTTTTGGGATGCTCCTATCTGGTTGCTTGGCTTCAGAAACAACTTCATTATCGATCTCTTGTTGTGCAAGAGCTTCAGTTTGTACTGTTGTGACTTCTGCAGCAGTTGAAGGTTGGATGTATGTTGAGATTTCTAGCCCTTCAGCTTTGTCTTTCATTACTGTTAATCCAGCTTCATAGGGTTTTTTAATTGTTTCCTTGCTTTCTCCGATCTCCTCCACTCGTTGCATGTCTTGAGTACTTGCTGCAATGATCTTAGTTGTCTCAGCTTTGTCACCTTGCTCATCCTTTGTTTCGTCACTTAATGGACGATTTTCACTCGCGGTATCAGATGGTGCAATTACATTGTCACTTTCCTTTTGTTGATCTTTTTTAATTATTGCTTCTCTCGTCTCAATGTCAACGGATAGTGTCGATTTGGTAACGGCTTTGTCTTTGATTTTGACAGTTTTGTCACCAGTTTCTTCCAGACTTGTTAAAACCACTTCAGCTTCTAAACTAGTGCTCAATTTTGCTTCTTTGATCTCTTCTTCTGATACCACTGTAAGGTCGTTAATCGTCGTCAATATGTCTTGTTTGTCTCCAGATGATGAAGGTTGAACATCAAATTCTTTTGTCAAATCATCAATATCCTTTGAAGAATCAGCAGCCAATTTATTGTCTTCAGAATGTGATGTGTCTGACGCATCTGTTGGTAACATTTCCGTATTCGACAACTTGATGCCGATTTCTACATCATGACTGACTTCAGGAATGCTTGTGATCGGCAAAGCTTCTGTGGAACTAGTTTTCAAACATTCTGGAGTCTCTGTAGGTTCACACATGTTTTCTTGATTTTGAGCAGTTTTGACACTTGCTGAAATTTCAGATTCAGTTACAACAATTGTCTCGGTTGTAACAAGGGCATCAGTGACTTGTTTTTCTACTGTGGTTTCTATATCTTTTGCATGTGCTGTAGGTTCCTTATCATCTACTTTAGTGGCTTTGAATGAGTCGACCTCATTTGATTGTGAATCAGTATCTGCTGGGATTGATCTGTCAGTCTCTACATTTTCAGACTTTGAGCTGAAAAATTCTTTCGTTTTCTCTTTCATTCTCTGAAAGAGTGGTTTTCCCACATCTTGACCGGTTGCTTCATCAAATGTATCACCTGGTGGTGCACCCTTCGGTTTGTCTTGCTTGTGTCCATCTAAATCTCTTGGTTGGTCAATTTGAATGGGAACATCTGTGCATAATTCATCATGACCAGACTGATGCTCCACAGGGACAGGTGGAGAAATCAAGGTCACCACTTCAGTCACATTCATTTCTAGTGTGGATTGGTCAAGCGGTACTTCTTGTGTAGTTTCTTTACTCTGGAATTCCTCTGTACATTCTGTTGGTAGAAGTGCACTTTCTTTCCCAGTGGCGGTTTCATCGTCAATAGTTTCTTCAGGGGTTGCAGCAGAAGGCTCTATTACAATAGCAGTTTTGTCTTGTGAAGGTGTGGTCACAGAATCTGATAGAACGCTTGGGTACTTTTCATTCCCTAACCCTACACGACCAGTTTCTTCTTTTGGGATGCTCCTATCTGGTTGCTTGGCTTCAGAAACAACTTCATTATCGATCTCTTGTTGTGCAAGAGCTTCAGTTTGTACTGTTGTGACTTCTGCAGCAGTTGAAGGTTGGATGTATGTTGAGATTTCTAGCCCTTCAGCTTTGTCTTTCATTACTGTTAATCCAGCTTCATCGGGTTTTTTAATAGTTTCCTTGCTTTCTCCGATCTCCTCCACTCGTTGCATGTCTTGAGTACTTGCTGCAATGATCTTAGTTGTCTCAGCTTTGTCACCTTGCTCATCCTTTGTTTCGTCACTTAATGGACGATTTTCACTCGCGGTATCAGATGGTGCAATTACATTGTCACTTTCCTTTTGTTGATCTTTTTTAATTATTGCTTCTCTCATCTCAATGTCAACGGATAGTGTCGATTTGGTAACAGCTTTGTCTTTGATTTTGACAGTTTTGTCACCAGTTTCTTCCAGACTTGTTATAACCACTTCAGCTTCTAAACTAGTGCTCAATTTTGCTTCTTTGATCTCTTCTTCTGATACCACTGTAAGGTCGTTAATCGTCGTCAATATGTCTTGTTTGTCTCCAGATGATGAAGGTTGAACATCGAATTCTTTAGTCAAATCATCAATATCCTTTGAAGAATCTGCAGACAATTTATTATCTTCAGAATGTGATGTGTCTGACGCATCTGTTGCTAACATTTCCGTATTCGACAACTTGATGCTGATTTCTACATCATGACTGACTTCAGGAATGCTTGTGATCGGCAAAGCTTTTGTGGAACTAGTTTTCAAACATTCTGGAGTCTCTGTTGGTTCACACATGTTTTCTTGATTTTGAGCAGTTTTGACACTTGCTGACATTTCAGATTCAGTTTCAATAATTGTCTCGGTTGTAACAAGGGCATCAGTGACTTGTTGTTCTACTGTGAGTTTTATATTTTTTACATGTGCTGTAGGTTCCATATCATCTACTTTAGTGGCTTTGAATGAGTCGACCTCATTTGATTGAGAATCAGTATCTGTGGGGATTTCTAGTGTGGATTGGTCAAGTGGTACTTCTTGTGTAGTTTTTTTACTCTGGAATTCCTCTGTACATACTGTTGGTAGAGGTGCACTTTCTTTACCAGTGGCGGTTTCATCATCAATAGTTTCTTCAGGGGTTGCAGCAGAAGGCTCTATTACAATAGCAGTTTTGTCTTGTGAAGGTGTGGTCACAGAATCTGATAGAACGCTTGGGTACTTTTCATTCCCTAACCCTACACGACCAGTTTCTTCTTCTGGGATGATCCTACCTGGTTGCTTGGCTTCAGAAACAACTTCAGTATCGATCTCCTGTTGTGCAAGAGCTTCAGTTTGTACTGTTGTGACTTCTGCAGCAGTTGAAGGTTGGATGTATGTTGAGATTTCTAGCCCTTCAGCTTTGTCTTTTATTACTGTTAATCCAGCTTCATCGGGTTTTTTAATTGTTTCCTTGCTTTCTCCGATCTTCTCCACTCGTTGCATGTCTTGAGCACTTGCTGCAATGATCTTAGTTGTCTCAGCTTTGTCACCTTGCTCATCCTTTGTTTCGTCACTTAATGGACGATTTTCACTCACGGTGTCGGATGGTGCAATTACATTGTCACTTTCCTTTTGTTGATCTTTTTCAGTTATTACTTCTCTCGTCTCAATGTCACCGGATAGTGTGATGACATCAGTCGATTTAGTAACAGCTTTGTCTTTGATTTTTACCGTTTCGTCACCAGTTTCTTCCAGACTTGCTAAAACCACTTCAGCTTCTAACCTAGTGCTCAATTTTGCTTCTTTGATCTCTTCTTCTGATACCACTGTAAGGTCGTTAATCGTCGTCAATATGTCTTGTTTGTCTCCAGATGATGAAGGTTGAACATCGAATTCTTTAGTCAAATCATCAATATCCTTTGAAGAATCTGCAGACAATTTATTGTTTTCAGAATGTGATGTGTCTGACGCATCTGTTGCTAACATTTCCGTATTCGACAACTTGATGCTGATTTCTACATCATGACTGACTTCAGGAATGCTTGTGATCGGCAAAGCTTTTGTGGAACTAGTTTTCAAACATTCTGGAGTCTCTGTTGGTTCACACATGTTTTCTTGATTTTGAGCAGTTTTGACACTTGCTGACATTTCAGATTCAGTTACAATAATTGTCTCGGTTGTAACAAGGGCATCAGTGACTTGTTGTTCTACTGTGAGTTTTATATTTTTTACATGTGCTGTAGGTTCCATATCATCTACTTTAGTGGCTTTGAATGAGTCGACCTCATTTGATTGAGAATCAGTATCTGTGGGGATTTCTAGTGTGGATTGGTCAAGTGGTACTTCTTGTGTAGTTTTTTTACTCTGGAATTCCTCTGTACATACTGTTGGTAGAGGTGCACTTTCTTTACCAGTGGCGGTTTCATCATCAATAGTTTCTTCAGGGGTTGCAGCAGAAGGCTCTATTACAATAGCAGTTTTGTCTTGTGAAGGTGTGGTCACAGAATCTGATAGAACGCTTGGGTACTTTTCATTCCCTAACCCTACACGACCAGTTTCTTCTTCTGGGATGATCCTACCTGGTTGCTTGGCTTCAGAAACAACTTCAGTATCGATCTCCTGTTGTGCAAGAGCTTCAGTTTGTACTGTTGTGACTTCTGCAGCAGTTGAAGGTTGGATGTATGTTGAGATTTCTAGCCCTTCAGCTTTGTCTTTTATTACTGTTAATCCAGCTTCATCGGGTTTTTTAATTGTTTCCTTGCTTTCTCCGATCTCCTCCACTCGTTGCATGTCTTGAGCACTTGCTGCAATGATCTTAGTTGTCTCAGCTTTGTCACCTTGCTCATCCTTTGTTTCGTCACTTAATGGACGATTTTCACTCACGGTGTCGGATGGTGCAATTACATTGTCACTTTCCTTTTGTTGATCTTTTTCAATTATTGCTTCTCTCGTCTCAATGTCAACGGATAGTGTGATGACATCAGTCGATTTGGTAACAGCTTTGTCTTTGATTTTGACCATTTTGTCACCAGTTTCTTCCAGACTTGTTAAAACCACTTCAGCTTCTAAACTAGTGCTCAATTTTGCTTCTTTGATCTCTTCTTCTGATACCACTGTAAGGTCGTTAATCGTCGTCAATATGTCTTGTTTGTCTCCAGATGATGAAGGTTGAACATCGAATTCTTTTGTCAAATCATCAATATCCTTTGAAGAATCTGCAGCCAATTTATTGTCTTCAGAATGTGATGTGTCTGACACATCTGTTGGTAACATTTCCGTATTCGACAACTTGATGCTGATTTCTACATCATGACTGACTTCAGGAATGCTTGTGATCGGCAAAGCTTTTGTGGAACTAGTTTTCAAACATTCTGGGGTCTCTGTTGGTTCACAAATGTTTTCTTGATTTTGATCAGTTTTGACACTTGCTAAAATTTCAGATTCAGTTACAACAATTGTCTCGGTTGTAACAAGGACATCAGTGGCTTGTTTTTCTACTGTGCTTTCTATATAATTTACATGTGCTGTAGGTTCCTTATCATCTACTTTAGTGGCTTTGAATGAGTCGACCTCATTTGATTGAGAATCAGTATCTGCTGGGATTGATCTGTCAGTCTCTACATTTTCAGACTTTGAGCTGAAAAATTCTTTCGTTTTCTCTTTAATTCTCTGAAAGAGTGGTTTTCCCACATCTTGACCGGTTGCTTCATCAAATGTATCACCTGGTGGTGCACCCTTCGGTTTGTCTTGCTTGTGTCCATCTAAATCTATTGGTTGGTCAATTTGAATGGGAACATCTGTGCATAATTCATCATGACCAGACTGATGTTCCACAGGGACAGGTGGAGAAATCGAGGTAACCACTTCAGTCACATTGATTTCTAGTGTGGATTGGTCAAGCGGTACTTCTTGTGTAGTTTCTTTACTCTGGAATTCCTCTGTACATTCTGTTGGTAGAAGTGCACTTTCTTTCCCAGTGGCGGTTTCATCATCAATAGTTTCTTCAGGGGTTGCAGCAGAAGGCTCTATTACAATAGCAGTTTTGTCTTGTGAAGGTGTGGTCACAGAATCTGATAGAACGCTTGGGTACTTTTCATTCCCTAACCCTACACGACCAGTTTCTTCTTTTGGGATGCTCCTATCTGGTTGCTTGGCTTCAGAAACAACTTCATTATCGATCTCTTGTTGTGCAAGAGCTTCAGTTTGTACTGTTGTGACTTCTGCAGCAGTTGAAGGTTGGATGTATGTTGAGATTTCTAGCCCTTCAGCTTTGTCTTTCATTACTGTTAATCCAGCTTCATAGGGTTTTTTAATTGTTTCCTTGCTTTCTCCGATCTCCTCCACTCGTTGCATGTCTTGAGTACTTGCTGCAATGATCTTAGTTGTCTCAGCTTTGTCACCTTGCTCATCCTTTGTTTCGTCACTTAATGGACGATTTTCACTCGCGGTATCAGATGGTGCAATTACATTGTCACTTTCCTTTTGTTGATCTTTTTTAATTATTGCTTCTCTCGTCTCAATGTCAACGGATAGTGTCGATTTGGTAACAGCTTTGTCTTTGATTTTGACAGTTTTGTCACCAGTTTCTTCCAGACTTGTTAAAACCACTTCAGCTTCTAAACTAGTGCTCAATTTTGCTTCTTTGATCTCTTCTTCTGATACCACTGTAAGGTCGTTAATCGTCGTCAATATGTCTTGTTTGTCTCCAGATGATGAAGGTTGAACATCAAATTCTTTTGTCAAATCATCAATATCCTTTGAAGAATCAGCAGCCAATTTATTGTCTTCAGAATGTGATGTGTCTGACGCATCTGTTGGTAACATTTCCGTATTCGACAACTTGATGCCGATTTCTACATCATGACTGACTTCAGGAATGCTTGTGATCGGCAAAGCTTCTGTGGAACTAGTTTTCAAACATTCTGGAGTCTCTGTAGGTTCACACATGTTTTCTTGATTTTGAGCAGTTTTGACACTTGCTGAAATTTCAGATTCAGTTACAACAATTGTCTCGGTTGTAACAAGGGCATCAGTGACTTGTTTTTCTACTGTGGTTTCTATATCTTTTGCATGTGCTGTAGGTTCCTTATCATCTACTTTAGTGGCTTTGAATGAGTCGACCTCATTTGATTGAGAATCAGTATCTGCTGGGATTGATCTGTCAGTCTCTACATTTTCAGACTTTGAGCTGAAAAATTCTTTCGTTTTCTCTTTAATTCTCTGAAAGAGTGGTTTTCCCACATCTTGACCGGTTGCTTCATCAAATGTATCACCTGGTGGTGCACCCTTCGGTTTGTCTTGCTTGTGTCCATCTAAATCTCTTGGTTGGTCAATTTGAATGGGAACATCTGTGCATAATTCATCATGACCAGACTGATGTTCCACAGGGACAGGTGGAGAAATCAAGGTCACCACTTCAGTCACATTCATTTCTAGTGTGGATTGGTCAAGCGGTACTTCTTGTGTAGTTTGTTTACTCTGGAATTCCTCTGTACATTCTGTTGGTAGAAGTGCACTTTCTTTCCCAGTGGCGGTTTCATCGTCAATAGTTTCTTCAGGGGTTGCAGCAGAAGGCTCTATTACAATAGCAGTTTTGTCTTGTGAAGGTGTGGTCACAGAATCTGATAGAACGCTTGGGTACTTTTCATTCCCTAACCCTACACGACCAGTTTCTTCTTTTGGGATGCTCCTATCTGGTTGCTTGGCTTCAGAAACAACTTCAGTATCGATCTCTTGTTGTGCAAGAGCTTCAGTTTGTACTGTTGTGACTTCTGCAGCAGTTGAAGGTTGGATGTATGTTGAGATTTCTAGCCCTTCAGCTTTGTCTTTCATTACTGTTAATCCAGCTTCATCGGGTTTTTTAATTGTTTCCTTGCTTTCTCCGATCTCCTCCACTCGTTGCATGTCTTGAGTACTTGCTGCAATGATCTTAGTTGTCTTAGCTTTGTCACCTTGCTCATCCTTTGTTTCGTCACTTAATGGACGATTTTCACTCGCGGTATCAGATGGTGCAATTACATTGTCACTTTCCTTTTGTTGATCTTTTTTAATTATTGCTTCTCTCGTCTCAATGTCAACGGATAGTGTCGATTTGGTAACAGCTTTGTCTTTGATTTTGACAGTTTTGTCACCAGTTTCTTCCAGACTTGTTAAAACCACTTCAGCTTCTAAACTAGTGCTCAATTTTGCTTCTTTGATCTCTTCTTCTGATACCACTGTAAGGTCGTTAATCGTCGTCAATATGTCTTGTTTGTCTCCAGATGATGAAGGTTGAACATCAAATTCTTTTGTCAAATCATCAATATCCTTTGAAGAATCAGCAGCCAATTTATTGTCTTCAGAATGTGATGTGTCTGACGCATCTGTTGGTAACATTTCCGTATTCGACAACTTGATGCCGATTTCTACATCATGACTGACTTCAGGAATGCTTGTGATCGGCAAAGCTTCTGTGGAACTAGTTTTCAAACATTCTGGAGTCTCTGTAGGTTCACACATGTTTTCTTGATTTTGAGCAGTTTTGACACTTGCTGAAATTTCAGATTCAGTTACAACAATTGTCTCGGTTGTAACAAGGGCATCAGTGACTTGTTTTTCTACTGTGGTTTCTATATCTTTTGCATGTGCTGTAGGTTCCTTATCATCTACTTTAGTGGCTTTGAATGAGTCGACCTCATTTGATTGTGAATCAGTATCTGCTGGGATTGATCTGTCAGTCTCTACATTTTCAGACTTTGAGCTGAAAAATTCTTTCGTTTTCTCTTTCATTCTCTGAAAGAGTGGTTTTCCCACATCTTGACCGGTTGCTTCATCAAATGTATCACCTGGTGGTGCACCCTTCGGTTTGTCTTGCTTGTGTCCATCTAAATCTCTTGGTTGGTCAATTTGAATGGGAACATCTGTGCATAATTCATTATGACCAGACTGATGTTCCACAGGGACAGGTGGAGAAATCAAGGTCACCACTTCAGTCACATTCATTTCTAGTGTGGATTGGTCAAGCGGTACTTCTTGTGTAGTTTCTTTACTCTGGAATTCCTCTGTACATTCTGTTGGTAGAAGTGCACTTTCTTTCCCAGTGGCGGTTTCATCGTCAATAGTTTCTTCAGGGGTTGCAGCAGAAGGCTCTATTACAATAGCAGTTTTGTCTTGTGAAGGTGTGGTCACAGAATCTGATAGAACGCTTGGGTACTTTTCATTCCCTAACCCTACACGACCAGTTTCTTCTTTTGGGATGCTCCTATCTGGTTGCTTGGCTTCAGAAACAACTTCATTATCGATCTCTTGTTGTGCAAGAGCTTCAGTTTGTACTGTTGTGACTTCTGCAGCAGTTGAAGGTTGGATGTATGTTGAGATTTCTAGCCCTTCAGCTTTGTCTTTCATTACTGTTAATCCAGCTTCATCGGGTTTTTTAATTGTTTCCTTGCTTTCTCCGATCTCCTCCACTCGTTGCAAGTCTTGAGTACTTGCTGCAATGATCTTAGTTGTCTCAGCTTTGTCACCTTGCTCATCCTTTGTTTCGTCACTTAATGGACGATTTTCACTCGCGGTATCAGATGGTGCAATTACATTGTCACTTTCCTTTTGTTGATCTTTTTTAATTATTGCTTCTCTCGTCTCAATGTCAACGGATAGTGTCGATTTGGTAACAGCTTTGTCTTTGATTTTGACAGTTTTGTCACCAGTTTCTTCCAGACTTGTTAAAACCACTTCAGCTTCTAAACTAGTGCTCAATTTTGCTTCTTTGATCTCTTCTTCTGATACCACTGTAAGGTCGTTAATCGTCGTCAATATGTCTTGTTTGTCTCCAGATGATGAAGGTTGAACATCAAATTCTTTTGTCAAATCATCAATATCCTTTGAAGAATCAGCAGCCAATTTATTGTCTTCAGAATGTGATGTGTCTGACGCATCTGTTGGTAACATTTCCGTATTCGACAACTTGATGCCGATTTCTACATCATGACTGACTTCAGGAATGCTTGTGATCGGCAAAGCTTCTGTGGAACTAGTTTTCAAACATTCTGGAGTCTCTGTAGGTTCACACATGTTTTCTTGATTTTGAGCAGTTTTGACACTTGCTGAAATTTCAGATTCAGTTACAACAATTGTCTCGGTTGTAACAAGGGCATCAGTGACTTGTTTTTCTACTGTGGTTTCTATATCTTTTGCATGTGCTCTAGGTTCCTTATCATCTACTTTAGTGGCTTTGAATGAGTCGACCTCATTTGATTGTGAATCAGTATCTGCTGGGATTGATCTGTCAGTCTCTACATTTTCAGACTTTGAGCTGAAAAATTCTTTCGTTTTCTCTTTCATTCTCTGAAAGAGTGGTTTTCCCACATCTTGACCGGTTGCTTCATCAAATGTATCACCTGGTGGTGCACCCTTCGGTTTGTCTTGCTTGTGTCCATCTAAATCTCTTGGTTGGTCAATTTGAATGGGAACATCTGTGCATAATTCATCATGACCAGACTGATGCTCCACAGGGACAGGTGGAGAAATCAAGGTCACCACTTCAGTCACATTCATTTCTAGTGTGGATTGGTCAAGCGGTACTTCTTGTGTAGTTTCTTTACTCTGGAATTCCTCTGTACATTCTGTTGGTAGAAGTGCACTTTCTTTCCCAGTGGCGGTTTCATCGTCAATAGTTTCTTCAGGGGTTGCAGCAGAAGGCTCTATTACAATAGCAGTTTTGTCTTGTGAAGGTGTGGTCACAGAATCTGATAGAACGCTTGGGTACTTTTCATTCCCTAACCCTACACGACCAGTTTCTTCTTTTGGGATGCTCCTATCTGGTTGCTTGGCTTCAGAAACAACTTCATTATCGATCTCTTGTTGTGCAAGAGCTTCAGTTTGTACTGTTGTGACTTCTGCAGCAGTTGAAGGTTGGATGTATGTTGAGATTTCTAGCCCTTCAGCTTTGTCTTTCATTACTGTTAATCCAGCTTCATCGGGTTTTTTAATAGTTTCCTTGCTTTCTCCGATCTCCTCCACTCGTTGCATGTCTTGAGTACTTGCTGCAATGATCTTAGTTGTCTCCGCTTTGTCACCTTGCTCATCCTTTGTTTCGTCACTTAATGGACGATTTTCACTCGCGGTATCAGATGGTGCAATTACATTGTCACTTTCCTTTTGTTGATCTTTTTTAATTATTGCTTCTCTCATCTCAATGTCAACGGATAGTGTCGATTTGGTAACAGCTTTGTCTTTGATTTTGACAATTTTGTCACCAGTTTCTTCCAGACTTGTTAAAACCACTTCAGCTTCTAAACTAGTGCTCAATTTTGCTTCTTTGATCTCTTCTTCTGATACCACTGTAAGGTCGTTAATCGTCGTCAATATGTCTTGTTTGTCTCCAGATGATGAAGGTTGAACATCAAATTCTTTTGTCAAATCATCAATATCCTTTGAAGAATCAGCAGCCAATTTATTGTCTTCAGAATGTGATGTGTCTGACGCATCTATTGGTAACATTTCCGTATTCGACAACTTGATGCCGATTTCTACATCATGACTGACTTCAGGAATGCTTGTGATCGGCAAAGCTTCTGTGGAACTAGTTTTCAAACATTCTGGAGTCTCTGTAGGTTCACACATGTTTTCTTGATTTTGAGCAGTTTTGACACTTGCTGAAATTTCAGATTCAGTTACAACAATTGTCTCGGTTGTAACAAGGGCATCAGTGACTTGTTTTTCTACTGTAATTTTTATATCTTTTACATGTGCTGTAGGTTCCTTATCATCTACTTTAGTGGCTTTGAATGAGTCGACCTCATTTGATTGTGAATCAGTATCTGCTGGGATTGATCTGTCAGTCTCTACATTTTCAGACTTTGAGCTGAAAAATTCTTTCGTTTTCTCTTTAATTCTCTGAAAGAGTGGTTTTCCCACATCTTGACCGGTTGCGTCATCAAATATATCACCTGGTGGTGCACCCGTCGGTTTGTCTTGCTTGTGTCCATCTAAATCTATTGGTTGGTCAATTTGAATGGGAACATCTGTGCATAATTCATCATGACCAGACTGAAGTTCCACAGGGACAGGTGGAGAAATCAAGGTCACCACTTCAGTCACATTCATTTCTAGTGTGGATTGGTCAAGCGGTACTTCTTGTGTAGTTTCTTTACTCTGGAATTCCTCTGTACATTCTGTTGGTAGAAGTGCACTTTCTTTCCCAGTGGCGGTTTCATCGTCAATAGTTTCTTCAGGGGTTGCAGCAGAAGGCTCTATTACAATATCAGTTTTGTCTTGTGAAGGTGTGGTCACAGAATCTGATAGAACGCTTGGGTACTTTTCATTCCCTAACCCTACACGACCAATTTCTTCTTTTGGGATGATCCTTTCTGGTTGCTTGGCTTCAGAAACAACTTCATTATCGATCTCTTGTTGTGCAAGAGCTTCAGTTTGTACTGTTGTGACTTCTGGAGCAGTTGAAGGTTGAATGTATGTTGATATTTCTTGCCCTTCAGCTGTGTCTTTCGTTACTGTTAATCCAGCTTCATCGGGTTTTTTAATTGTTTCCTTGCTTTCTCCGATCTCCTCCACTCGTTGCATGTCTTGAGCACTTGCTGCAATGATATTAGTTGTCTCAGCTTTGTCACCTTGTGCATCCTTTGTTTCTTCACTTAATGGACGCTTTTCACTCACGGTGTCGGATGGTGCAATTACATTGTCACTTTCCTTTTGTTGATCTTTTTCAATTATTGCTTCTCTCGTCTCAATGTCACCGGATAGTGTGATGACATCAGTCGATTTGGTAACAGCTTTGTCTTTGATTTTGACTGTTTTGTCACCAGTTTCTTCCAGACTTGTTAAAACCACTTCAGCTTCTAAACTAGTGCTCAATTTTGCTTCTTTGATCTCTTCTTCTGATACCACTGTAAGGGCGTTAATCGTCGTCAATATGTCTTGTTTGTCTCCAGATGATGAAGGTTGAGCATCGAATTCTTTTGTCAAATCATCAACATCCTTTGAAGAATCTGCAGCCAATTTATTGTCTTCAGAATGTGATGTGTCTGACGCATCTGTTGGTAACATTTCCGTATTCGACAACTTTATGCTGATTTCTACATCACGACTGACTTCAGGAATGCTTGTGATCGGCAAAGCTTTTGTGGAACTAGTTTTCAAACATTCTGGAGTCTCTGTTGGTTCACAAATGTTTTCTTGATTTTGAGCAGTTTTGACACTTGCTGAAATTTCAGATTCAGTTACAATAATTGTCTCGGTTGTAACAAGGGCATCAGTGACTTGTTGTTCTACTGTGAGTTCTATATCTTTTACATGTGCTGTAGGTTCCTTATCATCTACTTTAGTGGCTTTGAATGAGTCGACCTCATTTGATTGAGAATCAGTATCTGCTGGGATTGATCTTTCAGTTTCTACATTTTCAGACTTTGAGCTGAAAAATTCTTTCGTTTTCTCTTTAATTCTCTGAAAGAGTGGTTTTCCCACATCTTGACCGGGTGCTTCATCAAATGTATCACCTGGTGGTGCACCCTTCGGTTTGTCTTGCTTGTGTCCATCTAAATCTATTGGTTGGTCAATTTGAATGGGAACATCTGTGCATACTTCATCATGACCAGACTGAAGTTCCACAGGGACAGGTGGAGAAATCAAGGTCACCACTTCAGTCACATTCATTTCTAGTGTGGATTGGTCAAGCGGTACTTCTTGTGTAGTTTCTTTACTCTGGAATTCCTCTGTACATTCTGTTGGTAGAAGTGCACTTTCTTTCCCAGTGGCGGTTTCATCATCAATAGTTTCTTCAGGGGTTGCAGCAGAAGGCTCTATTACAATAGCAGTTTTGTCTTGTGAAGGTGTGGTCACAGAATCTGATAGAACGCTTGGGTACTTTTCATTCCCTAACCCTACACGACCAGTTTCTTCTTTTGGGATGCTCCTATCTGGTTGCTTGGCTTCAGAAACAACTTCATTATCGATCTCTTGTTGTGCAAGAGCTTCAGTTTGTACTGTTGTGACTTCTGCAGCAGTTGAAGGTTGGATGTATGTTGAGATTTCTAGCCCTTCAGCTTTGTCTTTCATTACTGTTAATCCAGCTTCATAGGGTTTTTTAATTGTTTCCTTGCTTTCTCCGATCTCCTCCACTCGTTGCATGTCTTGAGTACTTGCTGCAATGATCTTAGTTGTCTCAGCTTTGTCACCTTGCTCATCCTTTGTTTCGTCACTTAATGGACGATTTTCACTCGCGGTATCAGATGGTGCAATTACATTGTCACTTTCCTTTTGTTGATCTTTTTTAATTATTGCTTCTCTCGTCTCAATGTCAACGGATAGTGTCGATTTGGTAACAGCTTTGTCTTTGATTTTGACAGTTTTGTCACCAGTTTCTTCCAGACTTGTTAAAACCACTTCAGCTTCTAAACTAGTGCTCAATTTTGCTTCTTTGATCTCTTCTTCTGATACCACTGTAAGGTCGTTAATCGTCGTCAATATGTCTTGTTTGTCTCCAGATGATGAAGGTTGAACATCAAATTCTTTTGTCAAATCATCAATATCCTTTGAAGAATCAGCAGCCAATTTATTGTCTTCAGAATGTGATGTGTCTGACGCGTCTGTTGGTAACATTTCCGTATTCGACAACTTGATGCCGATTTCTACATCATGACTGACTTCAGGAATGCTTGTGATCGGCAAAGCTTCTGTGGAACTAGTTTTCAAACATTCTGGAGTCTCTGTTGGTTCACAAATGTTTTCTTGATTTTGAGCAGTTTTGACACTTGCTGAAATTTCAGATTCAGTTGCAACAATTGCCTCGGTTGTAACAAGGGCATCAGTGACTTGTTTTTCTACTGTGGTTTCTATATCTTTTACATGTGCTGTAGGTTCCTTATCATCTACTTTAGTGGCTTTGAATGAGTCGACCTCATTTGATTGTGAATCAGTATCTGCTGGGATTGATCTGTCAGTCTCTACATTTTCAGACTTTGAGCTGAAAAATTCTTTCGTTTTCTCTTTAATTCTCTGAAAGAGTGGTTTTCCCACATCTTGACCGGGTGCTTCATCAAATGTATCACCTGGTGGTGCACCCTTCGGTTTGTCTTGCTTGTGTCCATCTAAATCTATTGGTTGGTCAATTTGAATGGGAACATCTGTGCATACTTCATCATGACCAGACTGAAGTTCCACAGGGACAGGTGGAGAAATCGAGGTCACCACTTCAGTCACATTCATTTCTAGTGTGGATTGGTCAAGCGGTACTTCTTGTGTAGTTTCTTTACTCTGGAATTCCTCTGTACATACTGTTGGTAGAGGTGCACTTTCTTTCCCAGTGGCGGTTTCATCATCAATAGTTTCTTCAGGGGTTGCAGCAGAAGGCTCTATTACAATAGCAGTTTTGTCTTGTGAAGGTGTGGTCACAGAATCTGATAGAACGCTTGGGTACTTTTCATTCCCTAACCCTACACGACCAGTTTCTTCTTTTGGGATGCTCCTATCTGGTTGCTTGGCTTCAGAAACAACTTCATTATCGATCTCTTGTTGTGCAAGAGCTTCAGTTTGTACTGTTGTGACTTCTGGAGCAGTTGAAGGTTGAATGTATGTTGAGATTTCTTGCCCTTCAGCTGTGTCTTTCGTTACTGTTAATCCAGCTTCATCGGGTTTTTTAATTGTTTCCTTGCTTTCTCCGATCTCCTCCACTCGTTGCATGTCTTGAGCACTTGCTGCAATGATATTAGTTGTCTCAGCTTTGTCACCTTGTGCATCCTTTGTTTCTTCACTTAATGGACGCTTTTCACTCACGGTGTCGGATGGTGCAATTACATTGTCACTTTCCTTTTGTTGATCTTTTTCAATTATTGCTTCTCTCGTCTCAATGTCACCGGATAGTGTGATGACATCAGTCGATTTGGTAACAGCTTTGTCTTTGATTTTGACTGTTTTGTCACCAGTTTCTTCCAGACTTGTTAAAACCACTTCAGCTTCTAAACTAGTGCTCAATTTTGCTTCTTTGATCTCTTCTTCTGATACCACTGTAAGGGCGTTAATCGTCGTCAATATGTCTTGTTTGTCTCCAGATGATGAAGGTTGAGCATCGAATTCTTTTGTCAAATCATCAACATCCTTTGAAGAATCTGCAGCCAATTTATTGTCTTCAGAATGTGATGTGTCTGACGCATCTGTTGGTAACATTTCCGTATTCGACAACTTTATGCTGATTTCTACATCACGACTGACTTCAGGAATGCTTGTGATCGGCAAAGCTTTTGTGGAACTAGTTTTCAAACATTCTGGAGTCTCTGTTGGTTCACAAATGTTTTCTTGATTTTGAGCAGTTTTGACACTTGGTGAAATTTCAGATTCAGTTACAATAATTGTCTCGGTTGTAACAAGGGCATCAGTGACTTGTTGTTCTACTGTGAGTTCTATATCTTTTACATGTGCTGTAGGTTCCTTATCATCTACTTTAGTGGCTTTGAATGAGTCGACCTCATTTGATTGAGAATCAGTATCTGCTGGGATTGATCTTTCAGTTTCTACATTTTCAGACTTTGAGCTGAAAAATTCTTTCGTTTTCTCTTTAATTCTCTGAAAGAGTGGTTTTCCCACATCTTGACCGGGTGCTTCATCAAATGTATCACCTGGTGGTGCACCCTTCGGTTTGTCTTGCTTGTGTCCATCTAAATCTATTGGTTGGTCAATTTGAATGGGAACATCTGTGCATACTTCATCATGACCAGACTGAAGTTCCACAGGGACAGGTGGAGAAATCAAGGTCACCACTTCAGTCACATTCATTTCTAGTGTGGATTGGTCAAGCGGTACTTCTTGTGTAGTTTCTTTACTCTGGAATTCCTCTGTACATTCTGTTGGTAGAAGTGCACTTTCTTTCCCAGTGGCGGTTTCATCATCAATAGTTTCTTCAGGGGTTGCAGCAGAAGGCTCTATTACAATAGCAGTTTTGTCTTGTGAAGGTGTGGTCACAGAATCTGATAGAACGCTTGGGTACTTTTCATTCCCTAACCCTACACGACAAGTTTCTTCTTTTGGGATGCTCCTATCTGGTTGCTTGGCTTCAGAAACAACTTCATTATCGATCTCTTGTTGTGCAAGAGCTTCAGTTTGTACTGTTGTGACTTCTGCAGCAGTTGAAGGTTGGATGTATGTTGAGATTTCTAGCCCTTCAGCTTTGTCTTTCATTACTGTTAATCCAGCTTCATAGGGTTTTTTAATTGTTTCCTTGCTTTCTCCGATCTCCTCCACTCGTTGCATGTCTTGAGTACTTGCTGCAATGATCTTAGTTGTCTCAGCTTTGTCACCTTGCTCATCCTTTGTTTCGTCACTTAATGGACGATTTTCACTCGCGGTATCAGATGGTGCAATTACATTGTCACTTTCCTTTTGTTGATCTTTTTTAATTATTGCTTCTCTCGTCTCAATGTCAACGGATAGTGTCGATTTGGTAACAGCTTTGTCTTTGATTTTGACAGTTTTGTCACCAGTTTCTTCCAGACTTGTTAAAACCACTTCAGCTTCTAAACTAGTGCTCAATTTTGCTTCTTTGATCTCTTCTTCTGATACCACTGTAAGGTCGTTAATCGTCGTCAATATGTCTTGTTTGTCTCCAGATGATGAAGGTTGAACATCAAATTCTTTTGTCAAATCATCAATATCCTTTGAAGAATCAGCAGCCAATTTATTGTCTTCAGAATGTGATGTGTCTGACGCGTCTGTTGGTAACATTTCCGTATTCGACAACTTGATGCCGATTTCTACATCATGACTGACTTCAGGAATGCTTGTGATCGGCAAAGCTTCTGTGGAACTAGTTTTCAAACATTCTGGAGTCTCTGTAGGTTCACACATGTTTTCTTGATTTTGAGCAGTTTTGACACTTGCTGAAATTTCAGATTCAGTTACAACAATTGTCTCGGTTGTTACAAGGGCATCAGTGACTTGTTTTTCTACTGTGGTTTCTATATCTTTTGCATGTGCTGTAGGTTCCTTATCATCTACTTTAGTGGCTTTGAATGAGTCGACCTCATTTGATTGAGAATCAGTATCTGCTGGGATTGATCTGTCAGTCTCTACATTTTCAGACTTTGAGCTGAAAAATTCTTTCGTTTTCTCTTTAATTCTCTGAAAGAGTGGTTTTCCCACATCTTGACCGGTTGCTTCATCAAATGTATCACCTGGTGGTGCACCCTTCGGTTTGTCTTGCTTGTGTCCATCTAAATCACTTGGTTGGTCAATTTGAATGGGAACATCTGTGCATAATTCATCATGACCAGACTGATGTTCCACAGGGACAGGTGGAGAAATCAAGGTCACCACTTCAGTCGCATTCATTTCTAGTGTGGATTGGTCAAGCGGTACTTCTTGTGTAGTTTCTTTACTCTGGAATTCCTCTGTACATTCTGTTGGTAGAAGTGCACTTTCTTTCCCATTGGCGGTTTCATCGTCAATAGTTTCTTCAGGGGTTGCAGCAGAAGGCTCTATTACAATATCAGTTTTGTCTTGTGAAGGTGTGGTCACAGAATCTGATAGAACGCTTGGGTACTTTTCATTCCCTAACCCTACACGACCAGTTTCTTCTTTTGGGATGCTCCTATCTGGTTGCTTGGCTTCAGAAACAACTTCATTATCGATCTCTTGTTGTGCAAGAGCTTCAGTTTGTACTGTTGTGACTTCTGCAGCAGTTGAAGGTTGGATGTATGTTGAGATTTCTAGCCCTTCAGCTTTGTCTTTCATTACTGTTAATCCAGCTTCATCGGGTTTTTTAATAGTTTCCTTGCTTTCTCCGATCTCCTCCACTCGTTGCATGTCTTGAGTACTTGCTGCAATGATCTTAGTTGTCTCAGCTTTGTCACCTTGCTCATCCTTTGTTTCGTCACTTAATGGACGATTTTCACTCGCGGTATCAGATGGTGCAGTTACATTGTCACTTTCCTTTTGTTGATCTTTTTTAATTATTGCTTCTCTCGTCTCAATGTCAACGGATAGTGTCGATTTGGTAACAGCTTTGTCTTTGATTTTGACAGTTTTGTCACCAGTTTCTTCCAGACTTGTTAAAACCACTTCAGCTTCTAAACTAGTGCTCAATTTTGCTTCTTTGATCTCTTCTTCTGATACCACTGTAAGGTCGTTAATCGTCGTCAATATGTCTTGTTTGTCTCCAGATGATGAAGGTTGAACATCAAATTCTTTTGTCAAATCATCAATATCCTTTGAAGAATCAGCAGCCAATTTATTGTCTTCAGAATGTGATGTGTCTGACGCATCTGTTGGTAACATTTCCGTATTCGACAACTTGATGCCGATTTCTACATCATGACTGACTTCAGGAATGCTTGTGATCGGCAAAGCTTCTGTGGAACTAGTTTTCAAACATTCTGGAGTCTCTGTAGGTTCACACATGTTTTCTTGATTTTGAGCAGTTTTGACACTTGCTGAAATTTCAGATTCAGTTACAACAATTGTCTCGGTTGTAACAAGGGCATCAGTGACTTGTTTTTCTACTGTGGTTTCTATATCTTTTGCATGTGCTGTAGGTTCCTTATCATCTACTTTAGTGGCTTTGAATGAGTCGACCTCATTTGATTGAGAATCAGTATCTGCTGGGATTGATCTGTCAGTCTCTATATTTTCAGACTTTGAGCTGAAAAATTCTTTCGTTTTCTCTTTCATTCTCTGAAAGAGTGGTTTTCCCACATCTTGACCGGTTGCTTCATCAAATGTATCACCTGGTGGTGCACCCTTCGGTTTGTCTTGCTTGTGTCCATCTAAATCTCTTGGTTGGTCAATTTGAATGGGAACATCTGTGCATAATTCATCATGACCAGACTGATGCTCCACAGGGACAGGTGGAGAAATCAAGGTCACCACTTCAGTCACATTCATTTCTAGTGTGGATTGGTCAAGCGGTACTTCTTGTGTAGTTTCTTTACTCTGGAATTCCTCTGTACATTCTGTTGGTAGAAGTGCACTTTCTTTCCCAGTGGCGGTTTCATCATCAATAGTTTTTTCAGGGGTTGCAGCAGAAGGCTCTATTACAATAGCAGTTTTGTCTTGTGAAGGTGTGGTCACAGAATCTGATAGAACGCTTGGGTACTTTTCATTCCCTAACCCTACACGACCAGTTTCTTCTTTTGGGATGCTCCTATCTGGTTGCTTGGCTTCAGAAACAACTTCATTATCGATCTCTTGTTGTGCAAGAGCTTCAGTTTGTACTGTTGTGACTTCTGGAGCAGTTGAAGGTTGAATGTATGTTGAGATTTCTTGCCCTTCAGCTGTGTCTTTCGTTACTGTTAATCCAGCTTCATCGGGTTTTTTAATTGTTTCCTTGCTTTCTCCGATCTCCTCCACTCGTTGCATGTCTTGAGCACTTACTGCAATGATATTTGTTGTCTCAGCTTTGTCACCTTGTGCATCCTTTGTTTCTTCACTTAATGGACGCTTTTCACTCAAGGTGTCGGATGGTGCAATTACATCGTCACTTTCCTTTTGTTGATCTTTTTCAGTTATTACTTCTCTCGTCTCAATGTCACCGGATAGTGTGATGACATCAGTCGATTTGGTAACAGCTTTGTCTTTGATTTTTACCGTTTCGTCACCAGTTTCTTCCAGACTTGCTAAAACCACTTCAGCTTCTAACCTAGTGCTCAATTTTGCTTCTTTGATCTCTTCTTCTGATACCACTGTAAGGTCGTTAATCGTCGTCAATATGTCTTGTTTGTCTCCAGATGATGAAGGTTGAACATCGAATTCTTTTGTCAAATCATCAACATCCTTTGAAGAATCTGCAGACAATTTATTTTTTTCAGAGCGTGATGTGTCTGACGCATCTGTTGGTAACATTTCCGTATTCGACAACTTGATGCTGATTTCTACATCACGACTGACTTCAGGAATGCTTGTGATCGGCAAAGCTTTTGTGGAACTAGTTTTCAAACATTCTGGAGTCTCTGTTGGTTCACAAATGTTTTCTTGATTTTGAGCAGTTTTGACACTTACTGAAATTTCAGATTCAGTTACAATAATTGTCTCGGTTGTAACAAGGGCATCAGTGACTTGTTGTTCTACTGTGAGTTCTATATCTTTTACATGTGCTGTAGGTTCCTTATCATCTACTTTAGTGGCTTTGAATGAGTCGACCTCATTTGATTGAGAATCAGTATCTGCTGGGATTGATCTTTCAGTTTCTACATTTTCTGACTTTGAGCTGAAAAATTCTTTCGTTTTCTCTTTAATTTTCTGAAGGAGTGGTTTTCCCACATCTTGACTGGTTGCTTCATCAAATGTATCACCTGGTGGTGCACCCTTCTGTTTGTCTTGCTTGTGTCCATCTAAATCTATTGGTTGGTCAATTTGAATGGGAACATCTGTGCATAATTCATCATGACCAGACTGAAGTTCCACAGGGACAGGTTGAGAAATCGAGGTCACCACTTCAGTCACATTCATTTCTAGTGTGGATTGGTCAAGCGGTACTTCTTGTGTAGTTTCTTTACTCTGGAATTCCTCTGTACATTCTGTTGGTAGAGGTGCACTTTCTTTCCCAGTGGCCGTTTCATCATCAATAGTTTCTTCAGGGGTTGCAGCAGAAGGCTCTATTACACTAGCAGTTTTGTCTTGTGAAGGTGTGGTCACAGAATCTGATAGAACGCTTGGGTACTTTTCATTCCCTAACCCTACACGACCAGTTTCTTCTTTTGTTATGATCCTATCTGGTTGCTTGGCTTCAGAAACAACTTCATTATCGATCTCTTGTTGTGCAAGAGCTTCAGTTTGTACTGTTGTGACTTCTGGAGCAGTTGAAGGTTGGATGTATGTTGAGATTTCTAGCCCTTCAGCTGTGTCTTTCATTGCTGTTAATCCAGCTTCATTGGGTTCTTTAATTGTTTCCTCGCTTTTTCCGATCTCCTCCACTCGTTGCATGTCTTGAGCACTTGCTGCAATGATCTTTGTTGTCTCAGCTTTGTCACCTTGCTCATCCTTTGTTTCGTCACTTAATGGACGATTTTCACTCGCAGTGACGGATGGTGCAATAACAACTTCACTTTCCTTTTGTTGGTCTTTTTCAGTTATTGCTTCTCTCGTCTCAATGTCACTGGATAATGTGATGACATCAGTTGACTTGGTAACATATTTCTCATGGTCTTCTTTGATTTTTACCGTTTTGTCACCAGTTGCTTTTACTTCAGTTTTTAAATGAGTCCTCAATTCCGTTTTTTTGACACCTTCGTTTTCTCTAATCGTCAAATCTGCTTTCATGCTCATTGTTTTATCGTCTCTGTCTTTTGATAATCTGGGCTGAATTGAATTCGCTTTTGCTTCGGTCAAATCACCAAAATACTTCGACTCTGCAGCCATAGATTCTTCCGTAACAATTGCAGAATAACATGTTTTGTCTTCCACCAACTTGGCAGCTGGCAGTGTTTTTGACTCCTGCTTGTTCACAGGGAAAGAGCTGCTCTGAGAGATTTCCTTCGTATCTGTTTTTATTCCTTCTGAAGCCCCAATTTGTTCCACACCATGTCCACGTGTAGTTTCAGTTTTTATACTTTCTGAATGTTTTTCTATTTTAGTTGTAACCTTTCTCTGTGTCATGATAACTGCTTCGGAGGATGCAACTCTTACTTTCGTGTTTATTTTTGAAACGTGTACCTTCGTCTCTTCTCCAATAACTGAAGGAGAACTTCTCTCATGAACACGGGTTATCACTTCTCCTTCTTTACTTAAAGCCTCTCTTTTCACAGTGTCAGATGTTTCACCGTCTGTGGCCTTGGCTTCCAAGCTCTGTATGAATGGTTTTCTATCATCTTGGTTGCTTGATTGTTGAAATGCACCACTCGTGCCTGTCAACTGTTCATCACTTTTGGAAGCTGTACATGTTTCAGCTTCGTAGAGATGAATTCCAACTGTGGTAGGTGATGAGCTAGATGGTGCCACTACAGTCACTTTATGGATACCTTCGGGTGAGGATTTCAGAAGCATAGCTTCTTCAATGGTTGTATCATGCTGACCTTCCTCTTTGCGTATGGTATGCAGAGGTTCTGTTTCTTTCGCAGCCTGTCCAAGAGTAATATCGTCTTTTACAACAGTGATTTTCTTCTTCAAGGTAGTGGCTGTCTCCTCGAACCCATCACTTGTAGATATTTCAGTCTCTGACACTGATGTCCCAATTTCTATGTCTTGAATGTCTTTCAAACTTTGGGCTTCCGTACAAGTTTCATCAAGTGCAGAATACATCTCATCTCTTACAGGTGTTGAAATTGATTTGCTTTTTTCAATCTGTGTCATTGTTTGCTTTGATTCATCACTCAATTGTTGGACTTCATCAGACATAGTCACCCTTGGATCATTTTCCTTTGTTACGGCTTTGTCATCAATAGCCTTTTTAGATTTCTTAAATGTCATAGCTTTTACAACTGTAGTTTCATCTGTTAATTGATTGGTGACTTTTATGGAACCAGGCAGGGCTTCAATATGTTTTGCTGCATCATCCTTGCTTCGCTTCTTAATATGTGTAACCATTTCAGTTTTTCTGTAGACAATTTTTCCGAGATTGTGGCTAGCCCAGGAGTTTGTGACACTTCAGATGTTAATTTTAATATAGCTTTCCTATTTGTGTCTCTGTTGCTCAGAGTTGGTAATGGTGTAATGCCTTGAGTCGTAACAGGTTGAACAACTGCTTGCATTTCTTTTTTTTCCGTTTTAGTGTCATTCTCGGTCACAGTTTTACTTTTGACGTCGTCACATCTACGCGAATCTAACTCTTCACGTGTGACGGCTGCCTGCTCACTCTCTGTAGTTCGAGGAAATGTGTCTACCTTGGCATTTATTGCTTCCAATTTTGTCTGCTGCTGCTCCTCTGCTTCTGCACATGCCTCAGGGCGATCAGACAACAATTCTCCTGTTGTAGCCGGCGTCATTGATGGAGTCTCTTCAGACACGTTAATAACTTGTGTTGACTCCACAATTACATTTTCTGCCTCAACAAATGCAATTTTGCTCTGCTTCGTTTCCATCTCAAGTTTTGTGGCAGAGTCATCGAGAGTTTCTTCAGACTGTGCGGCAAAAGCACTTTTCTCATTGAGAGATATATTCACTGTGGTTGATGGACCAATTGGTACAATTTCAGCCTCTTTTTGAGCAGGAGCCATAGCTTGCACACACTGATCATCTCTTGTTTGGGTATAATTGCTCGAGTCCTTCACTGATTGCTGAATGAGATGTTTCTCTCTCACAATTCTAACCTCTACAGTATCATTGATTGTCTCAGTACCTGAAATACCTTTTTCAGACGTTGTTAATACTGTGTCGTGTTTCTGAACGACAGCAATTGCCCCACCCCTCCCAGACTGTGTTTTTGCGTCTTTTTGCAATCCTGCATCGGCAGAGCTTGGTTTTAATTTGGTTTTTCTGATTTTCATTCCTTTGGATGTGACTGATTCCTGATTGTGTTCATCTGCAGTTGTCAGGAGATTGCCAATACATTCTTTTATATTTTTGTCAGAAGAAGACTTTTCGAGTGAAACAGTTTGGTGTTGCGTCGTCTTAGTTTTAATGTCAGTGGGTTCTTTGTGATGCTCCTCAGGTGCAGTCATTGGTCCACGATCTTCGCCACCTTTGCCGCGTTGTTCTACAACGTCGATTTTCACCCTTTTTGCGTTTATTTCTTCCACAGCCATCTTATCTTTCGGGCTTTGTGAAGTGCTCGAAGTCACCAGCTTCAGTGCCTCATGTGTATCGTTAGACTCCACCGTAGTCAGAAGTTGCTCAGTTTTCACTTTAGTTTTTTTGCTTTTGCTCTTAATCTCCTTTTTGCCGAAAGCTGCCCCCGTTGGCACTTCGCCTTCCAGTGAAGGCCCCTCCTTGTCTTTTTCTTCTTTGCCTCGTTCCAGTTTATGTTTCTTAGCCTTCTCGGTCGACCCACTCAAGCTCTGGCCTTCCTCTGCGACCGGCTTCCTCGCCTGCAGAGGTGTTGCATCTTCGACCGTCAAACCCTCCCGCAGTTTTTCTCCAGCTGGCAACGCCTTTGCCTCTTCATGCTTTGCAGTGGAATCGTGCTGAGGTATGGTCCCCGACACCGCACTGAGTTCCACTGGCACGCGTTCGCCACAAGACGATAAGTCTTGGACGATTTTCTCGGGGCTCTCTTGAGCTGCCTCGTTCTTCTCGCTTGCGCGCCGTTTCCTGTTCCTCCTCCACTGGGCTTTGCGCCGTCCCATGCTGTAAATGTACAGAAAAGCTATCAATAATAGTTATTATCACCAACAGCAGCAGCCTTGATATATCTACTGCTGGATGAACACCTCCATGTTAATAACAATAGCATAATTATAAAATATTGGGGGGGGGGCGGAACAACATATTTAACAAACATAGAAACATTTCTCTTGAAATGTCACGGAAATAGACTGAAATAAGAAAAAGTAAATATGGGAAATTAATCTTGAATATGAAATTATGATAATAACAAATTTTAATTATTTCAAAACCTGTACATTACAATAACAACAACAAAAAACCATCACACCAGAAATATTGGTGGTCTAAACAAAAAAATGGTCACATGTCAAGTTCTTTTGAGCTGCTGGTCTGGATAAGGCTACGAGCTGTTGTACATGCAATGCTACACACCCTTTGGTGTTGTTAAGTCTCAATGTTACACTGATAGGATCAATAATGACCCAACGGTGTGTCCCCATGTCAGGTTTGTCCCCCGTTTGGAGGTTGGGGTTGTGCTGTGCGACTGTGGCCATCCTGATGAGATGCGCTCCGTTCATTCCGCCTCTAGGTGGGAGAACATCCCTGCATTTTAGCTTCAGATTATGGGTGGAGATCATTAAATACCTGCGTCAGGTCAGAGGGCAAGACATCAAAATATTTGCCTATGATTTAAATATTCGAGAATTTTGACCTGGCACTGGTGGAAGCCATTTGTAATGTAAACAGACGAAAATATATTGTCGGAGATTGCCGGGTGGCTCAGAGCTCAGAGCGCTAAGCCTACACTGCTGATATCCTGGATGCAAGTCGGCGTTTTGGCAGCCCATGATTAAACTGGGTTCTCACGGTTAGCCAGTTGATGGTCTCAGCCCAGCTCAACCCTGCGTAGCTTCTGAGATCTAACGAGATTGGGCTCGTTCTGGGTGTTTATTACACACCACTCTGGCGAGATGTTAACTACCTCGCCTGGTATGCAGGAGGTCGTGGATTCAATCCCAACCTTGACACATCTATATTTGGAGTTTGCACATTCTCCCCGTGATCGCAGGGATTTTTCTCCGCATCCTCTGGGTTTTCCCTCCACATTTATAAATATGTGTGCAGTGTATATGGCTGCTATAAATTCCCATATGATCAGCCACTTCATTGAGCTATCATTTGTGGCCAGGTCGCTTCTGAAAAAGAGCTCAGTGGGTCTTACCTGGTAAAATAAAGACATAGTTTATACATGCAGTCGTTGTAAAGTTTACAGTGTTGTGTAAATGAAACGTGAATCTGGGTTCAGTTTAAATACTGTGGTCACAATGCCGCACCTTGCCACCACCAGTTATTGTAAGTAGATCCCATGCCTGGGGGACGATGGCGGGTGTGTGTGCCCAACCTCGATTCGTCCCTTTCCCACCAGCCACCGCCCTGCGTGAACCTGCATGTTTCACTCAACTCCAGCAATGCTAATACTTGCTTACTGCCCAGGAATGTTCCAATAAGTCTTATGACCAATTCGCCCAATATGTGCCCGATCTCGTCGCATCACGGGAGCGGTAGCAATGTTGAGCCTGGATAGAGCTTGGATGAGTGACCACTGCATGTATGAAACGTGTGTTCTAGGCGTCTGCAGGGCTGTATTGTGGACAACACAAGGCACTGGAGCAAAACTCGTTGTTGTAGTGTACTTCTCTGTTCCCATGTTTACGCTCCCCAACTTCAACTCACACTCACCAGTGCGTGGGAGAACGGTCAAATGACTAACATCTTGTGGGGAAGCCACTTATCTAAAAGTGGATTTATAAAATAAAAATGGATTGTACATGTCCATCTCTCATGTAGTCTCAATGGTTCTTCTCAGGATGTTTGGTCAGTTTCATTGGAATTTGTGAGAGAAGCCCACGCAGAAGGAGGGGGATAACACAACCAAGTACGGATATCATCTCAGAGACCTACTTGCTCCAGTGCCTCCTGCAGGCACCTCATTATTTCTTGCGTATGCATTTTTTTTAAGTGGCAAATGTGCAGCACTGCAATTGCTTGGTTAAATAAGCACTTTCTGGACCCAAACCAGAAAGTGCTATCACTCGAGCTCCTGATGATGCTGGATGTGATCACGACGTAAAAGTTACGAGGTCGTTCTCTAACAACACTTGTGGTGGCGCTGCTGAGGCAGGCATACATCTGGCCATGTTTGATTCACGTGACACGTTTAGCAGTTTCTTGTGTCGGGTGGAGGAGGGTTTATGACACGTTTTTTTTATACAACCTAACCCGAAAATAAATTATGAATCACTGTCGCTAGTGTTCATTTTATCAAGGCATTTAATGAAAGACATGTCTATCAGAGTGATTCTGTGGTCAGGAGTGTATGACTCACAAACGAAAGGTTGTGGATGTATGACCATCTTGCTGAGGTTTTTACATATTTACGTAGCTATGTGCATATGAAGCAGGGATTTGAGAGAGGGTGAACAGACACTGCATGAGCAAGGCAGGCTTGCGATGGGACGACTTGGATAATGTTGCAAGGCCAGAGAGGATTAATCTCAGGGTTATTGGCCAGTGGATTTTTTTGAAGGGATCAGAAAGCTGGACCAAGTAAATTACAAAATGATAATTGTATTCACTTATTTATTATTTTACTTATTTATCCAAGAAGGCCACACAGAGTCATGACGCAGGAGGAACCTGCATTGGGTGTTTATTTTAAGATGTTTTCAGATAATTAATGACAGTTTATATGATTATATTCTTTGGGTCTTTCGTTAAAGCCACGTAGATAGAAAAATAATCAAAATAATAACAATATCACGACGTTTCGATCGCAACACAAGCAACGGTCTTCAGGTGAAAAAAGAGTAGGAAATCTGCCGAGGCAGGCTGTTTATAAAGGTTTAGAGATGGGCGGGGCAGCTAATGTTAATGTAGGAAAGGTCTCCGTAACCTGCAGTAGGTCTACACCAATCAAAGAGCTGTTTACAAAGGGTTTAGAGATGGGCGGGGCAGCTAATGCCAATGTGGGGGAGGTACTACGGAGCTGTGGAGGGTGGCCATTGTATTGTGAGAGATTAGCATGTCAATGTAAGAAATTTGAAGCTCGGCGAGAGCTCGGACAGCGCAGTGGCCACATGGAGATGGAAAAGAATGGCAGCCTATACTATTGTAGTGTCGGTGCTTCTCTTCCGCTCGTTCTCTCTTCTGCTCAATGCTCGAGGCTTGTATGTGTGTGTGCGGGTGGCGTGCATCGCACACACACTCAGTCGAAGACGAGGTGGTCGCAGGAGGTACCGTCCTCCCCTTTTATTTATTGTTGTTGAGTTCACGCCATCACTCGGGCCCCCTCTCTCTCACGACCACGCTGCCGCACGACCCGTCCCAGACACGACCCTGTCTGCGTTGCACCTTTGGCGTCGACCGGGACAGCCAATTACTGTCCGGCCACGCAATGATCGGGCAAAGGCGGTAGCGACGAGGGCGGTGACGACAGCGACGACGAGATGAGTCCAATCCCAGAACCGGCAGCCCGGAGCTCTTGCTCTCCGCTGCTTTTATTCCCCTCGGCGCAGCTTGGCTCTGCCCTAGCCACGCCTCCCTCCTCGAACCCTCCAGAGGGTTCCAGGGGCTTCCCCACGAGGTCTACCGTGACCCTTGCCCCAGTTCCTCTGCCCTGCCGGCACACCCACGTATCTGCTCAGCGACGTGTGTGCTAAGTGCCCACCTGCAGTTGCAGCTGCTGTACAACAGTCAGCGCTATGTCACTACACTATTAAAAACTATTTTTACCAGGTAAGGCCCACTGAGCTATATAGCTCTTTTTCAGAAGCGACCTGGCCGCAAATGATAGCCCAACGAAGTGGCATATCACGTTGACATTGATAGCAGCCAAATTACTCTAAACGCATGTCGAGTCTAAATGTGGAGGGAAAATCGGAGGACCCAGAGAAAAATCCATGCGACCACGGGGAGAGAAACTAAAAACTCCAATATACAACAGGCGTCAGGGTTGGGATTGAACCCACAACCTCCGGTATACCAGGCGAGGTAGTTAACATCTCGCCACCGTGGCTAAATGCACTGCTGATATCATGGATTTAAGTCTGTGTTTTCTCAGCCTGTGGTTAAACTGGGTTCTTAAGGTTATTGAGTTAAAGTATAATAAGCTTTTGGTTTTGTAATGTACAGCACTGCAGGTGCCTGTAGGGGATGCTAGACAGTTCATGGCAGGTTCTAGCAAGCAACACCGAGATTTAGAATAGAATGCAGCAGGAAAGAATTGTAATAAGCGGTGGTTGCGATGATTACGGCATTTGTGCATGAAGGCAAGGTTCTGTGTGGCGTTTGTGTGTTCTCCCCCTGCTCTGCATAGGTTCCCTCTGGGTTCTCTGCTTTCCTCCAATAACTATAGAAAACTATGCAGTGGAACCGGTATTAACCATCATTATTCCAATGCTAAAACAATTCTTGCAAATTGCTTTATTGGGATTACACACAGCAGCAACATCGCTCTCTACTGGGAAAACTTGGCAGGACCCTCCTAAAAAAGAGTGGAGACTCTGCGAGGATTTGCTGGGTAAACAAGCTGAGTGATAACTTAATGAAATAATAAAAGCACCGTGGGCACCCAGACGGAGACCCAAACCCGATTGGTAGGAAATGGAAAGTCGGCAGTACGAAGCGGTGGTGAGGTGCGGTAACATAAAACTATTTACTGATGACCTTCTGACCTTGAGCTTTCTTAAATAACTGGAGGGCAGCCTGTACTACGGAATAGGTGATGTGACACTCGCATAACACTCACAATCATAATATTTATTTTTACTGGAGGAATCCGATTACCTATAAAGCGGGTCAGACATTCACCACTCAACTGACACTCACCACTCACCTGACACTCACCACTAGTCCACCTGCACCTCACCACTCACTAGTTTATACAATACAGAACCATGGAAGCCCTTTGAGATTGAGTGTATCCCACCCGTCCCCACAAACGTGCTTCCCCAATGGCACACATCTGTTGTATGATTTTGGAAGGGGTCCACGTGACATGCCAGGCTATCTTAAACGGTATAGCAGATAAACAGTACCAGTGAAGATAATCCAAATTATTGGATCGTTACTCAATTTATTGTTTGTACTTTTGACCTTGTTGGTGTGAACTACACGAGCTTTCAAATGACTCCTCGCTCATTGAAACTGGTGGATCAGTTTAGGAAAAGTTTTCCGGACAGGTTTACACTTGCGCAGATCAGCTGCTGATTCCGCATTATCGTAGAATGTGCCGTGAGCGCAGAGGTCCTTTGATAAAACTCTCACGCGCATCGATGTAGCAAATTCTGGAGTCACCTGGAGGTGGATGAGACGTGGGAGACGGAGGAGACCTTGACACGGATGACGGGACTCGTTCAGAAGTCTGGATACCGAGTGACGGACAGCAGCCACCTGGCAGCATGCAGAGAGACACAGGAACACGTGAACACAGACGTGTTAGTTTTCTTACTTTTAACTTAACATGAATAAACGAAGGAAGCATTATCCCCAATTGTGTCCAACGTCTGCTATCGGCATTGCCGTGAAGAGAGAACAGCGCACGGCATGGGGTATCACAGAGCCACGTCTTAGATCCCTCCCTACAAGTCACCTCTGGTCCCCACAGTGGTGGAGCAGCGCTTTCCCACCCGCCCTGCCAACGAGAGTGAGATGTGCTGCATGACATTCGAACTGATGTTGTCTTAATTCTCGGAGCTGCAATTAAGGCGCGTTAAGAGCGCCGTGGTGACGAGATGTTAACTCCCTCGCCTGGTATACAGGAGGTCGTGGGTTCGATCCCTACTCTGACGCCTGGTCTATAGTTGGAGTTGCATGTTCTCCCCGTGGTCGCTTGGATTTTCCCCCGGGTCCTCCGGTTGTCCCCCTCCACATTTGGGATCAACATCACGCGTTTAGAGCATTTGGCTGCGATAAATGTCCACGTGATAAGCCACTTGGTTGAGCTATCAATTGGGGCCAGGATACTTCTGAGAAAGAGCTCTACAGCTCAGTGGGCCTTACCCGGTAAAATATAAATAGTTAAATAAATGTTAAGTGCAGAACCGAATGTAATGTGACAGGTTTGTTTATGTAGTCACTGGTGACACATTTATGTAGATCTGGACATAACTTTCGCATGTATTGATGGATGACACCATTAGGGGTGTACGTCATTATCCATTGTAGTGCAAATGTCGAATCGCGTGTGCAGAGGTTTAATCTTTTCTATTTGTTGAGCTTGTTTACCGAGGAAATCGTCAATGAGTCTCGTGACTATTTTTCCGGAGAGTCCTGCCAAGTTGTCACAGTGTGGGTGGGGGGAGCGATGGTTGCTTTTTAAGTTCCGATAGAATAATTTACGGGTAATGCAAATTACATGGAAATTATGAAAATAAAAATATCACATGCACTAGTTGTTTACGCTAATGCGAACACAAATACACATGGCATACTTAAAAATGATATATACTGGCAGTCCTTACGAACCAGCTTCTATGAAATATGCAAAAATGACATTTGACTTGAAACGCGAACTCGCACTTGCAAACCGAACGGCGCAACTGTGTTGCTCAGCAGCGCGGTCCTCGCGAGATGTAGTGAGTCAGCTTCGCGTTGGGAGTGAGTGTGCGTTTATGTGTAAAAGTTAGTGTGTTAAATTGAGTGTGTGTGCATGTGTGTGAAAGTGAGTGTGTGTGAAGATGAGTGTGTGTGTGAAAGTGAGTGTGTGTGAAGATGAGTGTGCGTGAAGATTGGGTGTGAAAGTGAGTGTGTGTGTGAAAGTGAGTGTGAAAGTGAGTGTGTGTGAAAGTGAGTGTGCGTGTGAAGATGAGAGTGTGTGTGTGAATATGAGAGTGTGTGTGAAAGTGAGTGTGTGTGAAGATGTGTGTGTGAAAGTGTGTGTGAGCGGTAGTGTAGCGGTTAGCGCGCTGCGCTATGAATCTAGCGACCCAGGTTCGATTCCCGTTCACGGCCAACACCAGTGACGATTATATGAACCGGTCCTGGGCCTCCCATAGGTCGACTCGGTCTCAAATGAGTACCTGGTTCGGTGTGTAAACATTGTGTCTGGGGAGTCAATGGTGGCCGGGCGTAGTGCCGTGCCAGCCTCCATAAGGACTGCTCTCCAACAGCCTGTTCAGTCTAAAAGAGGGATAGCTGTCGTTGGCGAGTGTGTCTGTGTGCCCGCGTACACGGCGTGTGTCTGTGTGCCCGCGTACACGGCGTGTGTCTGTGTGCCCGCGGACACGGCGTGTGTCTGTGTGCCCGCGTACACGGCGTGTGTCTGTGTGCCCGCGGACCCGGTGTGTGTTCGTGCAATTGCTGTTACTCATTGCGCCGCCCCTTCGACAAGCAAGCCAGCATGAGGATTCAAGGTAAGTGAAAATAAAACGCATTTTTGTTCGATATGTTACTTTATTTTATAACTTTTACTTTTCAGTATTTTTTACAATATTACATGCACGTGTACAATATATCTTCCTATTTATGAGTGTAACAATGCTTACCTTTTTTCTTGAACCAGAACACATTTCATAACACTGACTGTATGGGAATGTAAATACTGGACATGGTTGTGTTTCGACTCACGAATCGTTCGACTTACGAACAGATCTCTAATTATGCTCGTAAGTCGAGGACTACCTGCCGAAATATACAAACGAGACCGTAAAAAGGAGACAAAACATTGATTCTTTAATCTAATTGCGGTTCTGAGTCGCGACAATTCATTGAAACATTACGCCTCGGAGGGTTGGCTCACGCCAACAATCATATGAACAAGTAACGGCTCTTATTCACATAGGAAAGCCTCAAGACCCTCTGTTTACAAAGTTACTGCATTTGAATGTTTGGACAACTCAATTCCTGAGCGTTGTGGCATGTGAGCGGAAACAGGAGAACCTGGAGACGAGCCACACAAGGTTTGCACAGATGGATTAAAGAATCCATTGCTTCATCACCATCTCCTGACAACTTGGAAACCCAAGCTGATAGCGCCTCGCCAGGCTCACATCTGCTTGTCGTCTGACATCAGACGAATTTGGGTGCGTTCAGGGTGATTCGTTCAATGGTCGATCACTCCTCTCGTTGAGTAAGGGGCCGTCCATAAATGACGTCACGCGATTTTGGACGATTTTTGACCCCCCCCCCTTCGTCACACGGCGTCACAAAAAGTCAGACCCCCCTCAAATATGACGTCACAAAGCTCTGCCCCCCCCCCCCCCAAAAAAAAACATGCTTCAAATCGCTTTAAACTATTGTCTTTGTAGTGCGTACTTAATGTGGCGCTGCATTCTGATGTTGTAGGAGAAAACATTTATTAAAACGTCTATTTAATTAAGTAGAACGTGTTGTCTATATTTATTTAAAGTTGCGCATTTTGATGTGACGCCATATTTCTCAACCCCCCCCCCTCGTCACACATCGTCACAAATGTCTCCCCCCCCCCCTAAGTGCGTGACGTCATTTATGGACGGCCCCTTAGTCAGCGGGTGAAGCGGCATTCAACCTCCCGTACAGGTGCAGCTGCCACACGACCCGGTTTCAGAGGCGCCGTTCTGAAGTGTCGGCAAAATTTTGACTTATTTTTCTCTCTACGGTATTTGTACCTCTTTCCAATACGTCTGGCCAGCTTGGAAAAGTAGGCCAATTACCCACGAGATTATCTCACTCGATCGTCCTCTAGCAGAGACACGTCCACTTGTGAGTTGAGCGAAGCGATTGCAGTGCTGCACCTTTGCATTTTAAAAATGTTTCTGGCGTGACTCATGATGTGGACGATGGGCGGGGCTACCTGGTTAGTGGGCGGGGCTGTCTGTGTTAGTGGGCGGGGCTACCTGGTTAGTGGGCGGGGCTACCTGGTTAGTGGGCGGGGCTCTGTGGGCATTGGGCGGGGGGGGGGGCTCCTGGGCGTGGTTATGTAAAAGAGGGTGGTGCTCCAATTGAATCTTCCAGAAATGAATGTTGACTTAAAGCTTTCGTGACTGCAGGAATTTGTAGATAGGTTCAAATAAAATAACAAAAAAACCACGACGTTGGCTGCTAACATTTGGGCTACGCCCATTTCAAACCTTTATAACGAGTTTGTCTTGAGAAGCTAACCCCTTTTTCCTGATGACGACCGCTCGTGTTGCGATCGAAACGTAGTTTTTTTGTTACTTTTCGTTATTTATTTGAACCTATCAACGTGACTTTAATGAAAGACCCAAAGAATAACTACCAGAAATGTGGCTTTAGCAAACGGGTCTATTGGGTAACCCACTTATTGCACTGCGTGCCTTACAGGGATGATCTCTGTGCTGCGATCCACCACCTTGGGCGTGGGCTGAACCACATCAGAGCGCACTCGCCAATTGTGACCAACACAAGCTGCGAGCAGCCTTCACAGGTGTTTCGATCGAGAATAACAGGTAGTCATATTCACACGCCCTTTTGACATCAATCGCTAAATAACTTTGTACCCAATTTTAGAACGTACAGTGTAGTCTAATGGATAATTGAGGGTGTTGTCGATACTAGCACCGGAGTGGCAGTCAAAGGAGGGAATACACGCCCAAGACGAAGACGGAGCGATGAAATGGGCCCACGTGCAGGTGATGTGTAGAGTGTGGCATCGTGACAGATGGCTAAGGCTTGGGGAGGCCATCATCCAGCAGTGAATCGATATTTGCTGATGGGCCTCTGTTGCAAATTCGATTCTGTTGAACATTTCAGTGACTGTAGCGGCCTCTAGTGGCTGCATGGAGTCGCGTGGAAATCCGTTGCATCACGATTTACGAATTGAAAAAAAAGCGCCGATTCCTACATAAAGGTGAAGGCTATCCATTTGTAACGCTGCTCTGCACAGCTTCCGTAGATTCGGTGGCTCGGGAAACCACAGACGAACCTGAAGGCAAGCGACAACCGCGGTTAGCAATTGCCCAAGCTCTGCGGCCCTATACTGGGGGCGTTTGACCAACTCGGTCTAGGAAACCGGGAGCACCCAGAGAAAACTCATCCCCGTCGAGATGGAACAGATGCAGTTCACACTTTGCTGTTCCACCTTCTCGGGGCGAGCGAGGTTACGACACCTCGTCGACGCCCACGACATCTGAGTGGTCCACCAACCCTCGCCGCCTTGGGCTACATCGCACGATGACTGATGGTGACAGGCCTAATGGCAACGCGGGAGCGCGGGGAGGGTGGCTGCTCCCTGCGGCGTTTACCTTGTGTGCATGCGTTCCCACGCCGCAATAACACATCTTCAAACACACACTGGTTCACGTGTATACTGGTGTACACACTCGTTCATGTGTATACTGGTGTACACACTGGTTCACGTGTATACTGGTGTACACACTGGTTCACGTGTATACTTGGGTACACACTGGTTCATGTGTATACTTGGGTACACACTGGCTCATGTGTATACTAGTGTACACACTGGTTCACGTGTATACTAGTGTACACACTGGTTCACGTGTATACTGGTGTACACACTGGTTCACGTGTATACTTGGGTACACACTGGTTCATGTGTATACTTGGGTACACACTGGTTCACGTGTATACTGGTGTACACACTGGTTCATGTGTATACTGGTGTACACACTGGTTCATGTGTATACTAGTGTACACACTGGTTCACGTGTATACTGGTGTACACACTGGTTCACGTGTATACTTGGGTACACACTGGTTCACGTGTATACTTGGGTACACACTGGTTCACGTGTATACTGGTGTACACACTGGTTCACGTGTATACTTGGGTACACACTGGTTCATGTGTATACTTGGGTACACACTGGTTCATGTGTATACTAGTGTACACACTGGTTCACGTGTATACTAGTGTACACACTGGTTCACGTGTATACTGGTGTACACACTGGTTCAAGTGTATACTTGGGTACACACTGGTTCATGTGTATACTTGGGTACACACTGGTTCACGTGTATACTGGTGTACACACTGGTTCATGTGTATACTGGTGTACACACTGGTTCATGTGTATACTAGTGTACACACTGGTTCACGTGTATACTGGTGTACACACTGGTTCACGTGTATACTTGGGTACACACTGGTTCACGTGTATACTTGGGTACACACTGGTTCACGTGTATACTGGTGTACACACTGGTTCACGTGTATACTGGTGTACACACTGGTTCACGTGTATACTGGTGTACACACTGGTTCACGTGTATACTAGTGTACACACTGGTTCACGTGTATACTTGGGTACACACTGGTTCATGTGTATACTTGGGTACACACTGGTTCACGTGTATACTAGTGTACACACTGGTTCACGTGTATACTGGTGTACACACTGGTTCATATGTATACTTGGGTACACACTGGTTCATGTGTATACTTGGGTACACACTGGTTCATGTGTATACTTGGGTACACACTGGTTCACGTGTATACTAGTGTACACACTGGTTCACGTGTATACTGGTGTACACACTGGTTCATGTGTATACTGGTGTACACACTGGTTCATGTGTATACTTGGGTACACACTGGTTCACGTGTATACTGGTGTACACACTGGTTCACGTGTATACTGGTGTACACACTTGTTAACTTGGGGACACACTTGTTAACTTGTATACATAGGCCATTGTCAGCAGAGGGCAGCACTGCAAAATCCATTGTTGTACTGCACTTTGCTGCAGTGTCTACGTTCTCCGCCTTCAGCAACCCGCACGAGGCAGCGTGGTGAAGTCAAACAACCACCAAGACCCGTACGGTGTGTGGAGGCCCTCATTCAGCAGTGGATTGCTCATTACCTGGTGGTGATACTGCTTCGACACTGTCAGTGGTGCACACGTACAGACAACAACAACACCAACACAAGTCGACACATTCGTCAATAACAACACCGCCACTGTATGTGGCCTTAAAAGGAAAACTATATCATTGCCGACGTTTCGGGCAATGGCCCTTCAAAGCGCAAAGAGAGAGACAGAGTGGATAATCAGAGTTGGAAACTGCATGGAACCTAATGAGAAATACATCTTGACAACAATGAAAATCTTATGACCATTGTTTAATTGTTTAAAATGGCGTACGAATAGTTATCGAATAGTAGTCATATTAAATGAGTTGGTTTACGAGTCATACTTTTAGATTATATAATTATTGAAGGGTTTCTGATCATTAGAAAACATTTTCTAAATGTGATTATCATCAGACCCATGGCGCAGAGTGCAGTCTCCGACTCCACTGCCCCCCCTGGCCTCTCTATGTGTGTGCTATGAAGAAGGGACATTTCTCGAAACGTCGCACGTGAAAGGCTTTTTTCGCGGCAAGTGTTATTGACAATCGTCGAGGTTTTATGTTTCATTCGGTATAAAAGCTCATACGTCAACATGCACGTCCCGTCACGGTTGGCACGGTAGTTGGCGTATTGCTCAACAATCCCGGTCACTTGAGTTCATATCCTGGCCACGGTTAACATAACCACCCCAGCCTTCACCAGCCTGCGCTAACCAGTCGAGTGAAGTATGGTAACAACAAAACAACCAACCCGTGGTCAACTCAGAGTGGCTCCCCACGATATTGACAACAATGTTCCGACCAGGGGGCTGTGAATTCGTGTGAACAGTCGCAGTAGATCTCAGTGTATCACAGTTTGATCATCGCGAACAATACGCCAGTGTCAATCCACTGCTGGATGAAAGCTGGACCCAGAAGTTATCCTTGAGATAACGAAGAACAAAGCAGCAATGCAACAGCAGCAGCATCATCATCAGCAGCATCATCAGCATCATCATCATCATCAGCAGCAGCAACAGCAGCAACAGCAGCAGCAGCAACAGCAGCAGCAGCATCATCATCAGCAGCAACAGCAGCAGCAACAGCAGCAGCAGCATCATCATCAGCAGCAGCAGCAGTCATTACCCGCTTTGGCCGACGCGTCGAGATCAGCAGCAGCAGCAGGAGCTGGAGCAGCTGTTGCAGCCCAGCACCTGCCGTGGCCGGGTTCGAGTCCCGCCTCCGTGAATGTTGCGTCCTCAGTGACGTTGGACTCTTCCCCTACACGTGCTCCGTGGCTGAACGCACGCGGCTGTCGTGGATTCCGCACGGGTGCATTGAGGAGTGCGCGCGCGTGCACCACAGCCGACGAGAACGCCGAGTAGAAAGTGAACTCTAATTATTGTGGGGGGTTTTGATTTTCCAGACGGAAAAAAATATATGATTTGTTCTCACTCCGGTAAAAATGCAATTGCAATTATTACCATTACGCTGTAGGTTTCATAAAACTCAATGCAAGCGTCCGCGTGTGTGTCTGTGTGCATGCAGGTTTGTGTGGGACTTTAGTCCATGTGTGGCACCTGCTTCTATACACAAATGTATATCTCCCAACCCTAACGCGTTGTGTAAATGACGAGAGACTCGTAGGCACATGCAGGCGCGCCGTGCGTGTGCCGCTCGCTGCCCGTGTGTATCGATAGGTAGGGCACGTATCGTAAGTAGTCGGTAGGCACGTGTGTGGGTGTGTGTAGGGTGTCTGTCGCAGTGCAGACCCTGCCTGTGCGAGCCATGCGGGCGGGTATTTAAAGCCCCCCCCCCCTTACTCGACCCCCCCGCACCCCTCCCGCGTGCTGTGACTGTGAAGGGGGGCGTGACTCTCAATCTCAGGTGGACACACCTGTGCCGTGTGCCTATCCCGTGTCGCGCAACGAGCCCCTGCATCGCCTACACACGCGCTGTCGGTGGCTAGGAGATGTTAACTACCTCGCGTGGTTTGCAGGAGGTCGTGGATTCGATCCCGACCCTGACGCCTGTTCTACATTTGGAGTTTGCGGTGTCTCTCTCCCTGTAGTGGCGTGGATTTTTATCCGGGTCCTCCGGTTTTTCCCTCCACATTAGGAAACGTGCACTTAGACTATTTGGCTGCTCGACATTTCCACTTGATAACCCACTTCGATGGGCTGTCATTTGTGGCCAGGACGCTTCTGAAGAAGAAGGGCTACACAGCTCAGTGGGCCTTACTTGGTAAAATAAAAAAAATACTTTAGTTTAAAATAGTCTTTAGTTTAAGTGTTATTAACGAACATTGCGCTATGAAGGTAGGCACGGGTGATCTGGTTATCAGCTACTAATTGAAGGCTGTGTCGACCTTAGTGGAGGCCCAACCCCGCTTCGGGTCATCACCTGTGGCGTCGGTCATGGCTGGAAATCGAACTCGGGCGGCCGGGTTCGGAGCCCACCGAGCAACTGCACTAATGTCGCACACGCACGCAAATAACAAAGACAAATATCCCCCGTATAGCCTTAACAGGCTGTTGGAGCAAGTACTGTTAGCGAGTAGCACATATGAAAGCCGGAACAGTACACGACGGGGTAGGTGGCCAGCACCACGCCGGACCGCCTTTGTCTCCCCAATGACGATGTTTACACACCGCACTTAGTACTCATTTTGAGATTACCTTGGGGAGGCCCAGGAACGGTTCTGATACTCGTCACCGATGTTGGCCGTGAGCGGGAATCGAACGTGGGTCCCCGGATTCGTAGCACAGCGCGCTAACCACTACAGGACCGCTCCCCCTTGCACACACACAAAATGCAAAGATCCCCCTATAGCCTTGACTAAACTGTTGGCGCAAGTGCTGTTAGCGAGCACCTATAAAGGCCGACACGGCACACGAAGGGGTGGGTGGCCAGCACCACACCCTGCCGCCTTTGTCTCCCTCGTGGCGATGTTTACGCACTGCACCAGGAACTCATAAGGCACAAAGACAAAGAGGCACACACCCACACACACGCCCACATACACACACGAGCCCACATACACACGTGCGCACACACACACGCACACATACACATACGCACACGCGCACACGCCCACATACACACGTGCGCACATACACACGTGCGCACACACACATACGCACACATACACACGTGCGCACACATACACACGTGCGCACATGCACACACGCGCACACGCACACACGCGCGCACACACACATGCGCACACATACACACGTGCACACATACACACGCGCACACACACGTGCACACACACACGCACACACACACATGCGCACACGCCTGGGCTGTTGCCAAACACTTCGCCCTGACGCTATTGACAGGAAAGCGCTGCCTGTCCGTGTGCGTGCAAGAATGGAGTGGTGGCGCAGTGATTAGCTCAATGCACGATGAACCCGGTTAACCTGAGTTAAATGTCTGGTCACTGCCACCATAAGTGATATATATATATATGATCCAGCTCTTGACCGCGTATCCACCGACCCGCACTGACCGGCGTGGTGAAGTATGTTCAAATATCCTCATCCAGCAGTGGATTGAGCAAAGGCGCTGGCCACGTGCGCCTGCGGCTGCGGCTGCTGCAACACATTGGGGGCATTCACCCCGGGAGCTCGAGAGCAACAGCCACGTGAACGCACTCGTTCACGTGTAACCCACGTCCACTGTTGGTGGCCTGAGTCTCCGTAAAGAAGACGTCCTGGCCGATGTGTCATGGTGCATGCACGCGTGTCCGCGCGTGTGACACAAACTCATTCACACATCGTGAGATATCCAATGCTGGCGTGGATTCAGCAGTCCCTGAAGTTGTAAGAGTCGTTCGTCAACCTGCAGGAATGTACACACGCGCACACACAAGGGGACGACAGTTCACACAGCCTTTAGAATTCCAAAACACTTTCATTCAAACAATCTCTGTCGTGATATATGGGTGCTCGCCCCTCAATTCGCATGTTTTAAGTTTCTCCAGGCACTCCTGTTTATTAAATAATCTATATATAGTAATAATAATGAAAATTGATACGGGTTCTGCATTAGGATGAATGGCCAACTCAATTAAATAGTGCTTGACATTTCCCGAAACGTGCCCTGCTGGCAGGGCAGGGTCTCGCCACCATCCGTGTGTTTGGGACCAACCCACAATTCTGAGACATTGCAGAGTTGCCACTCAGATCCCTTCGAGTCAACCCATTTCTAAGCCACAAACCGATGTTCGTGGCGTGGCAGTCACGTCAATACGTTGTAGTTTTGCTTCTCAGAGCTGTGGCTTTGTCGTGTTAGGACCGCGGGCCCGCTGCACTCGAGAACCCGATTCGATCACGGACTCTGCTGAGACCGTGACTCGAACCCGGGGCTCAGCGGGACCGACTCAGTGCGCTCACCTCTGAGCCACACGAACCAAGCGTCGACCCGTCGATCGCTTTATCGTCCATCGATAACAGAACTACAATGTGACGAGAACGCGCAACCCTTTCAAAATGCCACTTGCTGGATGACGGCCTTCACAGGCGATTGGGGTCTGTTTCGCCAGAATTCATCTGGCCGGGCCGTGCTGAAGATGAGGAGAGGCCCGGGGGATCAGTTCCCTCGTGACTCGTCACTGATGGTAGCCGTGGTTGGAAATCCAACTCGGGTTCCTCGCGGATGACAATGCAACTCCGTTACCAAATGCGCCACCGCGTCCCGCGACTTCAGCAAACTCGCAGGTTTCGGTGATCGTGGATTTAAACTGCTTCGAGCGAGACGCTCCGAATCTTTCACGCTCCGGACTGCGTCAGTGCAAGCTTCGTGTTGATGCTTCTAAAGTAGCGAACTTTGCGCGCTGTTGTCTCGGTCGTTCAGCCGTCGCACTCCACTCGTCGAACTCGGGTCGCCCGGCTCGTGGCGCAGTGGGCGAACCGCTGCTCCACCGCTCCCTGCTCCGACGATTCGCTCTATTTACCGCGTCTTGTGGGCTTTTGCCTGAGCAAGGCCAACTGGCGTTGCTTGGCCGGACAGCCATTCATCAGTGCCTGCAATATTAATGCTTCTCTCGCTGGCCTGCAGCGAAATCTCTGCTTCAAAACCGCCACTCAGAAGCGACAACCGCATTCTTGCACACGGGCACACGACCGCCGCGGGCTTCTCACTGCCTCCCCCTCCTCCTCCTCGTCGTCGTCCTGCACCTCGCCTCCTCCCCCGATTCATCGCCCAGAGGAGGGGTCCGGTGCCGGCGAGCGAATGAAACGTCGCAACGCAGTGGTCGCCCCTCGTCGGCGAGCTGGAAGAGAAGGCACCGGGAGGACCTCTGTTTGAAGAACACGGTCGCGACGTTAAACACTCCTCCCCGTCACAACACAGGAGCTGTAAATTGAAAGGTCAAGGTCTTATTTTTATCCGTAATAATTGTTTTTAAAACAAATTACAGAGAAGATGAGAGGTGCCGTGATTCCTGCGTGATAACCACGGTCCTGCACGCGTGGTTAACGTCAGGGGGGAAGGGACGTGAAGGGGGTGATGCCATCTGGGGGGCGGTAGTGTAGTGGGTAGCGCGCTGCGCTACGAACCTGGCAACCCGAGTTCGATTCCCGCTCATGGCCAACATCAGTGACGATTATCTGAACCGGTCCTGAGCCTCCCCTGGGTCAACTCAGCCTCAAATGAGTACTTGGTGTGGTGTGTAAACATCGCCACTAGGGAGACAAAGGCGGCCGGGCGTGGTGTTGGCCACCACACCCCCTCGTGTGCCGTGCCGGCCTTTATAAGTCCTCGCTAACAGCACTTGCCCCTACAGTCTGTTAAGGCTACACGGGGGATCTTTGTCTTTGCCATCTGGGTTACTCAGATGGCGCCTGAACCGGTCCTGCGGCACTTCCAAACTCATCTTGAACCCGCCCTGAACAGAATGGGTGAAGTATGGCCACACGTCCCCAAGCGGTCGACTGCCAAAGGGCTGTGCATGCTTGTGCCCATGGCACCGCGTCGATGACGTCGCGTGGGCTGTGAATCCCGAGAGAAGGCGGCGCCCGGTGGCGAGACGTTAACTACCTCGCCTGGCATGCTGCAGATCGTGGATTCGAACGCGACGCCTGCTGCTGTATATTCGTAGTTTGCGGTGTCTCTCTCCTGGTAGTCGCGTGGATTTTTCTGGGGTTTCCCTCCACATTTAGAACGAACATCCACGTGTTTAAAGTAATGTGGCTGATGTAAATTTGCACGCGATAAGCAACTTTGTTGAGCGATCATTTGTGGCCAGGTCACTTCTAAAAAAGAGCGAACAGCCCAGCGGGCCTTACCTGGTCAAGTGAAACATAGTAAATAGTTTACACGGCTCAGTTCCCACTCACGTCGACAAGTATTGCTCATGTGCGCCAGTCTCGCAAATACTTATTCCCCATAGGAGTGAATCATCAAAGCAAGACACATGATTTTACCTCACTGTGTGCTCATCTAATTAATCGAGAACATATGACGCACGTGTGTACATGGTTACGCTATTCACTGGCACTCGAAGTTGTTTCTGAAGGACCAATCGAGGTTGTATCCGTCCCATCGATTGAGGCGGCGGTGTGGACGACACCACGCCCGACCACGTGTGTCTCCTCGGTGTCGATGTTGACACACCGCACCAAGTACTGTACTTGTTTAAGGTCGAGTCGACTTAAGGGAGGCCCAGGACCCTTTTAGATATAATTATCTACTAATGCTCGCCATGACTGGGAATAGAACCGTGTCCAGTACAATGATTGATGCAAGCAGCCTGACTGCTGATGAGACACCGAATTTCGAAACTGTTCCGGAGTTTGCCTGCATCATTAAATCAGTGCTTCTTAAAAAAGTATTACTCCCGGAAGGTCCATGTGACCACTGCGATGTGTATACATAATACGGCACTTTAAAGTTTGGTGTTAAACGACAGATTTGGCATCTGGCTGGCCATCGAACAAAGACGGTCACTGCATCGACAGATTTTAGATGTGCTTCTGCGGCCGTCTGGAACGCTCTTCCGTCCTATAGATGGATGCCACTGGATCTATTCCACTTTTAAATCATCATCTACATTGAAAACTCATCTCTTTAGAACTCTTTTTGTGTTTAGTTTGTTCTCTTTTCCCCCGCACCTCCGATTAGCGCGGTTGGCTACGTACGGTGCGAAAGAAGTTCAACACGCTATATGGGAGGGGGGTGAATCGCCTGCGCTTTTAACACGCACGCGCACGCACGCGCACCAGCGCAGCGCTGCCCCTGGGGGTCACGTTTGATGTCGCACTCTCAGCCAGAGCGGCACTCGCGCTCTGACCTTCGCAGCTCGCCGTGGTCGTGCAATTAGAGGGGAGACCCCGCAAACTCACGGCGGAACCTGTCCGTCTCGTTTGGTCGCGTGTTGGCAGTGTGAGAAGTAGCGAAACCTCAGTGGGTTTGAGCGAGTGTCTTTTTGTACGGGGAGCGGTGGCGCAGGGGTGATCGCGCTGCGCTACGAACCCGGCAACCCGAATTTGAGTTCTGTCCTGGTGGGCCTCGGGTTACAATATCAGTGCGGTGCATACACATCGGTACTCGGTGCGGTGAGTAAACATCGGTGAGTAAACATCGCCACGAGGGGGACAAAGGCGTGACACGGGCGTGATGCTGGCCACCCGTGCCGGCCTTCATAGGTGCTACTCACTAACAGCATTTGCCCCAACAGTCGAGGGCTTCGTTGCCTCTGTATCGTTGGAATGGAGATGAGAGGGGCGGTTGCGTTTCTGTGCAGCCGGGGTCACGGGCGTGGTCAGCTGTGTGAGGTCACGGGCGTGTGGGAGTTTGCTCTATGCTCAGGTGTGAGGTCACTTATCGAGGCCAGTGGTTCAGTTGTGTGAGGACTGTGGCCCCCTCGACTCGCGTGATTGCCGCGTTTGGGGTAGACACCGTCCCTGTGAACGTGGAGGCAAAATATACTGCGGGACATGCACGGTCCTTTCTCACTCCACTGCTGGATGGCGGCCTCATCACGCCATACGTCGTTTGAGCATAGAGTGCTGGTTTGGTCAAAGCGGAGATCATGCATGTGGGAGCGTAGAAGTACGGTACAACTTTGGATTTGTATGCATTGCACAACATATGCCCGCTGCCTATAACACCCGTTATGCATAGTGCTTAGATGAACCAACGTACATTTACATTGGGTTTGGTAAATGCACGTTCATTGACAATCAGTGGGCACCACGTGGCCGTGCGTGTGCCACGTGGGCATCAGCGCCGGGGAGCGCGCGTGAGTGGTTGGCCCACTGCGCTATGAACCGGGAGATCCAAGTCCGATTTCCGCTCATGACCAATAACAGTGGCCTTCCCTAGTTCAACTTAGCCTTAAATGAGTACCTCGTGCGATTTGTAAACATCAGCACTGGGGGAGATAGAACCGGCAGGGCGTGGTGGCGAGATGTTAACGACTTTGCCTGCCATGCAGAAAGTCGTGGGTTCCCGATCCCGACTCGGACGATGCCTGTATATTTGGAGTTTTTGAGTTGTCTCTCTCCCCGTGGTCACGTGGAATGTTCTCTGGGTCTTAGAGTATTTGGCTGCTGTAAATTTCCACGTGATACACCACCTCGTTGAGCTATCCTTTGTGATCGCCAGGTCGCTTCTGAAAAGGAGCTACAAGGTTCAGTTGGGCCTTACCTGCTACAATAAAAAAAAAATTTCCACAGCATCCACTCGTGCACCGTGCCGGCCTCAATAGGCTCCTCAATAGTGGCTCAGTGGGTGATGCACACGTGCAGTAAGCGTGCCTGCACCCAAACCCGCTCTCCTCTAAGGGTGCTGCTGCTGCTGCTCCACGGCTCTTAAGGTCGAGAGGCGTCGGGGGCAGAGACTTCTCGGTGCATTTCTCGTCTGCGGCACTGTGGGATTTGACAAGAATGCGGATGACCTCTTTATTTAAACGTCCTGGTCCATCACGCCAACATTTCGATACGGGACGAACACCGCTAATCATGCGAACTCAGACATTATCAGATTAAACTATTTATTTATTTTACCATGTAAGGCCCACTGAGCTATGTAACTATTTTTCAGAAGCGACCTGGCTACAAATGATATCTCAACGAAGTGGATTTTCGTCATCGTGTGGATATTTATAGCAGCAGCCAAATACTCCACATGCGTGACGTTGAATCTAAATGTGGAGGCGAATAAAACCGGTGGACCAAAGAGACAAATTCACATGACCACAGGGAGAGAAAGAGACACGCAAACTCCAAATATACAGCAGCAGGGTCGGGATCGAACCCACGACCTCCTGTATACCAGGCGAGGTAGTTAACATCTCACCACAGATGGAACCCGGCGTCATCGCATTGTTTCTCTGGCCTGCGCCCTTTACTGTTGCCGTTCTAGGGCATGCGGACCCAAGTGTGTGGACGGCTCCTCGCGTCTGTGATGGTTTGAAGCCACCCAGGAACATCGTGAGCTCCTTCGCTCACACGAGGTCCGACGTTGGGTGCGGGCCCCCCTTGGGCTTTGTGGCGATGGCAGCGATCACGTGGTTCCCTGCACCGCCAACACGCGGTGCGGCACCGCGCGCTTGCACATCAGCGAGGTCTCGAGGACCGCACGCGCCTCTCCATCCTGGCGCATCGCCGAACGCGTCTCACTCTGCCGCGTGAGTGTTACACGTAGACGACGTTGATTAAATTTATTCTTTTTAAACAGCATCCCAATGTGACCGCACCTCCAAGACGCTGCGCTGAAACAGCGGGGGAATGTTTGGCCCTCATGGCTCTGCGTGGTTCTTCGTCTCGCGCTGAAAAGTTTCTGTCATTCAATAATGCGCCCCCAGGTTTCGCAATGCAAGAATGATTACTCTATTGGACACGTGTCCTCTTTTGCAACAGGCATACTGCCTCGAGGTTCTCGCGGCTGGTTTTATTGGACGTATGGGCGGCAGGGCGGCGCAGTGGTAACGCTCGTGCCTAAACAGCAAGAAGCCCCTGGGTTCGATTCCCGACTGGGAGGTACTTTTTTGCGTGCAGTTTTATGTTTTCCCCTTTGCTCTGCATGGATTTCCTCTGGGTTTTAACAAAAAAATCTACCCATGTCCTCCGGTTCCCTCACGTAGCATAAAAACCATACACGCAATGTAACTGGTGTTGGCCAAACATCCAAATGTTGAGAAGTTACCCGCAAATTACTCAACAGGGATTAGACGCAGCAGCCACATCGACCCCGTACTGCGAAGACTTTGGCAAGACCTCCCTTTTCTTCGTCGTGTCTCCTGTCCAACCTCGACAGTCTTTGCCCAATATTCTGCACAGGCCACCGCTTCTGGCTTTGGCATTGCCAAATCTTGAGGAGTGCATTGTGGTTGCTGCAGGGCATCTCAGGAGATGGTCCATGGCTTGCGTTTCCTGACACACTCATTGGTCGGTTGTGTAGAAGCCCCAGGATCCTCATTAAATAAAATAGTCTTGAGACTCGTTGAGGCTTTGCTGGGTCAACAAGCGTAATCATAAAAACGACGAACGAAGGAATGAAGCCACTTCCCCATTGTCCACTGTACCCAATTATCCTTCACCCGCCTCCCTGCCCACAGAGCAGAGGACACTCACAACACCCTGCAGCAGTGCCACGAATCTGGCTCGCAGCCCCAACCTGCCTGCCGCAAAACACTCCAATGCCAAGAGGATGAACACTCCAATGCCGTCGCAGAGGCTGGCGGGAGTCTTAGGGGGGGGGGGGGGGGGCCGCGGCGTCGAAACCTCTGGGGGCATGGACGGTGAGTGCAGCGTCCACTGCTGGATAAAGACCCCCCCACCCCAACCCCCCACCCCCACGAAGCCGATGGGGGTCACGGGGGTTGCGTGGCCGTACTTCGAGTCATGCATGGGACATACAACGATTCCTTTGTACAGCCGGTTAGCGAGCACCTATTAAGGTTAGCGAGCACCTATTAAAGTCAGCGAGCACCTATTAAGGTTAGCGAGAATCTATTAATGCGCCGATGTTTCCTGTACACTTTCCTCCAGAGTAGGGCGCTCGTTTAAGGCTGCGTCGACCTAGGAGGAGTCCCAGAACCGGTTCTACATCCGTGGACAAGTGATGGACCGCAGGCGGAAAGGTTGACCGGGTTGTTATCGCGGTGCGCACATAGCCACTGCGCCGCCGTGCAAAACGCAGCAGGCGCGTGTGGGTGGTGCAGGTGGGGGGTGGTGCGGGTGGGGGTGGTGCGCGTGGGGGTGGTGCGCGTGGGGGTGGTGCGGGTGCTGCGCGTGGGGGTGGTGCGGGTGGGGGTGCTGCGCGTGGGGGTGGTGCGGGTGGGGGTGGTGCGGGTGGGGGGTGGGTGCGGGTGGGGGTGGTGCGCGTGGGGGTGGTGCGGGTGGGGGTGGTGCGCGTGGGGGTGGTGCGGGTGGGGGTGGTGGGGGTGGTGCGGGTGGGGGTGCTGCGCGTGGGGGTGGTGCGGGTGGGGGTGATGCGCGTGGGGGTGGTGCGCGTGGGGGTGTGTGCGCGTGGGGGTGGTGCGCGTGGGGGGGGTGCGCGTGGGGGTGGTGCGCGTGGGGGTGGTGCGCGTGGGGGTGGGGGTGGGGTGGGGGGTGGTGAGGGTGGGGGTGTGGGGGTGGTGGGGTGGGGGTGGTGCGGGTGGGGGTGTGAGCGGGGTGGTGAGGGTGGGGTGGTGGTGGCGTGGGGGTGGTGGGGTGGGGTGGTGGGGTGGGGGTGGGAGCGTGGGGGTGTGAGGGTGGGGGTGGTGAGCGTGGGGGTGGTGAGGGTGGGTGGTGGGGTGGTGCGGGTGGGGGTGTGTGAGAGTGGGGGTGGTGAGGGTGGGGGTGATGAGCGTGGGGGTGGGAGCGTGGGGGTGGTGAGCGTGGGGGTGGTGCGCGTGGGGGTGGTGAGAGTGGGGGTGGTGGAGTGGGGGTGGTGAGGTGGGGGTGGTGAGCGTGGGGGTGGTGCGGGGGGGTGATGGGGGTGGGGGGTGATGAGAGTGGGGGTGGTGAGAGTGGGGGTGGTGAGAGTGGGGGTGGTGGGGTGGGGGTGTGGTGGGGTGGTGAGGGGTGGGGGTGATGAGCGTGGGGGTGGTGAGAGTGGGGGTGGTGCGGGTGGGGGTGGGATGCGTCGTGGGGGGTGGTGCGCAGTGGGGGGTGTGACGCGTGGGGGTGATTGCGCGTTGGGGTGGTGCGCGGTGGGGGTGGTGCGGGGTGGGGTGATTCGCGTGGGGTGGATGCGGCGTGGGGGTGGCTGCGCAGGTGGGGTTGGATGCGCGTGTGGGGGGGTGCGCGTGGGGGGGTGGATGCGCGTGGGGGTGAGTGGCGGCATGGGGGTGTATGCGCGTGGGGGTGGTGCGCGGTGGGGGTGGGTGCCGCGTGGGGGGTGGATGCGCGTGGGGGTGGTGCGGTGGGGGTTGTGCGCGTGGGGGTGGAATGCGGGTGGGGGGTGGATGCGCAGTGGCGGTGATGCGCGTGGGGGTGGGGGTGGGCGCGTGGGGTGGATGCGGGCATGAGGGGTGAGGCGCGCTGCGGGTGGATGCGGGTGGTGGGGGGTGGTGCGCGTGGGGGGTGGATGCGGGTGGGGGTGGTAGCGCGTGGGGGTGGATGCGGCGTGGGTGTGGGGCGCGTGGGGGTGGTGGCGGGTGGGGTGGTGCAGGATGGTGGGGCGTGGTAGAGGGTGGGGGGTGGTGCGCGGTGGGGGGTGTGCGGGTGGGGGTGGTGCGCGGTGGGGTGGTTGCGGGTGGGGGTGGCTGCGCGTGGGGGGGTGGCGGGTGGGGGTGTGAGCGTGGGGGTGGTGAGCGTGGGGGTGGTGAGGGGGGGTGATGAGGCGTGGGGGGTGAGCGCGTGGGGGTGGTGCGGGTGGGGGTGATGACGGGGGGGTGGTGAGCGTGGGGGGTGTGAGGTGGGGTGTGGCATGGGGTGATGCGGTGGGGGTGGTGCGCGTGGGGGTGGTGAGCGTGGGGTGATGAGCGTGGGGGTGGTGAGGGTGGGGGTGGTGCGCGTGGGGGTGTGAGGGTGGGGTGATGCGTGGGGGTTGGATGCGCGTGGGGGTGGTGCGGGTGGGGGTGATGCGAATGGGGGTGTGAGCGTGGGGTGATGCGGGTGGGGGGTGGTGCGCGTGGGGGTGATGCGGGTGGGGGGTGATGAGCGTGGGGGGATGCGGTGGGGTGGTGGGGGTGGGGGTGGTGGGGTGGGGGGTGGTGAGGATGGGGGGTGGTGAGGGTGGGGGTGTGTGAGGTGGGGTGGTGAGGGTGGGGGTGGTGGAGTGGGGGTGTGAGGTGGGGGTGTGGTGGCGGGGGGGGTGTGGGTGGTGGTGAGGGTGGGGGTGGTGCGCGGGGGGGTGGTGAGCGTGGGGGTGGTGGGTGGGGGTGGTGAGAGTCGGGTGGGAGGTGGTGAGCGTGGGGGTGGTGGGTGGGGGTGGTGAGAGTGGGGTGGTGAGTGGGGGGTGGTGAGGTGGGGGTGGTGCGGGTGGGGGTGATGAGAGTGGGGGTGGTGAGGGTGGGGGTGGTGGAGGTGGGGGTGGGTGAGAGTGGGGTGGTGGGGGGGGGTGGGCGAGTGGGGGTGGTGCGGGTGGGGGTGGTGAGGTGGGGTGGTGAGGGTGGGGGGTGGTGGGCGGTGAGTGTGGGGGGTGTGTGCGTGGGGGTGGTGAGGTGGGGGTGGTGCGGTGGGGGTGGTGAGCGTGGGGGTGGTGAGTGGGGGTGGTGAGGGTGGGGGTGGTGCGAGTGGGGGGTGGTGCGGGTGGGGGTGGTGAGGGTGGGGGTGGTGAGCGTGGGGGTGGTGCGAGTGGGGGTGGTGCGGGTGGGGGTGGTGAGCGTGGGGGTGGTGAGGGTGGGGGGTGGTGAGCGTGTGGGGTGGTGGGGTGGGGGTGGTGAGAGTGGGGGGTGGTGAGGGTGGGGGTGGTGCGCGTGGGGGTGGTGCGGGTGGGGGTGGTGCGGTGAGGGTGGTGGGGGTGGGGGGTGTGAGAGTGGGGGGTGGTGAGGTGAGGGGTGGTGAGCGTGGGGTGGTGGGGTGGGGGGTGGTGAGGTGGGGGGGTGGTGGGGTGGGGGTGGTGAGAGTGGGGGTGGTGAGGCGGGTGGGGGTGGTGAGCGTGGGGGTGGTGCGGGTGGGGTGGTGCGCGTGTGGGTGGTGCGGGTGGGGGGGTGGTGAGTGTGGGGGGTGGTGAGGGTGGGGGGTGGTGGGGGGGGGGGGTGGTGAGAGTGGGGGTGGTTGAGGGTGGGGGTGGTGAGTGGGGGTGGTGCGGGTGGGGGTGGTGTGGGTGGGGGTGGTGCGGGTGGGGGTGGTGAGGGTGGGGGTGTGCGGGGGTGGGGGTGGTGCGGGTGGGTGTGGGAGAGTGCGGGTGGTGCGGATGGGGGGTGGGTGAGATGAGGGTTTTGGGGTGGGGGTAGTGCGGGTGGAGGGGTGGTGGAGTGGGGCGTGAGTGCGGGTGGGGGTGGTGCGGGTGGGTGGTGGTGAGCGTGAGGGTGGTGAGGGTGGAGGGGGTTGGTGCGGGTGGGGGTGGTGCGCTTGCGGGTGGTGAGGATGGTGGGGGTGGAGGGGTGGGGTGTCGGGTGGGGGTGGTGCGCGTGGGGGTGGTGATAGGTGGCGGGTGGGAGGGTGGGGGTGGTGCGAAGTGGGGGGTGGTGCCGGGTGGGTGTGGGGCGGGTGGGTTGGTTGCGCGTGGGGTTGGTGCGGGGTGGGGGGTGGTGAGGGGTGGGGGTCGTGCGGGTGGGGGTGGTGCGGGCGGGGGTGGTGAGGGTGGGGGTGTTCGCGTGGGGGTGGTGAGGGTGGGGGTGGTGCGCGTGGGGGTGGTGCGGATGGGGGGTGGTGCGCGTGGGGGTGGTGCGGGTGGGGGTGGTGCGCGTGGGGGTGGTGCGGGTGGGGGGTGGTGCGGGTGGGGGTGGTGCGGGTGGGGGTGGTGCGGGTGGGGGCTGTTTTCTACGCGGTGTCTCGGCAGCTGCTGCTGCTCTACGAGGTCGCGACGGTGTCCGCCCTTCCCCGGGGTCGGTGACAGAATTCACCTCAATCCTTCTTCCTTCGATGCATTGAGGCGACAACTGCCCCTCCCCCCACCACCACAACAACCACACCCCCACGACACCACCATCACCTCCACCATCACCCACACCGTCACCCGCTCCATCACCCACACCGCCGTGACCAAGCCCCCTCGGGGCAGCGTGGCCTCACGGTGGAATGCATTCTGAGGTTCGCGAGACTCGCCTGCCTGCCCACCCGCCTGTCTGTCTGCCTGCCCGCTTGTCCGCCTGCCTGTCTGTCTGTCTGCCTGCCCGCTTGTCCGCCTGCCTGTCTGTCTGTCTGCCTGCCCACTTGTCCGCCTGCCTGTCTGTCTGCCCGCCTGCCTGCCTGTCTGTCTGTCCGCCTGCCTGCCTGCCCGCCCGCCTGTCTGCCTGCCTGCCCGCTTGTCCGCCTGCCTGTCTATCTGCCCGCCTGCACTCTCACCGACTCGCATGCACACTTGCTGATCTGCCGACGCACTCACCTACTCACCGCCACACTCGCCGATTTGAACTCACTTGTTTATTTGACCAGGTAAGGCCCAATGAGCTGTATCGCTCTTTTTCAGAAGCGACCTGGCCACAAACGATCACTCAACGCCTGCTGCATATTTGGAGTTCGCGTGTTCTCCCCGTGGTCGCGTGGATTTTTTTCTCCGGGTCCTCCGACATTATTTTGCTGCTTGAAATTTCCGCGTAATAAGCCTTCTCGTTGAGCTGTTATTTTTGGCCAGGTCGGTTTTGAAAAATAGGTTAATACCTCAATGGACTATAGTGTTTTGTATGTTTGTTGTTGTAACGTTCTTAACCGCCCCTCATGGACATCTGTGAAAAAGAGCTTCATAGCCCATCGGATTGTGGCTGATGTAGAAATGTAAAGCAGTAAAATACTCTAAAACGCGTGTTTCTAGAAGTAAGAGGGAAAATACTGAAGGAACCGGAGAACAATACACGCGACCACAGGGAGAACACGCAAACTCCGAATAGACAACAGCAGGCGTCAGGGTCGGGATCGAACCCACGACCTCCTGCATACCGAGCGAGAGAGTCAACACAGCCACCCTCACCTACTGACTGCCACCTTCTCATACCCACCACCACCACACTCACCTGCCCACGGCCACACACCACACGTCCTGCCTAACCTCTCCCTTACCGCTCCTTTTTTTAGACTATATTTTTAGAAAAAAATGCCTTAACCTTTTGTTGTTGTTGAACTCAGGCAGACAAAATTTGTATCTGGATATGAACAATCGGAAGAGGTTTTACCCTTTCTGCCAATACAACAGGTGTTAAGATGTTTAAACACTAAATATCAACCTTCTGCAAGGGATCAAGTCTGCATTAACCACACGTACTTATGGTGAACATACATACGAACAAACATGCTCTGATAAAAAATAATAATAAAGGCGTTGTCTTCGATACTGATTGGCATACACCAGTAGCAGCCTTCTTTGCTTGCATCTGGATGTTTGGAATGGTGCTGATTCCCAAATTGGCATCATGCTTCATGCTATTTTCTTCAAACCACGTTTTTTTATTTTATTCCCTTCACTGAGTAGGGATATCAAAAACAACTAAATTGAACAAATGGAGTGATTCAAATACTTGGGTTTATTGATTGATTAAAAACTTACATTCCAACCCTATATTCATCACATCTCAAAGAAAATTTTAAAAAATTGAGTTTTTATACAGAAACACACATTGTGTTTCCATTCGATTGTGCCTGCAAATTGTTGAAGCCGTCATTCTACCAATTCTTTACTGCCATGTCGCTGCTTACAGATCAGCTACTAATGAAACACTAAACAGACTAAACTCTCTTCACCATTCTTCTCTTTGATTTGCACTGGATGTACCATACAGGACCCACCATTGTGACCCTCTACTTAAAATCCAATCTCACATTACTTGATGCAAGACGAAATCTACATCGGGCTCTGCTCATTCATAAAATCTTAATTGGCAAATGTGCGCGATAGCTACTTCATAACCCCCATTGCCAACCCGAATTAACCGAAGACGTCCATCTAATGCCCTTCGAACTATCCCAAGAACAAGAATTGGATCTCGTGACAAAGGCTTTCCCATTGCAGCAACAACGTTTTGGAACATATTTGTTTCCTCCTTAACTTCGTAAATCTTCCTTCAAAAAATATCCTGAGGCAGACGATTCGTGCTGGATACAACTGTATTTGCCAATGTGATTTGTAACTTTCATCCTTCCTAATGTATTGAAGTTCAATTTTAATCTGCCATTTGATGGTGTGGTCTGGGACTGTTCTTGCTGTTGTTTGGCTTCCTTGCCCAAGATTGGGAATAGGTACAAATTGAACTTATATATTTTATCTGTTTTATTTATATTTAGTGATTTGATTTGCTTAACGTTCCCATACTCTGCACTCCTATCGTTTTTTGTATCGTTTGTGGTAACTTTCTGACCCGCCCATACTGGGCATCTATGAAACAGAACTTCACATCTCATCGGATTTCTCCAGGATAAATAAGGTTTCTAATCCTGATGTGTTTTTGATAATTCGGCTTTCATGGATCTTGTTGGCAGAGTGTGACGATGAAGCCGAGGGAAGGCACGCCAAACTGAAATTAACATTTGTCGAGTCGTCTCAGCCGAAGGACGCGGACTCTTGCGTAGAACGCAGGGAGGTCGCTCACCCTCCTCTGCTGCCCCCAGCGTGGGCCTCCATGCCCCTGCCAGCCGTGCTGTCCACCCCCTGCCTCCACTCTTCGGGTCCAGGCTCAAGATCTTGGTCTTCCCTGTCCATGACTTGGTTGCCTCTCTACGCACAATCCGCGTGGAAACTGTTCCCTGCGCAGTCTCTTGAGTTGCGTGTCTTCGCTTAACGAGCGTTCTTTTTACGAGAATTCGCTAGAATGGTCAATTTCAATTTCGCCTGATTTGTTCACAAAACGAGCGAATGTTCGCGTAACGAGCGGCAGGGGGGTGCACTCGTGTAATGTGTGGGTGGGGGAGGAGTAGGTGGAGGGAGCGGTGGCGCAACGGTTAGCGCGCGGCGCTACGACCCCGGCGACCCGAGTTTGATTCCCCCTCACGGCCAACACAAGTGATGGTTATATAAACCGGTCCTGGGCCTCCCCTAGGACGAATCAGATACAAATGAGAACCTGGTGGGGTGTGTAAAAACATCGCCACGAGTAAGACAAAGGTGGCCGGGCGTGGTGCTGGCCACCCACCCCCTCGTGTGCCGTGTCGGCCTTCATAGGCGCTCGCTAACAGCACTTGCCCCAACAGTCTATTACATGCTATACGGGGGACCTTTGTCCTTTTGTTGTGTATGTATGAGAGAGCGAGAGGGTTGTGCGATTGCGTGGAGAGAGTATGTGCGAGTGATTTCAAATATGTTGCTGTAAGGAGGTGATATCATAGGCTATATGGGGGATCTTGCACAGTGGTTGTTCATGTGTGGTACAGTAAGTGTTAAATGTGGTGTTTCATACCTTAATTTTAAAATGATACAGTCATTTGTATTTCGCATGTTAAAATGGAAAATTTGGGGGCTGAAACGGATCTCAGCTTTTAACATGGGAGGGAGTCAGTGGGAAAACGACGGTCGTTTACCGATACATTTTCGGAGAACATATCTCGCTCGTTAAGCGAGACACGCCTGTATTTAGATACAGTGTAAATCCACGTGTTGTAGACACCCACAGACTCACATAGAGACCCACAAAGAGACCGATATTCCCACATAGAGACCAGAAGACCCACACAGAGACGCATACTGTACATCGTCTCACGTGAGGATCCACAGACGCACGCAGAGACCCACAAGACGGAGCTATGAATTTCTCTCTGTACTACATGTATTCGCAGTGTCTGTACAGCGTCTTCAGATGAAATCGTTTTGGCTGTTGCTGTGGTCATTTGTGTTTTGATGGCAAGCCGGTACCGGTTTTGTGCCGTGTTTTTCTTTTCCATGCGAAGAATACGCGCGCACACACACGAACACACAAAAATCCCCAGATTTTAAACCACGCGACTATAAAGCCACGCGATACTGTTCAACCGTAGCCTGCGCTGTGACGCGCGCATTGACTCGAGGTGACGATGGGAATGCCCGCCCGTGTTGTTTTTGAGACGCGCAAAGGCGCCGGCTGGACCGGGTCCCCAGAGTCGGGCGAGCCGCTGAGATTCAGAGGCAGTTGAGGGCCGCGTGAGCCCAGGGACGACTCCGGTCGACGCGAGGTCACCGCGAGCGCTCCAGACGGTGAGGGTCGACGCGCATCGCACGCGGCGCTGGGCCCCGCGCGGCCGCAGGGGGACTCCGCCGAGTGGCGCGGAGCTCCGCCCGGCCAATCATAAGCTGCTCGGGCACGCGGTGGCCGGGGCGCGCGGTGGCCGGGGCACGCGGTGGCCGGGGCGCGCGGTGGCCGGGGCACGCGGCGGCCGGGGCACGCGGCGGCCGGGGCACGCGGGCTACATGACCCAGCCAACGCAGCCTTGCCTGCCGGAGGAGCGCACTGATGAGAATGTGTCCAGATCTTTCAAGGATTTGTGAGCTCCTCACACAATCCAGCCTGGTTAAACCCAAGGTGGATCGTAGGCAGGCCAGCATGAATGTTTCAAACCGGCGCATATTTTCCATTAGAGTGGTCCATGTTTCGCAAGCATAGAGAAGGGATGGCGTGACCGTGGCCGAGAAGACCCGAAGCTTCGTGCGGAGCGACAGACCAGGTAGCTTCCACACAATATTGTGCGGCCAATTAAAATAAAACGCCGCCCGACTGATTCGGAGTGAGACTTCTGTTGTCAAATCGGAGCTGGTTATAAGCACATATAGAGCTATCTAGAGCCACACGGACACCCACTGATTCACATAGAGACCCCTGGACTCACGTAGAGACCTCTAGACTCACATAGAGCCCCCTAAACTCATGTAGAGACCCCTATACTGACATACAGACCCTTAGACTCACATAAAGACCCCCAGACTCCCATATAGACCCCTAAACACACAAAGAGAACCGTAGATTCACATAGAGACCTCTAGAATCAGGTAGAGACCCACAAAGATCGATGTGAAGTAGAGGTATCGTCGCAGCGATTCACCGACAACAGCAGCCACACGAAGAAAAAGGCGGCGGCTTGGTGACGCGAGGTCTCCCCAGATGCAATGGCCGCATCTTCATAGCGGGCGATGCCCCTGGCGTGACGAGGAGCCATCTGTGCGAGCTGCGGACATTGGATAGCCGACCCTCAGCGGGCAAAGGCGCATTGCGCATTCACTGAGTTAATAGCAAGGCCGATTCCACCTACGGGAAACTCGTGCACGTGCCACGGCCATGAGTCGAACCCGGATCGCGGGCACAGCAAGCAAAGCGTGCCCGAGGCAGCGCGACTCCTCCTCGGCTTGTCGGGGCGCAACCACCGCGGGGCCGCAGGGCTTGGGACGAGGGTTTGGGGCAAGGGTTTGGGGCGAGGGCTTGGGGCGAGGGCTTGGGACGAGGGCTTGGGGCGAGGGCTTGGGGCGAGGGTTTGGGGCGAGGGCTTGGGGCGAGGGTTTGGGGCGAGGGCTTGGGGCGAGGGCTTGGGACGAGGGCTTGGGGCGAGGGCTTGGGGCGAGGGTTTGGGACGAGGGTTTGGGGCGAGGGCTTGGGGCGAGGGCTTGGGACGAGGGTTTGGGACGAGGGTTTGGGGCGAGGGCTTGGGACGAGGGCTTGGGACGAGGGCTTGGGGCGAGGGTTTGGGGCGAGGGCTTGGGACGAGGGCTTGGGGCGAGGGCTTGGGACGAGGGCTTGGGGCGAGGGCTCGGGGCGAGGGTTTGGGGCGAGGGCTTGGGGCGAGGGCTTGGGACGAGGGTTTGGGACGAGGGTTTGGGGCGAGGGCTTGGGACGAGGGCTTGGGACGAGGGCTTGGGGCGAGGGCTTGTGGCGAGGGTTTGGGGCGAGGGCTTGGGGCGAGGGTTTGGGGCGAGGGCTTGGGGCGAGGGCTTGGGACGAGGGCTTGGGGCGAGGGCTTGGGGCGATGGTTTGGGGCGAGGGCTTGGGGCGAGGGTTTGGGGCGAGGGCTTGGGGCGAGGGCTTGGGACGAGGGCTTGGGGCGAGGGCTTGGGGCGAGGGTTTGGGACGAGGGCTTGGGGCGAGGGCTTGGGGCGAGGGCTTGGGTGAGGGCTTGGGACGAGGGTTTGGGACGAGGGTTTGGGGCGAGGGCTTGGGACGAGGGCTTGGGACGAGGGCTTGGGGCGAGGGTTTGGGGCGAGGGCTTGGGACGAGGGCTTGGGGCGAGGGCTTGGGACGAGGGCTCGGGGCGAGGGCTCGGGGCGAGGGTTTGGGGCGAGGGCTTGGGGCGAGGGCTTGGGACGAGGGTTTGGGACGAGGGTTTGGGGCGAGGGCTTGGGACGAGGGCTTGGGACGAGGGCTTGGGGCGAGGGTTTGGGGCGAGGGCTTGGGACGAGGGCTTGGGGCGAGGGCTTGGGACGAGGGCTTGGGACGAGGGTTTGGGACGAGGGTTTGGGGCGAGGGCTTGGGGCGAGGGTTTGGAACGAGGGCTTGGGACGAGGGTTTGGGACGAGGGTTTGGGACGAGGGCTCGGGCGAGGGTTTGGGACGAGGGCTCGGGGCGAGGGCTTGGGACGAGGGTTTGGGACGAGGGTTTGGGGCGAGGGTTTGGGACGAGGGCTTGGGACGAGGGCTTGGGACGAGGGCTTGGGGCGAGGGTTTGGGGCGAGGGCTTGGGACGAGGGTTTGGGACGAGGGCTTGGGACGAGGGCTTGGGACGAGGGCTTGGGGCGAGGGTTTGGGGCGAGGGCTTGGGACGAGGGCTTGGGGCGAGGACTTGGGACGAGGGCTTGGGACGAGTGTTTGGGACGAGGGTTTGGGGCGAGGGCTTGGGGCGAGGGCTTGGGACGAGGGCTTGGGACGAGGGTTTGGGACGAGGGTTTGGGGCGAGGGCTTGGGGCGAGGGCTTGGGACGAGGGTTTTGGGCGAGGGCTTGGGACGAGGGCTTGGGACGAGGGCTTGGGGCGAGGGTTTGGGGCGAGGGCTTGGACGAGGGCTTGGGGCGAGGGCTTGGGACGAGGGCTTGGGGCGAGGGCTCGGGGCGAGGGTTTGGGGCGAGGGCTTGGGGCGAGGGCTTGGGGCGAGGGTTTGGGGCGAGGGCTTGGGACGAGGGCTTGGGACGAGGGCTTGGGGCGAGGGTTTGGGGCGAGGGCTTGGGACGAGGGCTTGGGGCGAGGGCTCGGGGCGAGGGCTTGGGGCGAGGGCTCGGGGCGAGGGTTTGGGGCGAGGGCTTGGGGCGAGGGCTTGAGGTGAGCGCGCTGTTTGTGTGCACGGAGGCGTCTCCCGGGAGACGGCGCGGCCTGTCGGCAGACGTCAGCGGCTGGGGGATCGCCTTATCAGCCGCGCGGGGAACTCTCGGCGCCTCTCCATAGCCCAGCGATTAACACCTCACCCCACCCTCCTAGCCCAGCCAGTCACACCTCACCCACAACCCCACACTCCTAGCCCAGCCAGTCACACCTCACTCTCACCTCCACACTCCTAGCCCAGCCAGTCACACCTCACCTCCACACTCCTAGCCCAGCCAGTCACACCTCACCCCCACCCCCACACTCCTAGCCCAGCCAGTCACACCTCACCCCCACCTCCAAACTCCTAGCCCAGCCAGTCACACCTCACCCCCACCCCCACACTCCTAGCCCAGCCAGTCACACCTCACCCCCACCTCCAAACTCCTAGCCCAGCCAGTCACACCTCACCCACACACTCCTAGCCCAGCCAGTCACACCTCACCCCCACCTCCAAACTCCTAGCCCAGCCAGTCACACCTCACCCCCACCCCCACACTCCTAGCCCAGCCAGTCACACCTCACCCCCACCTCCAAACTCCTAGCCCAGCCAGTCACACCTCACCCACACACTCCTAGCCCAGCCAGTCACACCTCACCCCCACCTCATACTCCTAGCCCAGCCAGTCACACCTCACCCTCACCCCCACCCTCCTAGCCCAGCCAGTCACACCTCACCCCCACCTCACACTCCTAGTCCAGCCAGTCACACCTCACCCCCACCTCACACTCCTAGCCCAGCCAGTCACACCTCACCCCCACCTCACACTCCTAGCCCAGCCAGTCACACCTCACCCCACCTCACACTCCTAGCCCAGCCAGTCACACCTCACCCCCACCCCCACACTCCTAGCCCAGCCAGTCACACCTCACCCCCACCCCCACACTCCTAGCCCAGCCAGTCACACCTCACCCCCACCTCACACTCCTAGCCCAGCCAGTCACACCTCACCCCACCTCACACTCCTAGCCCAGCCAGTCACACCTCACCCCCACCTCACACTCCTAGCCCAGCCAGTCACACCTCACCCCCACCCCCACACTCCTAGCCCAGCCAGTCACACCTCACCCCCACCTCACACTCCTAGCCCAGCCAGTCACACCTCACTTCCACACTCCTAGCCCAGCCAGTCACACCTCACCCCACCTCCACACTCCTAGCCCAGCCAGTCACACCTCACCCCCACCTCCACACTCCTAGCCCAGCCAGTCACACCTCACCCCACTTCCACACTCCTAGCCCAGCCAGTCACACCTCACCCCCACCTCACACTCCTAGCCCAGCCAGTCACACCTCACCCCACCTCCACACTCCTAGCCCAGCCAGTCACACCTCACTCTCACCCTCCTAGCCCAGCCAGTCACACCTCACCTCCACACTCCTAGCCCAGCCAGTCACACCTCACCCCACCTCCCACTCCTAGCCCAGCCAGTCACACCTTACCCCACCTCCCACTCCTAGCCCAGCCAGTCACACCTCACCCCCACATCCACCCTCCTAGCCCAGCCAGTCACACCTCACCCCCACACTCCTAGCCCAGCCAGTCACACCTCACCCCCACATCCACCCTCCTAGCCCAGCCAGTCACACCTCACCTCCAAACTCCTAGCCCAGCCAGTCACACCTCACCTCCAAACTCCTAGCCCAGCCAGTCACACCTCACCCCCACCTCCACACTCCTAGCCCAGCCAGTCACACCTCACCCCACACTCCTAGCCCAGCCAGTCACACCTCACCCCACCTCACACTCCTAGCCCAGCCAGTCACACCTCACCCCAACCCTCCTAGCCCAGCCAGTCACACCTCACCCCCACCTCCACACTCCTAGCCCAGCCAGTCACACCTCACCCCACACTCCTAGCCCAGCCAGTCACACCTCACCCCACCTCACACTCCTAGCCCAGCCAGTCACACCTCACCCCAACCCTCCTAGCCCAGCCAGTCACACCTCACCCCCACCTGCACACTCCTAGCCCAGCCAGTCACACCTCACCCCCACACTCCTAGCCCAGCCAGTCACACCTCACTTCCACCTCACACTCCTAGCCCAGCCAGTCACACCTCACCTCCACCTCACACTCCTAGCCCAGCCAGTCACACCCCACCTCCACCTCACCTCCTAGCCCAGCCAGTCACACCCCACCTCCACCTCACACTCCTAGCCCAGCCAGTCACACCCCACCTCCACCTCACACTCCTAGCCCAGCCAGTCACACCCCACCTCCACCTCACACTCCTAGCCCAGCCAGTCACAACCCCACCTCCACCTCACACTCCTAGCCCAGCCAGTCACACCTCACCTCCACCTCACACTCCTAGCCCAGCCAGTCAACACCTCACCCCCACCTCACACTCCTAGCCCAGCCAGTCACACCTCACCCTCACCTCCCACACTCCTAGCCCAGCCAGTCACACCTCACCCCCCACACTCCTAGCCCAGCCAGTCACACCTCACCCCCACCCTCCTAGCCCAGCCAGTCACACCTCACCCCCACACTCCTAGCCCAGCCAGTCAACCTCCTCCACACTCCTAGCCCAGCCAGTCACACCTCACTCCACCTCCACTCCTAGTCCAGCCAGTCACACCTAACCCCCACCTCACACTCCTAGCCCAGCCAGTCACACCTCACCCCCACCTCCCACTCCTAGCCCAGCCAGTCACACCTCACCCCAACCTCCACACTCCTAGCCCAGCCAGTCATACCTCACCCCCCACCCTCCTAGCCCAGCCAGTCACACCTCACCCCACCTCCACCCTCCTAGCCCAGCCAGTCACACCTCACCCCCACCCTCCTAGCCCAGCCAGTCACACCTCACCCCCCCCCCACCCTCCTAGCCCAGCTAGTCACACCTCACCCCACCCACCTCCTAGCCCAGCCAGTCACACCTCATCCCCACCTCCTAGCCCAGCCAGTCACACCTCACCCCCACCCTCCTAGCCCAGCCAGTCACACCCCACCTCCACCTCACACTCCTAGCCCAGCCAGTCACACCCCACCTCCACCTCACACTCCTAGCCCAGCCAGTCACACCTCACTCCACCTCACACTCCTAGCCCAGCCAGTCACACCTCACCCCCACCTCCACACTCCTAGCCCAGCCAGTCACACCTCACCCTCACCTCCACACTCCTAGCCCAGCCAGTCACACCTCACCCCCACACTCCTAGCCCAGCCAGTCACACCTCACCCCCACCCTCCTAGCCCAGCCAGTCACACCTCACCCCCACACTCCTAGCCCAGCCAGTCACACCTCACCCCCACCCTCCTAGCCCAGCCAGTCACACCTCACCTCCACACTCCTAGCCCAGCCAGTCACACCTCACTCCACCTCACACTCCTAGTCCAGCCAGTCACACCTCACCCCACCTCACACTCCTAGCCCAGCCAGTCACACCTCACCCCCACCTCCCACTCCTAGCCCAGCCAGTCACACCTCACCCCAACCTCCACACTCCTAGCCCAGCCAGTCATACCTCACCCCCACCCTCCTAGCCCAGCCAGTCACACCTCACCCCCACCTCCACCCTCCTAGCCCAGCCAGTCACACCTCACCCCCACCCTCCTAGCCCAGCCAGTCACACCTCACCCCCACCCCCCACCCTCCTAGCCCAGCTAGTCACACACCTCACCTCCCCCCACCACCCCACCCTCCTAGCCCAGCCAGTCACACCTCATCCCCACCTCCTAGCCAGCCAGTCACACCTCACCCCCACCCTCCTAGCCCAGCCAGTCACACCTCACCCCCACACTCCTAGCCCAGCCAGTCACACCTCACCCCCACCCCCACCCTCCTAGCCCAGCTAGTCACACCTCACCCCCACCCCCACCCTCCTAGCCCAGCCAGTCACACCTCACCCCAACCTCCACACTCCTAGCCCAGCCAGTCACACCTCACCCCCACCCCCACACTCCTAGCCCAGCCAGTCACACCCCACCTCCACCTCCTAGCCCAGCCAGTCACACCTCACCCCCACCCCCACACTCCTAGCCCAGCCAGTCACACCTCACCCCCACCTCATAGTCCTAGCCCAGCCAGTCACACCTCACCCCCACCCACACACTCCTAGCCCAGCCAGTCACACCTCACCCCCACCTCCACCTCCTAGCCCAGCCAGTCACACCTCACCCCCACCCCCACACTCCTAGCCCAGCCAGTCACACCTCACCCCCACCCCCACACTCCTAGCCCAGCCAGTCACACCTCACCCCCACCCACACACTCCTAGCCCAGCCAGTCACACCTCACCTCCACCTCCTAGCCCAGCCAGTCACACCTCACCTCCACTTCCACACTCCTAGCCCAGCCAGTCACACCTCACCCCCACCCCCACACTCCTAGCCCAGCCAGTCACACCTCACCTCCACCTCCTAGCCCAGCCAGTCACACCTCCCCCCACCCCCACACTCCTAGCCCAGCCAGTCACACCTCACCTCCACCTCCACACTCCTAGCCCAGCCAGTCACACCTCACCCCCACCTCCACCTCCTAGCCCAGCCAGTCACACCTCACCCACACCCCCACACTCCTAGCCCAGCCAGTCACACCTCACCCCCACCCCAACCCTCCTAGCCCAGCCAGTCACACCTCACCTCCACCTCCACACTCCTAGCCCAGCCAGTCACACCTCACCCCCACCCCCACACTCCTAGCCCAGCCAGTCACACCTCACCCCCACCTCCACACTCCTAGCCCAGCCAGTCACACCTCACCCCCACCCCCACACTCCTAGCCCAGCCAGTCACACCTCACCCCCACCTCCACACTCCTAGCCCAGGGAGGCAATCCGCACTGTGGAAGTTGCGGGTGCCCTACGAGGCCTGGAGGCTGTGACCATCCCTCGCCCCGCTTGTCAGTGCGGCTTGGTGAAGGCGGGGAGCGCTCCAAGGCTCGCCGCTGATGGTAGCCGGAGCGTCTGGACATTGAACTCAGATCACGGGATCACAGCGCAGTGTGTCAACCACTGCGCCACCGCTCCCCCTTGGGTATCATGGCTGTATGGCTATTTTACCAGTGGCAACCACATTCATTGTCGCACTGTACTTCTATGTTCCCTGTCTTCACCAACCCGCGCTGACCAGCGTGATGAAGTATGGTGAAATCCCCTCCCTCATCCAGCAGTGGATTGGGCGAGGGCTGCCCGTGCTGTTTCCCCCTCTCTCTCTCTGTGACGTTGTGACCCGCCGCTACTGGACATCTGTGAAAAGGAACTTTACGACTCATCGGATTCCTCCTCCAGTCTAAACACAGATCCCGACGATCTGCGTGGGAGAGGCCTCGTGATGCGAGAGTGACCGTGTTGGGGCCGCTGGTCCCCGAAGTCCCTCCCTGCTCCGTGCCTATGGCAGGGGCTCCGCCGTGCGCCGACCCCTCGCTGCTCTGCGAGCAGCTGCTGCCGTCGCTGGGCTCATCGCCCGACGGCTCCCCTCCCTGGTCCGTCCCTCCGCGAGCTCGTGTGAGAGGCATAGCTCGCCGCACGCCCTCGTTCACCTGCAGACGCTGCGTTGTCTCTCCACGGATCACGCGCTATTAAACGGGGGTCGGGGGCGAACGACGCTGCCCTCACACTGCGCGAGTCCCGGCGGCGACAGACGGATCGGGGACCTGCGGACGCACCGACCCCTTCACCCACACTACGAGCGCACACACCTGCACACACGCGACACCCACTCGTGCGCCGCTCTACGCAGCGCTCACTCACGTGGTGAACCACAGTGTACACACGCGCACCCACACGCTCACACTGCACAATATCACGCGAGACCACGCTTCGCTATTAATGATTTATTATCTGATACCTGGTAATTTATGTTAAATCAGTGAGTCGACGAGGCTGGCCTACGCTGATACCTTTATACCTATTCCCGATTTATCTGCTATGATTCTAATTCACCTACTTACTCCCTGCTGGATGCCCACGGCGGTTCGTTGATCCCGTGCTCGCAGCGTGCCTCGATGCGTCTCACGGACGATCGGGTCGCTGGACTGGAGAGCGTCCTGTCGCCTGGCGCTGGAGAGAAGAGAGCGATTTCCCCTCTGCGCTCCTCTATTTATCCTCCCTACCTCAAAGGGGATGCTGCGCTGAACAATGGGCTCGCGCACCCCGAGCCCGCGCACGGCGGTTCCGGGCGCTGTTGATATGCTAATCAGTGAGCGACGTTGGCGGCGTACATCCTAATTAACCCCTTACCCTCCCTAACAATGGGGCCTGCGCGCTCAAGCGCAATTATCCCAACCCTCCATGACTATGCGCAACAGCCCCTGTGATCCCGCTATTCATGCTGTCCCGTGCCTCCCCTGCTTGCCCCGTCGACTCGTGGGGGTGTGTGTGGGGGGAAATGCGCCTCAACCGCGGTGGCCGAATGCCCCACGCCGCGACCACACCATATTAAGGCCGGCCGCAGCGCCGCGGTGCCACGTAGCACGGGGGAGGTCATCCAATTCCCTGATCGCCGGAAACCGTGAGAATTAATCCCGATAAGGGTCTCTCGGATAAAAACCGGTCGGCCAGGCGACCTCCCCTCGGAGCTCTATGGGGGGGGGAAATGAGTGCGGGTGTGTTCATGTGAGGTGAGGTGAGGGGGACGCGGGGTCGGCTCCGTTGCTTGGTGGTGGCGAGGTCGGGGATTTGGTGCCTGCCGAACGGCTTCGTGGCGGCGCAATCACAACCGCGCCGCTCTGCCACCTTGCAGCCACTTCCCGCACCTCCGACCTAGCGGGGGTGGCTACGTACGGCGCGAAAGAAGTTCCACATTGCAAGATCCCCGCCGTGTCCGTCCGGTGCTCGTCGAGTTGCATTGGGTGCCGCTCGCTGAATGAAGACGCCGGAGTGGCACTCGTCACTCACGGCAAGGTGCTTGCTGGAGGGGAACCTCAACACGTCGCTGATCTCGTCAAGGAGTAATACACCACCACCACGTGACCTCCACTCGTCCTCGCAGCAGCGGCGGCTTCTGGCTGCTGCCATCAAACAAAGACGGCGGTCACGCGGCCGTCTGGAACGCTCTTGCTTCCGATATTTGGAAACCACTGGGAGCTGCGCGCTTTTACATCATCTCGATTGACAAACTCGTTTCTTTAAAACTGCTTTTTGTGTTTAGTTTGTTGTCCAACGTACGGCGCGAAGGAAGTTCTACGTACTTACACGTACAACAAGGATGAAGACGCAGCCACTGTCCCGTCTCGACCGCCACCATTCCACTCGCCCGCCCGCCCAGTCGAGGTGGACGAGTTCACGGAACGCAAGACGACAAGAAGAGACTCTACAGAGTGGTTAATGAATCCCACTGTGGCCTTAACAAGGAAACATATAATAGGAGACGTTTCGGGCAATTTCCCTTTTTCATAGCACAACAACAACCGCCATTCGCCACTAAGTGGCAGTGAGGTCACCACGCCGCTTGTGCCAGGCTATATGCACGTTGAGGCTACGTGAAGTGTCGAACGCCCGCTGGCAGGAGGTCACAGGACAGACCCAGGTGCCACGGGTCGACTGACTGAAATGAGTGGCCGATGCACCACCTGTGCCCCCTACTGTGCCAACTTGCTGTGCTTTATACACCCGGCGCTCCACTCGTTGTTGTGAGCATCGCTCCTCCGCCCTCCGTTGTTGTCGGAGGGCGACTGCCTCCAACTGCCCAGTAGCGTCCTTCACGAGCCTCCTCCACAGAAGCCGATGTTGACACCGCTGGTACCAGTCATCGGCAAGTCCACTCAACTCCACGTCCTCCTGTACCACATCACTCTATCTCTTCTCTAGCCCGTTGCCGCGCCCGTTTAGCCCCCTCGATCCGGCCGAACAAAAGCTGTTTAGGCATGCGGTGGCTGGGCATGCGGGCTACATGACCCAGCCAACGCAGCCTTGCCGGCCGGAGGAGCTCACCAATGGGACTTTGTCCAGATCTTTCAAGGATATGTGAGCTCACACAATCCAGCCTGGTTAAACCCAGGATGGATCGTAGGCAGGCTAGCCTAAATGTTTCTAACGCCCGAAGATGTTCTATAGCACACACACACACACGTGCTTTGAAGAAGGCACATCGCTTTTACGCGCTATAAAGAAGGGCCATGGCCCGAAACGTCACCTATTTCTTACTTTTTTTTATTTTAGAGCCACAGTGCTAATGACAAAAGTGTTGAGATATGTGTTTGTTCATTGTGCACAACATCATTAAATAGGTTGCCTAATTATATCAGCATCACAAGCATGCAGCATAACCAGCGTGCAGCATACCCAGCCTGCAGTATCACTCGTGTGCAGAATCACTTGTGTGCACCATCACTAATGTGCAGTATCACTAGTGATCACCATCACTAGGGTGCAGTATCACCAGCGTGCAGCATCACCAGGGTGCAGCATCACCACCTTCAAGCATAAGTAGCGTGCAGCATCATGAGCGTGCCGGGAACTGAACTGGGTGCGACTGACCGATCGTGCGTGCTGCATCTCGCTGGAGGTGCAGGCGGTGAGGCGTGGCGAGCTGGTGGTGATGCGTGCAGATGTTGGTTGGCTGGTGGCTGGAGACACCCAGGGTTGGTGGGCGGATTCTGTGCGTGGAGGATGGTCGCTCGTGCTGCTTGGTTATCATTCATGCGGTGAAGGCGGACTCGTGCGCTAGATTCCAAGAACACAGGATGAGATGTTACTATCCTTTGTGCAAGCACTTCCAAGAGTTCATGAACAGTGAGCCTGGTGAAATTTGGGGAGCGCATCGTCAGTAGTATACATTTGGTTCCTAGGGTGTTTCGGCCTTTCACACTATACACCCTCCCCAAAGGCGGCCAGCGACAGGGTGATCAATCCTACGCTTGTGTCCCATTCCCAATTAGTCATAGGAGTTGCCTTGTTGTTGATAGCCAACATCCCATGGGACTATGCATGGCAGGGGCGTCCTCCTCCCTGAGTCAAGCATTGTTGACCGCATACCTCCTGGCCCTCTCACTTCGGGGCCCAGCTGGGGTTATTCCTCTTCATCCAGAGCCACTGACTGCTGCCTTCTGCCGCCTCCGATACAGCTCTGATTGCCGAACGCTGGCTCTGGCCCTTAATTCCCAGGTCTCTAAGCAGTCTGGTTGTAGATGTTGCCACAAAACCTCTGCAGCCCACCTCCACTGGTCGGACTTCTGTGTTCCAGCCATGATGCAGTGCTTCGGCAGCTAGATCGGCATAGCGCAGATGTTTTCGCTCATAAACCTCATCTACTGAGTCCTCCCAGGGTACTGTGAGCTCAATGATGAAGACCTTCTTGAGCGAACGGGACCAGAGCACCATGTCACTAATTATTATAAGATAGAAGCGCAGCCCTGCAATTGCTTGGGGATGCATGGTGTGAGAAAGGCCTCCGTGTCGGTCATGATGTTTGTTTGACCATACTTAACCACACTGGTCGGTGCGATTCAGACGTTACATACTCGCCACTGGTATTAGCCGTGGGAGGGGGATCGAACACAAGTGGCCGGGTTCATAGCACCGTGAACTCACCAACCACTGCGCCACCACTCCACCTGGCCAGGATCTGAACTGGTGCCATCGGAGCGGTGTTGGTTTTCGGGATGATCGGTGCACGTCAGGTGGTGCAACACTTTCTGTTTGTTCAATATCGCAGATGCCGAGCCAAGGCCCAACAACGCCATGCAGCCAGCAACAAACGGCCCTATCGCAGGTGTCACAGATCAGACCGGGAAGGTGTCTTGCGAACCTGTGACGCGAGATGACGGGAGGGAATTCCAGAGTCCAAGCATAAACAGAAGCACTGTGACCTGCAGTGCGTGATGGTTGAACACAGTGTGGTGAATGACGCACGTCAGCTGTAAATTCGTGGTGGTTACATGTCAGCTGGTGTGACGGTGTTTACATGACAGCTGGTGTGATGATGGTCTCATGTCAGCTGGTGTGACGGTGGTCACGTGTCAGCTGGTGTGATGGTGGTTACATGTCAGCTGGTGTGACGGTGGTCACGTGTCAGCTGGTGTGACGGTGGTCACGTGACAGCTGGTGTGACGGTGGTCACGTGACAGCTGGTGTGACGGTGGTTACATGTCAGCTGGTGTGACGGTGGTCACGTGTCAGCTGGTGTGACGGTGGTCACGTGTCAGCTGGTGTGATGATGGTCTCATGTCGGCTGGTGTGACTGTGGTCACGTGGCAGCTGGTGTGATGATAGTCTCATGTCAGCTGGTGTGACGGTAGTTACATGTCAGCTGGTGTGACGGTGGTCACGTGTCAGCTGGTGTGACGGTGGTTACATGTCAGCTGGTGTGACGGTGGTCACGTGTCAGCTGGTGTGACGGTGGTGACATGTCAGCTGGTGTGACGGTGGTCACGTGTCAGCTGGTGTGACGGTGGTCACGTGTCAGCTGGTGTGACGGTGGTCACGTGTCAGCTGGTGTGACGGTGGTGACATGTCAGCTGGTGTGACGGTGGTCACGTGTCAGCTGGTGTGACGGTGGTCACGTGTCAGCTGGTGTGACGGTAGTTACATAACAGCTGGTGAAAGGTGGTGACATGTCAGCTGGTGTGACAGACAGTGTGGTGTGTTGTATTGTGGTGGTGTGTGTTGGGTGTGATCGCTGGTTACTGGTGACAACTAGTGACGGATGGAGCATGTGTTGTCTGGTGACATTGTCCAGTGAGGTGCGGTATAGCCAGTACACCACGTGGCTTGACAGCTGCCTGCTCTGCTGACAGTTTTCCGGGTTACAGAGGTGGGGCTGAGCAAAAACAAACCCAGAAAAAGTTTACCGCCTCAAGGGACTTCGTGGAAAATAGGGTCACGCCAAAATATTAGCTCGTACTCAGTTATGTGTTCAATATATATAAATGCTCATAATAATAATTCATGCCCGACTTCCTTGCTGTGGGTTAGACGTTGTGGATGTAACGTCAATGTGAGCTGTGTGCCCTCCACCACCCGACACAGCCCAACCGATCCAATTGTCGCGTGGACAAGGGAGCCAATTGTTTTTTTTTGTTTTTCAGAAAATCCGCTTACGTTGAAACGTGACCAAAGTTTGACAAATCACATCCGACGTTTCGCTGCAGGAGATAACACCCAGCGTCATCAGGCATAGCAACATCTCAGAACTCCACTCAAGGTCACTGCTCGTGATGGACACTGTGGTGGACACTGCACGTGGTGGACACTGCACGTGGTGGACACTGCCCAGGGTGGACACTGCTCATGGTGGACACTGCTCGTGGTGGACACTGCCCCGTGGTGGACACTGCTCAGGGTGGACACTGCTCGTGGTGGACACTGAGTGGTGGACACTGCACGTGGTGGACACTGCCCAGGGTGGACACTGCTCATGGTGGACACTGAGTGGTGGACACTGCACGTGGTGGACACTGTGGTGGACACTGCCCGTGGTGGACACTGCTCGTGGTGGACACTGAGTGGTGGACACTGCTCATGGTCGACACAGCACGTGGTGGACACTGTACGTGGTGGACACTGCTCATGGTGGACACTGAACAATTGACCACCACGTGCAAATTGCTGACGATGTCACTCAATTCGTCGTCCTACCAGGCTTGCCTCTCGTTCGTTCCACAGTTCCTGTGATTATCTCAGAACACGTTCACGTGCAGTCTTACGCGGTCCCTGCGGCACCGCGCTCGTTTATTCCGACTTTATTTTAGTTGATGTCTCGGGTCGACACTACCACTAAAAGTATTCCAAAAAATTGCCCTAAGATGGAAATCACCGGGCAAAAGGGCAACCCAAGACCACGTGGCGCAAGGCCGTTAAGGACGAGCTGGTGACAGTGATCAACCTCTCTTGGGGCGAGCCTCAACAAGTTGCCAAGGACAGGAAGAAGTGGAGGGAACTCAGTGCGGCCTCACGTCCCGTAGGTGATGAAGAGGATTATCGCACTACTCCCTCGGCCCCGAGTCGACAGCGAACCCGTGGAATGCGAGCGCACTCCCAAGTCGGCGGATTTTTTAAATTCGAGTCGGAATCTCCGCCAAGTCGACCAAAGCGGTGAACCGTTCTGTTCGCTCCTCGGCGGCGTCGTCGTCAATTTCCCGGGCCAGGTCAGCGCCGCAATGTCGGTGCCCTGCAGCCTCTGGCGATGCTAACCGCGTTACCTCGGTGCACGACCTCTCGTCGCACTCGCTCTCTCCCCAGTGGGTAGATGACGATGGTGCTGGTGGTGGTGATTTTGTTGGCACAGCAGGGGGTACAGCTGGTGGTGCATCAGCCAGTCATCTCAGTCAGCCAACCCATGGCACCTACTGGGTCTCTCTCCAACGACACTTCACGTGGCCTCAAAGTGCACCTGGCCTGGCACACGCGCCGTGGTGACGTCTCGGTCACTTGGTGGCGAATGGCGGCTGTTGGTATTGGTGGTGTTGGTGAGTAGTCGTAGCCATCGTCTCGATTGACGATTTTCGTCCACTTAAGTCATCGTTGGCTTCAATAACTTCCCATTTGTTGACATGTTGTGCCCATCTTAGACACTGCCGATGGTGGACACTGCCCATAGTAGACACAGGTAGAGTGTTCCACCCCATTTAAATAATAAAATTAGATGTACAAATTTGTAATGCGTTCGACTGAAGAGGCGTGGGAAACCAGACAAGCAAACAGAAGGCAATCAAAAACTGGGGCCAGCAATTGCCCAGTTTTGTGACCCTGAATTGGGACTTTGAGCCAACTCCATTAATGTGGAGTCGACCCGTGCCATGGGGGAACACACAATCCCATATAGATGGAGTCCATGTGTGCTTATTCTTAGGTTTTTTCTGTAAAGTCACGTAGGTAAAAAATTTAAATTTAAATTCATAAAAGTAAAATTAAAATAAAATAAAAATCACGACGTTTCGGAGGCAACACAATCCTCCGTCTTCAGGTGGAACCGTCACAGCACGATAGCTGTATCAAGTGAGAGAAATTCCAAGAAAACAGGCCTTGTATATATACTGGTTGAGGGTGGGAGGAGCCAAGGCAGGATATTGTAGGGGTGTTAAAGAGAGGGCCCGTTATGCATGGCAGCCTATGGAAAACAAACACAGTGGGCGGGGCTACGTAAGTGCACGAGCAAGTGCTCTCTACGACGTCCGAGCCAGACACCCTGGGGGGGGCTGGTTCGAACGTTATGATCCCCCGGGGCCCCACCCCTCAGGGAGGGGTTGGGTATAAAAGGGGATGTTTCAAAGGGCTCGGCAGTTATGTTTAAGCTAAGGGAAGAAGATTGAAGACGTCTTAGATAGAGCCCTGGACTCCCCTGGTTCGATGTCCTTTTCAGGGCCGGACAGGATTGAGCCAGCGGCGTGGTCCCGAAAGCCAGAGCCGGTGCTCTTGTAAGAGCTGGTCTGGAACTCCGGGTACCGGGCCCGACTTACCAGTGTCGGGCCAGTTAGCCTCCCCTAGCCCATTAGTGGAGGATTCGGGGCTAGGACAGAGTTAGCTAGGGGTGTATCCCGAGTTATACGGGTGAGAGTGTATATGCCCACTGTCATACTGTGAAATAAATATACGTGTGCCTCAACCTCGGCGTCAAGCGTCTTCACCGGTACTTCAATATTATTATTGTGAGGTTCGGTGCGGCTGAAGCACGCTGTTAGGAATGAGCCTTTGTTGTCTAGACTGGTTGAAAAGAGTTGTTAAGGTGAGGCTGATGTAAAGGTGCGTGTAAATGGGACTGAGCCTTTTGTTATGTAGAGGTGGTGAGGCTGAAACCACTGCCAGGAATGAGTCTTTGTTGTGTAGACTGGTTGAACTGGGAGGTTCTAAAGAGTTGTTAAGGTGCGGCTGATGTAAAGGTGCGGCTGCTGTGAATGGGACTTAGCCTTTGTTATGTAGATGAAACAGCACTTTTGCTACGTTGCTGGGATTAATTCTAGATTTGCCAAATATGTGTGGTAAAACTTAAAGTAGGAAAACCAGTGTGTGAAAAAAGAAGAAACTATACGGTAACTGAAGAATAGTGCCTGTCAAATAAGATGGTCCAAATATGTGTAGTTAAATCTTTTTTGCATGGTTAATAACATCTTTCCAATGATTACTAAGTTTGGACCCATCATCACGGTTGAAATTATGTCTGTGTTTGTATATTTGGATGGCTTCATGTACAAACCTTTGATGGTAGCCAGGAGGTTTGCAGAGCACCTTGGTCTCGGAAAAGACAATTTCATGAGAGCCCACAGCGTTGTAGCAATGATCGGCAACGGCGGAAGAATCAGTTTTGCCGTGTTTCAGATCTGACTTGTGCTCGCGGACACGATCAGAGATATGACGTTTCGTTTCTCCAATGTAGCAATCACCACAACTGCAACTCAGTTTGTAGACTCCAGGGCATTGTAAGTCAGGAATGACATCTTTCACAGATGGAATTAGATCACGGATTTTATGTACTGTACTGAATCGGACTTGGATCTTATGTTTGTTTAGAATTTTGGAGATCTTTTTGGTCACGCCTGCTATGTATGGTAACGTGATAGTTTTGATCGGAGTTTCATGTGGCTGTTTCTGTATGGTGGGAGAAACAGCTTGGCGGATGGTGCGGTCAGAGTATCCGTTCATCCTGAGGGCCCGATGTACATGTCTTAATTCACTGGCCAGGTGGTGTTGGTCAGAAATGCCATGAGCTCTGTGGTATAGCGTTTTGATGAGAGAATTATTTTGAGATGGGTGGTGGTGGGAATCAGGTTTCAAGTAGGAATCTGTGTGGGTGGCTTTCCTGTAGACAGAATGTCCCAAGGATCCGTCAGGTCTCCTCTCAAACAGAATATCTAAGAATGGTAGTTTACCATCTTTCTCCACTTCCATGGTGAATCTGATGGATGGGTGTCTGGAATTGATGTGGTCCAAGAAGTGGTTCAATGCTGGGAGGCCATGTGGCCAAATGACGAAAGTGTCATCCACATACCTCTTCCACAGGGAAGGACGCAGGGTGGATGTCTGGATGGCGTCTGATTCAAACTTTTCCATGAACACGTTGGCTATTACTGGTGACAAGGGGGAGCCCATAGGGGTACCGTCATTGTGTTTGTAGAAGGTGCCATTTCAGGTAAAATAAGTGTTGGTGAGGCAATGCCTAACCAGCGCAGGTACATCCGAATTCAATCCATGTTGGACCAAGTCCTCAATTATTAATTTTAATTTTTTACCTACGTGACTTTACCGAAAAAACCTAAGAATATGAATGCTTGCAGTCACGAAAGCTTCAAATCTAGAATTACCGTATCTTGCCGAGGCCCATTCGTAAGTGCGTGTTCTTAAGTCGAGGACTGCCATATACTGAAATCGTTTCATTTCAAACCCTCTTACAAGTCTAGCTCCAATCTCAGCGCAGTCATTACATCTTTGAACCCTCCCTTCTGCGACATCGCTTTCACGATACTCACACGTCAGCTGTCCAAAACAGGGACGGAGGGTCATTGGAAATCAGTGGGGTATCTGTAAACGGATTGCCCTGCACAATTGCGCAGTGAAGGCACCGCACGAGGAAGCCGTCGTTCAGCGATGGAAGTTCACTCCAAAAACATCGCACACAAATTATTTGGCAAACATTTGAATTTTATTTGGAATTTTTGTTTGTGTGACAATGCGCGTGCCGAGTTGTCGCATTGTGGCGGGCAAATGGCCGGTGGCGACTGCACCACCACACGCAGCAGACATGGGGGGGTGGGGGGGGGGGGCACGACAACACTGGGGAACGCAGCAGTGGGGGCCAGAGGGCCCTGGGCCGCGTCACCCACGGAGCGCGTCACCCACGGAGCGCGTCACCCGCGGAGCTCGTCACCCGCGGAGCGCGTCACCCGCGGAGCTCGTCACCCGCGGAGCGCGTCACCCGCGGAGCGCGTCACCCGCGAAGCGCGTGCGTCACTCGTTCACAATCGCCACAGGTTCCGCGTGAACGCGTCTTCTGTATCGTGGAATCACACACACACTTTCACTCTGACCGGTTCTAGTTGTTCTCGGCTCCTGCTGTTGGCTATATTCTTGGCACCCACTGTTTTTGGTTGTTTTTTACTGTGCATCTGGAAGGTTTCGCTACAAAGGCCATGACTTCGCCAATGGAGTTAATACGCTAATAATGAGGGCCGTCACGATCCAGCCTCCCAGCAAGCGAGTAAATCAAATCGTCTTAAATTCACGGACACAATTCGATTCAAGGATTGGTTGGCCGTGGCTCGTTTTAGCAGTTCGTTTGTATTGTTTCTCGTTTCAAACAGCTCTGCTAGCCCCGCCAGCCGAGACGTAACGTTAGCCTATCGTGCGCACACAAACACATGTGCACACGCGATTCGATCCGTGCACCGCGAGAATCGATGGTGGTCGATGGGTCGATGGATCCTTGTTCTCTTACCAAACCATTGGAATGAAATGTGCGACCAAACCATGGAAACGCGAAATTCCCCATCGATGGCCCCGATCGGCCATAGAGTCGGGAACCAGACTCGCTTCCCGCGGTCTCTCGGGCGAGCCCGCCACAGCTTCGGTTTTAACTTCAATTTCGGAAGTAGACGAGGATTACGTGCCCGGCGATAGCAACGCGTGCACTGTCTCCCCACCCCCCCCCCCCCAACGTTTCCTTTCCCACCACTGCCCGCCCGCCCGCCGCTAAAAGATTTGTTTAAAAAACTATTTTAAACACAGCATTCACAAGAGAAAACCATAGTCAATGTTTTCCATATAAAAATTTCTCAAGTAGCAAATTCCCTTTCGCATTCGGGATAAAAAAAAAAAACCTGTACATTGTGGCAGTATTTCGTGCGTGTAGGAGAGCGGTGCGCTACCCGGAGACCCGAGTTCGACTCTCGCTCACGACCAACAGCAGCAGATATTTGAAGTGGTCCTAGGCCTCCCCTAGATCGAATCAGCCTCAAACGAGTCCCAGGTGCGGTGTGTAAACATCAGCATTGGGAATACACAGGTGGCCGGGCGTGGTGTTAGCCACCCCCTGGTGTGCTGCGCCAGCTTTCATAGGTTCTACTCGCTAACAGCACTGTCCACAACAGTCTGTTAAAGGCTAGACAGGAGATCTTGTGCAGTGACTGTGGGGGGTGGTGGGGTGGTGGGGTGGTGGGGTGGTGGGGTGGTGGAGTGGTGGGGTGGTGGGGTGGTGGGGTGGTGGGGTGGTGGGGTGGTGGGGTGGTGGGGTGGTGGGGTGATGCAGTGGTGGGTGGTGACAGTGCGCAATGAACCCGGCGGCCTGAGTTCAATCCCCGGTCACAGCGAACTATCAGTAGCAACTGGAATCAGAACAAGTCTGGGGACTTCCCTTCGTCAATTCAGTCTCAAATGAGTGCTTGGGGAGAGAGCGTATCAACATCAGCGCTAGAGAGACAAAGGTGGCTACACTGCCCCTTGGAACTGTATCGGTCTTAATAGGAGCTCGCTGACAGCTCCCGCCCCAACAGTCTGTTAAAGTCTACACAGAGGCTCTTTATCGCTGTGGCGATGCAATGGTCTCAATTTCAATTCCCCGGCCACGCCGAGCACCTCAACTTGTTCCGAGCCTCATGGTGCAGCCCGCCCATAGCCACGGGAGAACCCCAGGAACCCCCACACGTGGTCCTGGCCACACCACCACCACCACTCTCCAGCAGTGCTGCCGACCTTCAGCAGGTGCTCGCTAGCATCACGCCGTCCAGTCGACAGTAAGGCGAAGGGGAGGTTGATGTTTGCATGGGAGATGAGCAGCATTGCGTGCGCGTGCGTGCGACGTACTGACTGACCAACCCTGCCGACTGAAGCACTAGGCTGCCAATGCTCTAGACCGTTTGGCACGTACTGACTTTTCAAAGCAAACATTATCGACATTTTTCGTCGCCAAACTGTTTAGGAAGCAGTAAGATTAACGCGTTGAAAACTGGTATGTTGGGAGGGACGTGCTCTCTAATTCCGGATAAATCAGAAAAACCTGAAAACAAGGCCAAAATGCAAAATTGCGGATGATTCGAACATTTAGCTTTGCGTGACATCACTGCCGCGCTTCTCCGGCCAAGAGCGGCGGCGTCGCGTGACGTCACCGTCGTTGGTACAAAGAAGTTTTCAACAAAATTATCAGAAAATGTGAAGAATAAACATCTAAAACTGGCCCTAAAATTCCGGAACGCAAAACGTTTTAATCTGAAAACCATCGCGAGGACGCGGGGGAGGGGGATGTTGAAAAAATATCGGCAGCCGACCGCTTGAGAATGGCAGGTGCGTGGTAGAAATCTCGTGTAATCCCTGTTGCGTTTTGTAAAAGTAAAGTACGTGAGGGGGCGGGGGGGTTTCTTGGGATAACCGCGGGGGGCTTAGTCTGAGTGCACCAGGCCTTCCAGGATTGGTTGGAAGTAGAACGGAACGAACAGGTACCCCGAGCCCTTGTAGAACTTGTTCTGGAACTCCACCCTGCGTGGACACGGACACACAAAAAGACAAAGATCCCCCAACATTAACAGACTGTTGGGGCAAGTACTGTTAGCGAGCACCTATTGAGGCCGTGATGGTACACGAGGGGGTGAGTGGCCAGCACCACGCCCGACCACCAGGTACTCATGTGAGGCTGAGTCGACCTAGGACAGGACGTAGACCGGTTCAGATTATCATCACTGGTGTTGGTCGTGAGCGGGAATCAAACTCGTGTCGCCAGGTTCATAGCGCGGCACACTAACCGCTGCCTCACCGCTCCCCACCCGGACATACACGTGGACATGCACGGACAGACGCGCGCACACACACGCGCACACATACACGTGTGAGCGTGAGCCATGTGGTGGTTGTGCGGTTGCGATGGAAACCAGAAAGTAAATGCAAAGTGTGGATTCTTGGAAGTCTTTGAAGGGGAACGTCATCTCGGCGCAGTTAGCCCCCCACCTCCCACCCCCCTGCCCCCCTCCTCTTTGCTCGTTTACGTACACATGGGAGCGGTGGTGCAGTGATTTGCGCGCTGCGCTACGAAACCAAGGAATTCCATCGCGGCCGTGGCTAGCATCAGTGGCGAGTGAAAGATAGGCCATTCACAGACCTGCATTGACTAGTATGGTGAAGTATGGTCAAGCAACTCCTATGGCCAAAACGTTAAGTGGAGGCCTTTATTCAGCAGAGGATTTACTAGACATCTATTCAGATTCTGACAAAGAGCTGTAAATTATATGAATATCTAAATGTGGTGCCTGCTGAATGAGATTACGAAGAGCCTCGATCAATATATTAGTACTTTAATTTGAAGGTAAATTAGCACATGTTTAGGTTTGTGCTAATTACTTCGTTAATTGGCACAAAGTTAAACAAGCAAAGCTGATCTACTACGTTTTAGTTGGTTAGTCATATTTAAAATAACATAACTTGAGAATTAGATTATTTATTTTAGCAGGAAGGGCCCAATGAGCTGCTGGACACTTGTTGTACAGTACAGATCTGAGTTCAATAGGACATGACACAAACAGCGAGTATCTCTACGTGTTACAGGAACTGGGATCCGCACCAAAATATATTAATACAACAAGAACAATTTTACAAAATAATGACATTTACAACAATAGGCATTCTTAGTTTGTTTCACAAACAGCCTTGTTCCGATGAAGTTCGGCGCGGTGAGGAGGAGACTGAACCACAGACGGCCGAGAGGCTCAGGGCTCAGAGGGGCAGAGGGCACTGAGCCGGCTCCGTGAGATCCTGGGTTTGAAGCCGGGACCTCAGGCACCCGCGCGATTGAACTGGATTCTCAAGCGCAGCAGCCGGTCGGTGGCTCTTAGCCCGGTCACAAATGCAGACCCATGACATAAACTAATAAACTCAAACTCCTAGAATCAACAAAATCAGTTCTATAAATGTCCACGTGATAAGCCGCTTCGTAAAGCTTATCATTTGTGATTGCCAAGTCGCTTCTGAAAAAGAGCTCTATAGCTTAGTGGGGAATTACCTGGTAAAATAAAAATAGTTTAGTTTTAGTTTGTTTCCACAGCACCCACTCATGCACCGTGCCGGCCTCAATAGGCTCCTCAATAGAGGCTCAGTGGATGATGCACAGGTGCAGTAAGCGCACCTGTACCACAGTCTCTATGCCAGGGCCCGTACGAGAGTGCTGTTGCCCCCCCCCTCCCCGTATCCATAAGAGGTCACGCGCGGGATCTCAGAAGTAGTTTCGCAGGCCGTTGTCTAACACGTGGGGTAATGCAATGTTGAGCGAGCGTTCCGAGTGTCCGTGTCTGCCTCTCGATGCCAAAGCGCAGCGTGAACAACGTTGGGAGAGAGAGAAACACCTACGAGCTCTGCTCAACGCTCGTGAACAGCGATTGACTTGCCGTTGTTTTTTGTCCACGATGAACTAAGAGATACAAGGTCAGGACCCACGGAAGCTAGCACGCCATCTGGTGGTGAGTGTGTGTGTACGTGTATGCATGTGTGCGTGCGAGTGGTGGTGCAGTGGTGTGCGCGCTGCACTACGACCCGAGTTCGATTCCCACTCACGACCAACAACAGTGGTGAAGAATATTTGAACCGGTCCTGGGCCTCCTCCTAGGTCGACTCAGCTTCAAATGAGTAGCTGGTGCGATCTGTAAGCACCACCACTCAGAAGAGAAAGGCAGCCGGGCGTAGTGCTGGCCACCCACCCACCCAAACTCACCCACCCACCCAAACTCACCCACCCACCCACCCACCCAAACTCACCCACCCACCCACCCAAACTCACTCACTCACCCACCCACCCAAACTCACTCACTCACCCACCCACCCAAACTCACTCACTCACCCACCCACCCAAACTCACTCACCACCCACCCAACACTCACCCACCCACCCAACTCACTCACCCACCCACCCAAACTCACTCACCCACCCACCCAAACTCACTCACCCACCCACCCAACTCACTCACTCACCCACCCACCCAAACTCACTCACCCACCCACCCAAACTCACTCACCCACCCACCCAAACTCACTCACCCACCCACCCACCCACCCAAACTCACTCACCCACCCACCCACCCAAACTCACTCACCCACCCACCCACCCAAACTCACTCACCCACCCACCCAAACTCACTCACCCACCCACCCACCCAAACTCACTCACCCACCCAAACTCACTCACCCACCCACCCACCCAAACTCACCCACCCACCCACCCAAACTCACCCACCCACCCACCCAAACTCACCCACCCACCCAAACTCACCCACCCACCCAAACTCACCCACCTACCCAAACTCACCCACCCACCCAAACTCACCCAAGCACCCACCCACGCACCCACCCACCCACGCATCAACCCACGCACCCACCCACCCACCTTTCCACAAACCGAGAATAATGTTCGAAGAATGAGTCAAATCTAATTTTTGTTTTTATCTCAAAAGCTGGTAGTTGTGTAGCCATTGATAAACAGGCTCAGACCATCAACTTCACTGCCCCCATAAAAACCCAGTTTAATTGCAACGCAATCTATGCGAGTCTTTGGGTGACTGTGCGGTCTATGGGTCTCTATCTAAGTCACTGGTGAGCAGGCCGAGACCATCATCTCCCTGCCCCTGAGAACCCGGTCCGACCACAACGCACGCGCGATGGCCCTAAAGTGCACCTGGCCTGGCACGAGCGTGCCGTGGCGCCGTCAGTGCCGCTCGGTGGCTAGCGGTGGTTGTTGTAGTTGCGCGGTTACCAGTGCAGGCGCAGCGCATGCAGGAATGCGGAGAGCCCCTCCATGACGAGCAGGATGGAGAGCGTGAGCACAGCGAAGGCCCCGAAGATGGGCACCAGCAGCACGGCGTGCGACAAGCTCGTCGACCGGAGCCCGAAGCTCAGCACCATCTTCCACAGCACCTCGGACAGCTCTGCGCACGCGCGGGAGGGGGGGGGGACACACGGGGCGAGGGGGGTGGGGGGTTGGGGTGGCGTACGTTCACATTCACCGAAGACCACAGCAAGAGGAGCCCAGGGAAGTTTCCGGGAGCCTAGGGCCCGTGACTCCGTCACGCACGGCCGGCGATCAACACGGGGCCCACCATTTTGAGACGGCTTTGCGTGTCGCAGATTTTCTTTCTCCGCATTTGAGAATCAGAATCTTTATTTAGACTGCAGGAGGAATCCGATGAGCCGCGAAGCCCTTTTTCACCGATGCGCAGCACGGGCGGGTCAGAGAGTTACAATAATAATAATAAGGGGAAGGGCCGGGGTGGGGGCAGAGCGGACGGAGGGACGACGAGACGAGACTGAGGACGCACCTCCGTGCGCCAGGCTGAGCGCCCAGAGGCGCAGGTAGGAGGCCGTGTTGGAGATGCAGCCCAGGCAGTACTCGATGGTGTGGATCGCCTGGTGCATGAAGATGTCGCTGAAGTCAACCTGCACGTTGTAGCGGAAGGGGGAGTGCGGCTCGTGAAAACCGTGGCGACGTCACGTTCCAAACATGGCCGTCTATTTGTAAACGCAACGAAATCCTTTCTTCGAACGTTGGTCCGGACCCCCACGGACAGTCCACGTCACGACCCCGCTACGCGCCACAGGCACAACGCGGTCGGGACGGAAGGGTCGACCGAAGGATAAAAAGACGATTTTATTGAGATGGATTCGTTGGGAGAAGTCCGGAGAGGATCTCTCCTCGTCTCACGACGCCGACAACAAAATGGACAAAAAAAGATCGCCGCCGTTTTTGTATTTTTTTTCGCGAAACCAAAGTTGCAGCACAGTGGTGGCGATGAGCTTCTCCACACCTCCAGCGGGAGGCCTCGCGCAGACCCAGGCAGCCGGCCGGGACAGAGCGTCGCGACGTCTTCATCTAAACGCGTTCACGCGTGGACAGACTCCGCACACTCACCTCCGCGTGCTCAGAGTCCGGTTCGTCCTCCACGGTCACGGCGGTCAGGAGCGGCGTCCTCTCCTCCGACTGAATCAGCAGCGTGAGATTCGTCTGCTGGGGTGCGGAGTGGGGGGCATGGGGGGGGGGGGGGGACATTGCGAATGGGAGGAGGGGGAGGGCTCGGTGAGCGATCGCAACCAGAGGGCTACGTCCGGCGGCAGAGAGACGAACGGGGCTGCCCCCATGTGCACGACGCGCGTCCAGCGAGCATCTCCCCACTCCGCCGTGTGACGCCAGCGTCTTGTCTGCATTGTATTTGGTGTTGTAACTTTCTAACCCCGTGCCCTTACTGGACATCTGTGAAAAAGGGATTCATAGCTCATCGGAGTCTTCCAATCTAAATAAAGAAGATTGTGATTTTGACTGGGAGTGAGCGAGGGGGCGGTGCGGTGAGCGAGACGCGAGGGCGGTGGACGGGACTGCAGAAGAGGCGCCGGATAGACGCTCGTGGAGAGAGAAACTCTGAGCAGTGCCCCCCCGCGCCCCGCCAAAGTTCACGTGTCTCTCTGCAAATTGATAGTGCTCTACGTAACTCTCTGGATCGTGTTAATGTAAGCGAGTCTATGAGCCTCAGAATCAGAATCTGTATTTATCCTGGAGGAATCCGGTGAGCTATGAAGCTCTTTTTCACAGATGTCCAGTCGGAGCGAGTCAGAAAGTTACAACAACAAAACAAAAACGGTGAAAAAACCATGCAAGTCTCTGTAAGTGTGCGAGTCTCGCTACGAGTCTATGGCTGGTCGCGTCTCTGTGCGTCTGTGATCCCCACGTAGGGTCGTGGACGCGACGAAGGAGCGGCACAGCCAGCGCCCCTGCGCAGGAGTCTCGGACTTCATCGACTAACGATGTCCTGTCTGCTGGTTTCGTACTCGATTAACTCGCGCCCTCTTTAAAAACGGTGGTCACCCCCCCCCACATCCTACCCCCCGAAGGCGGGAAACCCCCGTAAGCCAAGCCCAGCCCGACGCAGTTTATGAAAACCTCCTGACCAGCAGCACGCGTGGGAACGGAGGCGAACCATCATAGTTGCACAATCGGACCCCTCGAGCAACGGAAACGATCGTCGCACCGCTCACCCTGCGCTTCATCCGCAACGCGACGACCTGGGACAGCGGCTTCCCCAGCAGCAACACTGGCACCATGAGCACGGCCACCACCACCAGCAGCATCTGCACCTTCGCCTGCTCGCGGGGACAACAGCGGCGTGGCGGGGTCAGCGGAGCGAGCCGGCGCCACAATCACAGCGCTGACAGGCGTAGTCACCGTCACCATCAGTGGGTGGTGTAATCACTGTCACTATCGATGATGAACACCAAAGCCAAAATGATATCGTTGTCATTGTCACCGCAACAAACTCTCCCACTGACCTGGTGAGCGTAGAGGTTGTCCGAGCTCCTGAACATGAACATGTTGATGAAGTCGATGAGGATGCTGGGCGCCGTGTTAGACATGCTGGTAGGCCACGCCACCCACTTGTAGATTACGATCACCACCAGGTACCCAAACAGCGCCAGCATGAACACCATCTCCGGCACAAACACCAGCAGGATGCTCGGGTAGTCGCGGAAGTGGCTGTCGGCGTTGAGTGCCAGGGGAGAGGGGGGGAGCGGGGGATCAAGTACGCACGAACGCATGGGGTTTAGCGCCCAAAACGCCAGAATTTCATTACTTTAGGAACTGCTTTTAGCTTTTTGTGGTCCTTCCCCCGCACGTCCAATTAGCCCGGTTGGATACGTACGGTGCGAAAGAAGTTCAACATATCTACGTATGTTCGGAACCGAGCTCCCATGCTTAAAATAAATCAAAGCTCTCACAGGGCTTTAATCACCATCATCATTTCGTACAGTTTAATACCATTGTTGTGATTTTTGGGGCACGCTGCCACAGTTGATGTAAATGTTAGCAGCGCACTGGATTTGCAATCCTGACATCACCAGCGTCATTCCGCCTCCTGGCACAGCAGCTCTAACTATTCTATTTTGATTTTACCAGGTAAGGCCCAGAAGCGACCTGGCCACAAATGATAGCTGAACGAAGCGGCTTACCATGTGGAATTTTATAGCGGCCAAATACTCTAAACGCATGTTTCTGTATGTGGAGGGAAAAACAGGAGGACCCGGAGAAAAATCCACACAACCACGGGGAGAACACACAAACTCCAAATATACAGCAGCAGGCGTCAGGGTCGGGATCGAACCCACGACCTCCTGCATGCCAGGCGAGGGAGTTAACATCTCGCCACCGTGGCGCCCCTCTCGCCACAGTGGGGACGAGTTTCATCAATAATTTCGTGAATCGCGGTGAATCATGCCGGTATACATGTCGGTGTCGTGCGGAGCCCCGGCACAGAGTACCGCCACGTGCCGGCACTATTCCTCCACTGTCTGGAGCCGCGAGCGTGTACGGTGCAAGCACCGCAGTGTGTGGTCCAGTGCTCGCATGTGGACAGTATATTACACGTGGTTGAAGCAGCTGAGGATGACTCCGAACGTCATGTGGATGACGCCCAGCACCACGGACATCTTCATCTTGTACGAGTTGAGGAAGGTCAACTGGTTCTTTGCCAAGCCCCAGATCTGTGACCACAATCGACATGTGGAGATTACAAATCAGCCAAACGCAGCGAGCTGAATGGGCCCAGCCGAGTCACCAACGACTCCATGAAATTACATTTGGTGTTTCACTAAATGTGAATACATCTCCAGCTCTGGGAAGTAAAAATATTTTCCATAATAGAGGTTTTTGGGTTAGATCGCGTAAATATTAATGTAGTAAGGTTTGTCACGTGAACAGAGCGTGCCAATTCATTGCTAGTGAAGTATGGGAATTGACGGCAGGAACTTCTTGACGGGTAACACACTTTTATTAAATCCTTTAGGTATCACAATACAACGTGTGGTCTCTCTTCTTCCTCCGACACACTCCACTAATCTCGTGTAAGCTCTAGGCCTCTGGCTACACCCGATACACTTGACTCGTGTAGACCCTATGCCTCTGGCTACACACAATATACTCGACTCGTGTAAGCCCTATGCCTCTGGCTACACAATACACTCGACTCGTGTAAGCCCTATGCCTCTGGCTACACATAGTACATTCGGCTCGTGTAGACCTATGGCTACACCCACTACACTCGCCTCTGGGTTACACAGAGTCCCGGTCCCCTTAGGACAGCGGGGCTAGGTACCGCAGGGCTCTAGGTCTTCATCCCCGTCTTCCTTCTTCGCTGGTTACACTCTGCCCTTACGCCTGTGTGCATCCCCTTTTATAGCCCCTGCTCACGAGGGACGGAGCTGATGCGGCGTCGACGTGAGCGTCGTTCCTTAATGACCCAATCACGACGCACTCTCTCTCAGCGCGTCACCGCCCACAGCCAATCGGTACCCCGTAACCCACGACCCCGCGCTGACCCCTGATCCTCCACCGTCAGCGCGCGTCACCACCTACACAGCCAATCATCACGCACTGTGCATACGATCCTTAATCCCAGCGCGTATCACCTCTACATCACCCCCTCCCACATAGCTTGCAGCCGGCCCGGCTGTTAACCTACAACACAACATAACGCAACGCAGTAATAAAGAACTCCACATCCCAGTGTGCCCCGTAACACAACAACAACAACATAACACAACCTTAAATATGAAGCAATATACAGCCCGACGAACAACACAATAAAAGCGAACACCGTAAAACGAACGCGCCAAGTGTCACTGTGACCCACGCAGTGCCGAGGCGCTCCGGCTGCCTCGACTCCGCACGTGGTAGGTTACACAAAGTAGCGCGACCTAGCGCGAGTCCGTCTGGCCGGTCCGTCGTATGGAACGGGACGTTGGCGACCGTCCGGTGTCTCCGGCAGCTCTAGACGGCACGGGTCGGGCCTGGAAGGACCGGCCCCGCCGTGAAGATCCGGCCGCCGGTGGTCGGCAGCAGTCAGTTCCGAGACACCTGGGAGCGGATCAGGCGGAGACATGTGAGGAGCAGGCAAGGACAATTCCCTCTCAGGGTCGTCGGTCACGTCACATGCTCGGCCCTCACGACACAAGGGGAGGCCATACGGAGGCGAGAACGGTTTCAGTCGGGAGGGGTGGACGTACCAACGGCGTTTCCCCCATTTTATCTGAACGCACTGGGGGCGTGCCACCCGCACGACCTCCACGGGTCCCCGCCACGGCTTCAACAATTTAGGCGACGTGGCCAAAGGTGCCTGAGGGCAATGCAGCCAGGCCTTGTCACCTGGTTCCCAATTGTGCACGGACACCTTCCGTGCCCGCAACCGCTCGTTCGCAATTTGGCGAGCCCGCGAATTAAGCCGTGCGGCCTCCCTTGCCTCTGTCAGTTTATGAATATTAAATTTAATATGCTCTGCCAATTTAGAATTAGTTCGTGGTGCGGGCAGACCCAGCTGCGTTTCCATGGGCGGGTCGGCTTCCCGACCGTACATTAGAAAAAACGGGGAAAACCCCGTAGCTGCATGGGGGGCCATTCTATACGCGGCAAGGACCCCAGGGACCTGCAGGTCCCAATCAACATGCGACTCACACACCTGCTGGCACAGCATAGAGGTCAATGTCCTGTTAAGCCTCTCCACCATCCCGTCCGTCTGCGGGTGGTACGGGGAGGTACGCACCTTTTTGGTACCCAACAGGTCGCACACCTCCTGCAGTAATTTACTCGAAAAATTTTTCCCTTGGTCAATCAGCAAGCGTTCGGGAGCCCCCTTGTCCAGGACGTAGCCCTGGACAAAGGCGTCCGTCACAGCCGCCGCCGACTGGTTGGCGAGTGGCCACGCCATAGGCCACCGGGTAAAATATTCGACCCCCACCAACAGGTACTTATTACCCCTAGGCGTGACCGGAAAGGGCCCCAGAATATCGAGTGCAACGAGCTCGTTAGTGCGCGAGACCTGAATAGATTGCAGCGGTGGATTAGCTGCCACGGGCGGTGGTTTCCGTCTGGCGCACTCAACACAACCCTTCAGAATATTCACCACGTCACCCCCCATTCCCGGCCAATAATAGTCACGCTGAAGCAGGGCAAGCGTTTTGTTAACTCCCAAATGCAAGAGGCGTTCGTGTGCGGCCAAGACAACCTTCCCCCTCACAGCAGAAGGCACCACAATCGCATGCCGTCGGGACAAACTGTCCCATCTCATCAACAGGCCCTGCTTAAGCTCGTAGGAGCCAGTTCGGTCGTGGCTACCTTCGGAACCCTCCGTCTTTCGGCGCAATGTCAGCAGGGAGCTGTCCGCCATTTGGAGACGGCCCCACTCAATCAACGACAGTGAGAGCAGCGAGTCCTGACCCCCTGGGGTAGCGGGACCATCCCCAATTGGTGTGCTCGCGGTCGCAACCAACGCCTCCCTACCTTCCGTAACCGGAGGTTTACAGCGCGCCGATCCCGATAAGCACGCACATTTGTGACAAGGCAACAACCGCGACAGGGCATCGGCATTCGTGTGTCGCAACCCTTTACGGTACGTAGTCGTGAACTGATAGTCCTGGAGGACTTCCAACCACCGCGACAATTGGCCCGAGGGCTGGGCAACCCGTAATGAATACTGGAGCGCCGCATGGTCCGTCCGGACCGTGAAATGACGACCATAGAGATATGGCCTGAATTGTTGTACAAAAAAAACAATGGCAAGTAGTTCACGACGGGTGACGCAGTAGCGCTGCTCTGCCGGCGACAACACCCTGCTACCATAGGCGACCACCCGTTCGACCCCTCCAACGACTTGGGACAGCACTCCCCCAATGCCCGTGTTGCTAGCATCCGTGTCTAGCAAGAAGGGACTCTCAAAGTCCGGATAGCACAAGGGTGGGGCCCTTACCAAGGCGTCCCGGAGGGAACAGAATGCAGCCTCCTCCTCCGGTCCCCACCGGAACTTCACTCCTTTTGCCGTTAGAGCGTGCAAGGGCTTTGCAATGGTGGCGAAGTGCTCAACGAATCGGCGATAATACGAAGCAAAACCGATGAAACTGCGCACGTCTGACACTGACGTGGGCGTCGGCCACGAACTGACACAGTCCGTCTTCGCAGGATCGGTAGAAATCCCCGAAGAGTCGACAATGTGACCCAAGTACCTCACGGATTTACGAAAAAGATGGCATTTGGCCGGTTTAAACTTTAATTTAGCCGATCGCATTCGCAAGAACACCCCTCTCAATCGCTGGAGGTGTTCTTCGAACGTTTTACCGAAAACAATGACATCGTCAAGGTAAATGAGGCACGTCTCCCACTGCAAGCCCGACAAAACCAATTCCATAAGACGCTGAAACGTCGCAGGAGAGGAGTGAAGTCCCATGGGTAACCGGTTAAACTGAAACAGGCCCCCTGGAGTCCGGAATGCAGTCTTAGGCTTAGACTCCTCGTCGAGTGGCAACTGCCAAAATCCGGACAATAAATCAAGAGTCGAAAAGTATCGCGCACCGGACAATGCATCGAGAGACTCGTCCATCCTGGGGAGCGGATACGCGTCGGCCACCGAGATCTTATTCAGGCGGCGGAAATCGACGCAAAATCGCAGGGACCCGTCCTGCTTTTTAACGAGCACAATAGGTGCTCCCCAAGGACTGGAAGAAGGCGAAATAATGTCGGCTTCCAGCATATCGTTAACTGCCGACTGAACATGTTCCTTCTCAGCAGGACTCAGTCGGAAGGGATTTTGCCTGACCGGTGCCGCATCGCCCGTTTCAATGTGGTGGCGTAGCAGGTCCGTGCATCCGATATCATACTTATGTTTACTGAAGACATCCGAAAATTCAATCAGCAACCCGCGCAACGCACCCAACTGTAGCGCTGACAAATCGTCAGAGTCCGCGCACAGCATATCAATCCAATCTAGGTCCTCCTTTGATGGTACGCTATTCGTGGGGCTCGGATCAGCCTGCGCAACCAGCCTCTCCTCCGCAGGGACCCGTGCCGCGTGAGCCAGCACGGTGCCCTGCTAAATGACGGCCGGCCGCGCCCCAGCGTTTAAAACCATGACAAACGGATCCCTGTCTGCCCCAACCAAAGTGTGAGCCACCGATAAATCGAGACCTCCAACAGCCCTATTAGAAGGACCCAGAAGCATGGCCTGTTCCGAGGCCTCCTTCCCCCATGGCTTCCGTAACCGGAGGGGAATCAACATTTGTGAACCCGGGGGCACGTGCACGGTCTGTGTTGCTAACGCCTGAATGGTAGCGCACGCCGTCCGAATTACATTAGGGCTCGTCAAAAATGAAATACGGCGACCCGATGGTAGTTCAATGCAACGCTGATCAATGAGAATTTTGATGGGCATTTTCGCCAAAAAATCAGTGCCCAATAGGCAAGGAACCGCCAGGGAAGATGAAACGAAAACGGGTCCCGACAATTTGATATCACCAATGCAAATGGACGCCCTAATCTGACCGATAATGCCCAACGATTCCCCGTTTGCGGCGTAAAATGGCACATCCACCGGAAGAAGCGGACGACATTGTACCGGGAGAATATTATAAATGAGATCCGAAATAATAGTCGCCGATGCCCCCGTGTCCACTAACACCCTGACCTCGACCCCATCAATCGATCCGGTAACGACGGATGAACCCGCTGAGGCAGCCACTATTCTGTGCCCCAATTCCGACCATTTAATGTCTCCCCGGTCCCGGCCGAACCCCCCTCTCCGAACCGAATCCCCGAACTCTACTCGGCTCTCCCTCGTCGCAACGCGACGACCCATACGTGTCGAGTATGCGGGCCAAGCATGTGAGGTGCCGCGACTTGCCGGGGTTTGCAGTGATGACTTGGGGCCTTGGTCGTCGTCCAGCCGAGGTCCCATGGCGCGCTGACGTGGGGCGCGGCAACCGGAGGCCACGTGGCCACGAAGGCCGCAGTTATAGCAGGTGATGACAGTAGTCGGAGATCTCGGTTGCTCCAGCTTGCGGGCCGCTCGCAGAGGCGAACGACCCCCCGACCTCCAGTCCCCCGCTCGTCCCGCGATGAACGCGTCCTCTCGTGGGCTGACGACTTGGGGCACGGTGTCAACCGGACCCGGAGTTGAGGCCACGGCAGCGTTGCAGACGACCCCCTGCTTTCGTTGAAGGACCTCGTGCGCTTGCATGCTCGTGGCGACCCGTAATGAAGAAATATCGGTGTCGTCGGCCGTGTTGATGGGGACCCCCAGGTCCTGCGCCAACTTGAGCAGCTGCTCCAAAACCATCGCATCTTGGCCCTCCTCGTCCATACGAGGGAACGCGGCGTCAGCGAGAGCGAGCAACGCCGTGCGGTAGGCGAGCACGGTCTCCGTGTCCGCCTTCCGTCTTGCGTAGAAATGATGGCGGCACGCCGAGGGAGGACCGTAGACTTTGGCCATGAGAGCCAGCGCATCCTTGAGCGTGGAGCGGTCCGACCTGCGTGCGGACGTGAAGGCCGCGAGCGCGTTGTCGTCCAGCATGGCAGGCAGTGCCCGCAGTGCCGTAGCGTCGGACCAGGCGGACATCTCTTGATGCGCCAAAAATCTGCGCTGAAATTGGCTCCAATCCCCGCCTTCCGCCTTGAATGCTGACAACGTGGGAAGGCGCTGCTGAAAGATAAAGTCGTCCTCCTCCTCGTGCTTCCTCTCTGCCCCCCCGTCGGTGTGTAAGATGGCGGCCCCAGTGGCGGGTGTGTGATGGCGGTCCGCCGCGCGCGTTGGTGACGTCAGCGGCCGTGCATGGAGAACCGCTGCCACGTGGTGATGGCCGTTCCCGCCAAAAGTTGGAGCGGATGAAATGGCGGGAATCGCCAAATCGTTTTGGCGGGAATCTGCAGGGCGATCCTGTAGCACGTCGGCCGCCGTCCCCGCTCCTCCCGACGAGCTGATCTCCGCCAAGATGGACGCGGCGGCGAGCAGCAGCTCCGCCAGACGGGAGTGTGCCTCGCGAAGCACGGTGTCAGTCCCCCGTCGCTCGACCGGCGCCGTCGGTGGATCCTGCCCCGTGGGCAGCTCCTCTTCCTCACCCCCTGATGCCCGCTGGCCCGCGTCGTCGAGGTTGTCCTCGTGGTCAATCCCGTGGGTCCGACGGTTCCTCCTTGTATCCATGCTTGGAGGACCGTTTCACTTCTGACGCCAGTTGAAGTATGGGAATTGACGGCAGGAACTTCTTGACGGGTAACACACTTTTATTAAATCCTTTAGGTATCACAATACAACGTGTGGTCTCTCTTCTTCCTCCGACACACTCCACTAATCTCGTGTAAGCTCTAGGCCTCTGGCTACACCCGATACACTTGACTCGTGTAGACCCTATGCCTCTGGCTACACACAATATACTCGACTCGTGTAAGCCCTATGCCTCTGGCTACACAATACACTCGACTCGTGTAAGCCCTATGCCTCTGGCTACACATAGTACATTCGGCTCGTGTAGACCTATGGCTACACCCACTACACTCGCCTCTGGGTTACACAGAGTCCCGGTCCCCTTAGGACAGCGGGGCTAGGTACCGCAGGGCTCTAGGTCTTCATCCCCGTCTTCCTTCTTCGCTGGTTACACTCTGCCCTTACGCCTGTGTGCATCCCCTTTTATAGCCCCTGCTCACGAGGGACGGAGCTGATGCGGCGTCGACGTGAGCGTCGTTCCTTAATGACCCAATCACGACGCACTCTCTCTCAGCGCGTCACCGCCCACAGCCAATCGGTACCCCGTAACCCACGACCCCGCGCTGACCCCTGATCCTCCACCGTCAGCGCGCGTCACCACCTACACAGCCAATCATCACGCACTGTGCATACGATCCTTAATCCCAGCGCGTATCACCTCTACACTAGTACTGCACACCGAGTACGACGTTTCGCCAGTAAATACAACCAGCATCATCAGGCGGCAGCCAGAATTCTGGAGAAAGCCTCCTGTTGATTTAGACTTTCAACATGACGAACGATGCTCTCAAAGAACGGTAGAATGAGTGGGGAAGTGCTGCCCCCCCCCCCCCTACTGTGTGGAACAGAGCACTTCAGAAGGGGATCTCAGAGCTGGCTCTGTGGTATCTGCTTCCGCGGCCCTCAACTACATGAAGGCGTGCACGCTGCTCCCTGCGAGACTTGCGAATGGATTCGCCGTCTCGTGACGACACGACGCTCTTCACCCCAATCGGGATAATGGTTTGTAAGAAAACAAAACCGATGGAGTCGAATATACATTAAAAAAAACACTACACAGGCCAAGGGGCAGAGCACCGCTCACCCAAGCGCTTATTCCAATTCGATACGGCTTCACGTCTCGCTCAAAACAGCAGTGGATCGAGCCCGGCTGAGGAGATTGATGATGAATGATTTGTAAAAAGAAAAACCCGAAATGGATGAGGGGCCGGCGTGATGCGGCGACGACGACGGTGGCGGTGTTTTGGTCGCCGCCGGGAGAGCGGCGCGTGACTACGGCGACACGGCTGCCCCTCTGCTGCCGCCGTGCGAAGGGGCTGAGAGTCCCACCTCATGGTGAACGTCGCTCACCGCTTCGCTAACGCGCCGCTTGGTGAGCGCCGGTAAGCGGCGGCGTTTCACCTTCTTCTTTCTCCGTCGTCGCAAGCCCGGCCCCCCACCCCCTCCTCCCTCTACTGCTCAGACCCCGGCTCCCCACCCCCTCCTCCCTCTACTGCTCAGACCCCGGCCCCCCACCCCCTCCTCCCTCTACTGCTCAGACCCCGGCCCCAGCACAATTTCTCTAAATGCCTCTGCTGATCCCCCGTCGAGAGAGCCGACGGCTATGGCAAACGCTCGCTTAGCGTACGGTGTTAGGAATGGGGGGGGGGGGTTTAAGAAACTCCCACCATCACCTCTGCTGACCGTTACGCCATGGGGGCAGCGTGCCCCATTCTACACGGTGGAGCAAGGAGGCGAAACAATCCCTTGTACCCCCTCCGTCCCCCCCCTCCGTCCCCCCCCTCCGTCCCCCCCCCCTCCGTCCCCCCCCCTCCGTCCCCCCCCCCCAGTCTCCCCCCCCCAGTCTCCCCCCACCCAGTCTCCCCCCCCCCCAGTCTCCCCCCCCCCCAGTCTCCCCCCCCCCCAGTCTCCCCCCCCCTCAGTCTCCCCCCCCCAGTCTCCCCCCCCCGTCTCCCCCCCCCAGTCTCCCCCCCCCTCAGTCTCCCCCCCCTCAGTCTCCCCCCCCCTCAGTCTCCCCCCCCTCAGTCTCCCCCCCCCCCAGTCTCCCCCCCTCAGTCTCCCCTCTCGAATCGCGATTCTCGCCGCTGTCATCGTCGCGTCTGAACCGCCGCGAGCACCGCCGGGTTTTGCCGCGGCGTTGCCCGTCAAGCCGAGTATTTACCGGGTCGATGCCGAAGGGGTAGGGGGTTGTGAAGACGCCGCTGATATTGGGGTCCAGGGCGAGCAGCTGGATGTTGCTGATGTTGGTGTGTGTCACGCTGGGGAAGCAAGCGGGGCGCAAGAGGCAAGCGTCAGCCCCTGTCTGCTCGCTGCATGTCGCTGTGCGCGTCACAGTTTGTGAGGAGCGGTAGCGTGGCGGTTAGTGCGCTGCGCTACTAACCCGGCTGCCCGAGTTCAATTCCCACTCACGGTCAACACCGGTGACGATTGTATAAACTGGTTCCGGGCTTCCTCTAGGTCAACTCAGCCTCAAATTAGTACCTGGAGAGATAAAGGTGGCCAGGCGTGGCGCTGGCCACCCACCCCATCATGTGCCACGTCGGCCTTGATGGGTGCTCGCAAACAGCACTTGCCCCCAACAGTCTGTTAAGGCTACGCGGGGGATCTTTGCCTTTATCATTTTGTGTGTCACTGTGGTGATGTCACCGCCACTTGGTGGCAAATGTTGTTGTTGTTGTCATTGCATACACGCATTTGTGCCTTGAGTGTGTGTCTCAAATGTGCGAGTGTGTATCCGAGTGTGTGTCCGAATGTGTGTGCGCACACGTCAATGTGTGTGCGTGCGTGTCTGTGCGTGCGTCTGTGCACACGCGTGCCTGTGAGTGCGTGCGTACATGTGTCCGAGTGTGTCTGTGCGTGCGTGTATATATCCGAGTGTGCGTGCATGTCTGGACGTTTGCGTACTTCCAAGACCCTTTGATCATGGCGGTGACGTTCCAGGCCGAGGGGAAGATGGTGAGCGGCTTGGAGAAGCAGTCGTTGTAGATGAAGCCCGTGTAGATAGAGAAGAGCCCCATGAGCAGCATGATGTAGCGCCCTCCAAAGAGCTGCTGCCAGATCTACTCCCAGCGGACACGGGTACGCAGGGACCATCCACACGGGCAAGCACAGGGGGCTCACGTGGGGCACGCACCAAGGACCCCTCCAGCCACAGCCACCACCATCCTCGACTCCCGACAGTCACTCCGTTTAATTTGAATATTTTGGGTAAGAAGCGAAACGTTATTATCCCGATTGTTCTTTGAATGCGGGCTGTACGATATCAAGTCACGGGCCCTGTCCGACCCGCTGGGCCGTAGCTACCCAAGCTTGGCCCACAGTCGCCCCCCAGGCTCTCCCCGTGCCCGGCCAGCCCTCTCGGGACGATGATCTGCGTCTCCCGGCGCCCACCTCGTTGTTGCTGCTCTTGAACGCCTTGTTATTCTCCTTCAGCACCATCCAGAGGGCGAACAGCAGCATAATGGCGCCATGGCCCAGGTCGCCGAACATCACGGCGAAGAGAAAGGGGAAGGTGATGATCGTGTACGGCGCTGCGGGGGAGAGGGGCAGGGCGGAGAGAGAGAGAGGGAACGAGGGATAAGAGAGTCAGAGAAGGGGTCTCGGCTGAAGACGGTCGTGATATGTTAACTCCCTCGCCTGGTATACAGGAGGTCGTGGTTCCGATCCCGACCCTGACAGTGCCTCTTTATGTGGAGTCTGCAGTGTCTCTCTCTCTCCTCGTGGTCGTGAAGATTTTTCTCCGTGTCCTCCGGTCTTTCCCTCCACATTTAGAATCAACATCTTGCGTATAGAGTATTTTGTTGCAATACATCTCCAATTGATAAGCCACTTAGTTGAGCTATCATTTTTGGCCAGGTCGCTTCAGAAAAAAGACATATCGCTCAATTGGTCTTACCTGGTAAAATAAAAAAAATAGTTTCTTTAAGTTTTAGTAGTAGTGGTGGTGGTGATGATGATGGCAGTTGGGTGATCCTGGTGGGTGCAGTGACCGTGATGATAGCAGTGAAGACGCTGGTGGTGGTGACAATGGTGCTGGTAGCAGTGGTGATGATGAAGACGATGGCGACGACGATGATCACGTTGGCCGTCAAGCTCTCACACACCACCACGGCCCCCTTACAAATACTTGCGGGCGCACAAACGTTCACGCACGCACAGACGCGTCGTCGCGGTCGCGAGCGGCCACGCGACCCACCGGGGTTGACCTCGCGGTAGCTGCCCACGCCGTACGCGTCCACGATGCCCTGGAAGCTGCTGGTGAAGCGGTTGGTGCGGTTGAGAGTGGGCGGCTCCTGCTGCGTGGGGATCACCGTCACGGTGGCCTTCTCTGAGTGGACGTCCTGTCGGGAGACGCGTCGCTCGCTTAGGCGACGCGAAGCGTAGGAGCTACTCGCCAACAGCACTTGCCCCAACAGTCTGTTAAAGGCTATACAGGAAATTTTTGTCTTGTACGGGTGCCCATGTGTATGCGCACACATGGACACACGTGTATGTACGCATATGCGAGTCGCGAGTGGCCGTGTGTGCGGGTGTACACACACACACGGCCACTTCGTGTGCATACAAAGATCCCTCCGTTTAGCCCTAACTGACTTTTGAGGCAAGTGCTGTTAGCGAGCACCTCTTAAGGCTGGCACGGCATATGAGGGGGTGGGTGGCCAACACCACGCCCAACCGCCTTTCCCTAGTGGCAATGTTTTTATACACTGCACCAGGTACTCATTTCAGGCAAAGTCGACCTAGGGGAGGCCCATGACCGGTTCAGATAATCGTCACTGGTGTTGGCCGTGGGCAGGTATTAAACTCGCGTTGCCAGGATCGTAGCGCAGGGCGCTAACCGTTACGCTACCGCTCCGCACGTACACACACGTACACACACGTACACACACGTACACACACGTGCGCACACACACGTGCGCACACACACGTGCGCACACACACGTGCGCACACACACGTACACACACGCATACACACACGCGTACGCACACGCGCACACACACACGTACACACACGTACACACACACATACACACACGTGCGCACACGTGCGCGCACACACGTACACACGCGCGTACACACGCGCGCACACACACGCGCACACACACGCGCACACACACGCACACACACACGTACACACACACGTACACACACACGTACACACACACACACACGCACAAACACGCACACACACGCACACACACACGTACACACACACGTACACACACACGTACACACACACGTACACGCGCGCGCACACGCGCGCGCACACGCGCGCACACACGCGCGCACACACGCGCGCACACACGCGCGCACACACGCACACACACGTACACACACGCGCACACACACGCACGCACACACACACGTACACACACGTACACACACACGTACACACACGTACACACACACGTACACACACGTGCGCACACACACGTGCGCACACACACGTACACACACATGCGCGTGTGCGACGACGTACGGAGGCTTGCAGCAGCGCCTCCTCCACCCTCGGCTTGTCCTCGGTCGGGCACCACGCCTCACCCACCAGGTAGTTGCGTGCATCGTAGTGGCACTGGTTGAGCACGTGGTAGACAGCCTTGGCCTTGCGCACCTTGTGGGGGTAGGGCGGGGAGTGGCAATTACAAGCGGTGGCGACGGCGGTGCGAGCGCTGCGTTCCCCGAGCTGTCTCTCGCGGCGGTGCCGATCGATCGCGAGTTTCACTTCGGGTGTTTGGCGCACCCCCCCCACCTCCGCTGAGCTGGGGAATGCGGGGAAGAGGGATGGGGGCGTGGGGGGCAGTAGTGCGGCTCATGACCGTAGCAGCCACAGGCGCCGTGTGCTTGTTGACTACTTTATCTAAGTGGCAATAAAAAACCGAGGAAAAACATTGGTTGAAGTAGACAACAACAGCAAATTGTCCTTGGGACTGATTGGCCTGCACCACAGACAGCCTCCTTCATTCATGGCTTTGCCTCCACGGTGCTGTCGAGCAAAGGACGCAAAAAGGCAGACAGCACAAGGGCAATGCAAACGCCAACGCATTAACAGCTCGGGTTAAGCAGTGTTGCTTCCGCATTGGAGTTCATTATCAAAGCATATTTGTCTGTGCGGTTAACGCAGACTGGACGCCTTGTAATAACGCCTCTATTTGGTGTTTGAACACACCTGGTAAAGCATTTAAACATTTTTTTATTCATCTTTATACCGGCAACAAGGGTCCCCTAGACAAGACGACGACGACGCAGCTAAAGGGGCCCACGCGTCCGTGCCGCTCGTAATGAGAGATTGGGGGAAGGCGGCAGGGATTGATGTCGAATCGTCGAGGGCGGAGACAGCCGGGGGGGCGGCGCGCTCACCTGCACGAGCCACACCGAGCAGACGCTGGCCGCCTTCTGCAGCACCTGCTTCCTGTAGGCCTCCGTCTGGGAAAGGACCTACACAGGGCGGCGGCGGCGGTGGGAGAGGGGGGGATCGGGGTAATGCCAACAGACGGAAAAAACACGCCAAGTCAGGGGTGTGAGGTAGGTGGTGGTGTGTGGATAGGTGGCGGTGTGTGGTAGGTGGTGGTGTGTGGTTAGGTGACGGTGTGAGGTAGGTGGTGGTGTGTGGTTAGGTGACGGTGTGAGGTTTGCTGGTGGTGTGTGGGTAGGTGACGGTGTGTGGGTGGGTGGTGGTGTGGGTAGGTGGTGGTGTGTGGGTAGGGGGTGGAGTGTGGGTAAGTGGCAGTGTGTGGGTTAGGCGGAGGTAGGCGACGGGGGTAGGCGGCGGTGAGTAGCTCACGCTCTGCAGGTCAGCGATGCGGATGTCCAGGCTGCCCAGCAGCTCCTGCTGCTCCCGCTGGGAGTCGGGGCAGTGGAGCAGGCGGCAGTGAAAGCTGCAGCGGGGGGGGGGGGAGGGGGCAGAGAGAGCGTGGAGGTCACGCAGAGCGTCGTCGTCAAGGTCGTCACAATCGTCGTCGTGGCGATCGTGGAGGGCGGAGGCCGGGTGGTGAACTCGCATGGAGATGTGGGGGGCGCGGCGCCAAGGGCGGCCACTCACCAGCTGCTGATCTTGCGCACCTTGTCACCGATGCGCTCCCCCCAGAAGGAGATGGAGAAGACGGAGAGACGCACCGGCTCGTCCTGCGGGCCGTGACGGCAACCGGCCACACAAAGCCACAATCGTCATCGCCACCGCCACCACCGCATTGACCAGTACCGCCACATTCACCGATGACGTCACTGATACCACCATAGCCAATACCAGCACTGTGACCATCACCACCGCAACCACCGATACCATCAGTAACCACCACCATGACCATTAACCAGCACTGTGATAATCATCACTACACCACCTCCACCGCAATCACCATCACCACCACCACGAGGATCAGTAGGAGTGGGAAGCCCTCGCAAGGAGTCGGCTACCACACATCGTAGGTGCAGTGACAGGTGGAGTCAAAGGTGCAATCAACTTCTTCACAAATGTAAAATAAAATAATCTCCCAAATGCGACTAAGTTGCACAGCAACAATTAGCGGAACACATCGTGAACTCATGCTCACTGGGTCTCTTCTGTGTGAGTCTATGGGTCTCCTCTGTGTGAGTCTATGGGTCTATGTGTGAGTCTACGAGTCTCTGCGTGAGTCTATGAGTCTCTGTGTGAATCCATGGGTCTCTGCGTGTCTATGGAATTCACGATCACTGTGCTCTGAAGTCCGCAGCAGCGGCTGGATTCACAACGTAGACATTGCGCTACGCTATTCATGTCCACTTGAGGGAGTGAGGAGGAGGGGAGCGGGAGGGGTGGTGCGAGTGTGGGCAGGGGAAGGAGACGCACGAGGAAGGGCACGGCGAGCGGCTCCGGGAGCTCCATGGAGCGCATGAAGGTGAAGCCTCGGCACACGCGGAACAGCATGAGCTCAAACGCGGGCACCTTCTGCGGGTCGATGGTGCCAAACACCGTGCTGCAGCACACACACACACAGACACAGACATGTACACATAAACATACAGACACGTACACATAAACACACACACAGACACGTACACATAAACAAACACACACAGACACGTACACATAAACAAACACACAGACACGTACACATAAACACACACACAGACACGTACACATAAACAAACACACAGACACGTACACATAAACAAACACACAGACACGTACACATAAACACACACACAGACACGTACACATAAACAAACACACAGACACGTACACATAAACACACACACAGACACGTACACATATGTAATGCGGGCGCGGGCGACCTCCCGGATGTGACGTCACGGAGAGGTGGAGTTAGGTGACGTGGGAGGAAAGGTTAAGGTTCTTAAGGGAGGAGACCGGAAGAGGAAGGCAGAACGAGTGGGACTGGACCAGAGTAAGGCCACGTGGGCAAAGCCAAGGGGTGGCAGCGGCGGCCAGCGGTGGCCAGCTAAGGGAGCAGCCAGCGGAGCTGCGAGAGAAGACAGCGGTGGGGCGGCTGGAGAGAAGGCGGACGAGGAGCTGCGGGGAACACAGCCGGCGAGGCTGTGTGTGAGGGAGAGGCTACGAGAGCGACGAGAGGAGAGAGAGGCTGAGAGAACGACGAGGGGAGAAACTGCAGGAGAGCAGTATCAGTGTCAGTATAGAGTCTTATAGAAGGACAGCCGTGCGGGTTAAGAGAGAAGAACCGAATAAAGGACACCAAGCCAGACATCGTGGTCGAGTCCTTTATTACATTGGTGTCGGAAGTGCAACGGCATGTCGAAACAAGTGAGAAAGAAAAATGTTCCAGCGCCGGCATCGGCTTCTTCGTCGGAAGACGAAGACTTCCCTCCAAACATGGATCCTGCCAGGGTGGTGGAGGAGAGCCCTGCTGAAACGAGTGCGGGGACGGGAGTGGAAGATGTAGCCACAGTGTCAGGGCCGCCGACACCATCAGACGCTGATCGGCGATGGCTGCAGGTGGCTGAGCAACTGGAGACTCTCAAGGACGCCCTGGGCCAATTGTGTCATCTCGTCACCCCAAGCACGGCGACGGAGAGAGCGGAGAGTGCTCCACAGGCCGCCACGGGTTCTTCACTCCCGGCGCCATGGGCCACGCGGCAGGAGGCCGCCATCTTGCGCGTGCCGCGGCGGGAATCCGCCATCTTGACCACGCCGCGATTCGACGCCATTTTGAATTTGCCTCCGGAGGAACCATCGGCGGAGGGCGGAGTGAAGCGAAGTCGGAGTCGCCATCTCACCACGGTCAAGGAATTCGCCATTGGGGGCGACTGGAGCGCTTTCGCCTGCAGATTTTTAGCGGCGGTCCGTTCTGCGAGATGGACCGATGCTGAGGCCTTGGAAGTGTTGCCGACTCTTCTGGACGACGAATCTGTTCGTTTTTTTCGCTCCATTAAGGCCGAGAAGAAGAGGACATTATATGGAGTTTTTCAAGAAATGGCCGACGCCTACGAGCCACCTGACGACGCGCATCGGCGATTCGCTCAACGACAACGAGCGCCCGAGGAGTCGCCTGTGGCGTACAGGGGTGCAGTGCTTGATTTGGCTATGGCCGCGTATCCAGATACAACACCTGACCTGCTCGAGCCTCTCATCTTGGGCAAGATGCTCGAGCTGTCGCGGGATCTTGGGATTCCCATGCCGGTGTGCGGGCATGAGAAGCTCACCTCCCGGGCGGCGGCGAAATGTCTGGATGCACAATTCAACCTACGACGATGGAAACAGGTCACGGCGTGGACAGGGGGGCCCGACGCGGAGGGTGGCGCTCTGGGTTGGGACCCTACGAAGTCGGTATACGTGCCGGATGAGCGGGGCCCTCAGGAGCTGACGGCCGCCTCGGTGCCATGGTCAGGCCGGGGTGGACCGGCCTCTCGTGCTGCACCGCCGATACGCGGGCGGCGCGATGCAAGGCCTGCGCTTCGGCGCAACGACGCCGATTGCTTCCGCTGCGGACGGAAGGGCCACTACGCGAAGGACTGCTGGGCCCGCATCCCGGGTCCGCCACAACAGGAGGCCTCATTACCGGCCAAGCCGCCCAAGGATCCACCGAAACAGGCAAGTCGGCACGCACCAGACACCCGGCAAGGCTTTACACCTCACCCATCACCTTCGTTGTGCGGTCATAGTGTTGTTGTTAAAGAGGGACCTTCGACGGGGCCTTGTCGCTCTGTGACGCAGTGGCGCAAATTGGCACGGAGGGTTGTTGCGGCCGCTACGGGTTCGTCCACCGTGCCGGGGTCTATACAAGGGGTGGACGTGCGCATTTTGGTCGATTCCGGGGCGTCCGCGACTATTATTTCGGATGTCATTTTTCATCTGTTAGGCATCCCACCCGGGGCCGTGCGTCCGGTTTACGGGTCGTGCGTCGCTGCGAACGGGGGTAGTATGGGCATCGTGGGCCAGGTGGACGCTAAAATATCTATTGGGGATGTGTCGGCCTCGGGCGTTGTGTTGATTTCAAGATCCTTGGCAGTTCCCTGTTTATTGGGCACTGATTTTCTGGCTAAGATGCCTATTTTGATCAAAATTAATGAGAATTGTATTGAACTGCCGGGTGGCCGTCAAATTTCGTTTCTGCCGTCGCCCTGGGGGCGACCTGCTTCGGCCGTACAAGGGCAGGCGCTATCCGTGGCATCTGTTGATATTCCACCTGGTTCACAGATGCTTATTCCCCTGCGGTATCGGAAGCCCCTGCCTGGTCGGCTGGGAGCGGTTGGGATCTTGTTGTCACCTTCAGCCTCGATAACGGCCGGATCGGCGCTGGTCGGAGCGCAGACCATCGTCCGGCCAGATCAATTACCGTTTTTGCAGGTGCTCAATGCGGGTACGGAAAATGTCTGTGTCCCAGCCGGCACGGTTGTGGCACATGCCACCACGGCATTTACGGCTCACGATTGTTCGCATAGCCAGGGAGTGGTTGCTGGTGTTTCCGAGCCTGTGGCTTCGGATGACCGCTGGATTGCTAGCTTATGTGACGGAAATTCTTCCCTGTCTGTGGATCAACGGGGTGCGCTTCATAAATTGTTATTGACGTATTCCGATGTGTTCAGCTCCAATGATTTGGATTTGGGACGCACCTCATTGCTTCACCATCACATTGCTACAGGCGACGCTGCCCCTATTCGGTTGAATTCGCACCGAATGAGTCCGGCCGAGCGAGAACACGTTCGGGGGGCAGTGGAGGATATGTTGGCTGCGGATATTATATCGCCGTCGAACAGCCCATGGGGCGCGCCTGTGGTTTTGGTTAAGAAAAAGGATGGCAAATTGCGATTCTGTGTTGACTTTCGAAAATTGAATAAGATATCGGTGGCAGATGCGTATCCCCTGCCGCGTATGGACGACTCCCTCGACGCATTGTCGGGGGCTAAGTATTTCTCTACACTGGACCTCTCTTCGGGATTTTGGCAGCTTCCCCTTGACGAGCCCTCACGGGAGAAGACCGCATTCCGTACGCCGCAGGGGTTGTTTCAATTTAACTGCCTTCCGATGGGGCTGAATGCGGCCCCTGCCACATTTCAAAGGCTCATGGAACTCGTTTTGACGGGGTTGCAGTGGGAGACATGTCTCATATATTTGGACGATATCATCGTCTTCAGCCGCACATTTGATGAACATTTAAGGCGGCTGGAGACGGTGTTCGCGAGGATGCGCTCCGCGAACTTGAAATTTAAACCAAAGAAATGTCACCTACTGCAACGGTCCGTCCGTTATTTGGGGCACATCGTGAGTGCTGAGGGGGTGTCTACGGACCCGGAAAAAACGGCGTGCGTCCGAGATTGGCCGACTCCGGTCACCGTGGGGGATGTACGTCGCTTTCTGGGATTTGCCTCGTATTATCGAAGATTTGTACCGAATTTTGCGACCATCGCGAGGCCCTTGCACCTCCTTACGGGTAAGGGACGTAAGTTTGCGTGGGGACCGCCGGAAGAGGCGGCCTTTCAGAGTCTGCGTAATCTGTTGGCTACCGCCCCAACATTGGATTATCCGGATTTCAATCAACCGTTCATTCTTGATACGGATGCGAGCGACACAGGTATTGGCGCGGTGTTGTCTCAGTCTAAAGGGGGCGTAGAGCGCGTCGTTGCGTATGGTAGCCGGGTCCTGTCGCCCGCGGAAACACGCTACTGTGTCACTCGCAGGGAACTCTTAGCCGTCGTTTTTTTCCTACGTCAGTTTCGACCGTACCTGTACGGCCGTTCCTTTATCGTACGTACGGATCATGCGGCCTTGCAATATGCCCTTAAAATGGATCAACCTTCCGGCCAGCTGTCGCGTTGGTTGGACACGCTGCAAGAATTTTCATTTCAAATTCACCATCGTAAAGGGGTGCGCCATGCGAACGCAGACGCACTTTCTAGGTTGCCGCAGCGCTCCCCTTGCAAATGTGCGTCGGGGACGCAGAGATGTGCGCCCAGCCTACCCCCCCCTCAGCCGGTGGTATTGGCTGTGGAGAAGTCGGATGCTACTGTGGAACCGGGGCCGACTGATGGGGTTTTGAATCTGCCACGGTCTGTTTGGATAAGGGAGCAAATGATGGATGAGTCGTTAGTGTCCTTGCGGAAGCGATCCAAAGTGGAGGTTGGGGGTCCGGTTACGGAGGGTGCGCCGGAAACCGCGGTCCGAGATGGTCTGCTTATGTGGAGGGAAAGTCTCCAGGAACACTGGCGTCTAGTGGTGCCTGCGTCCCTCCGATACGAGTTGATTAGAACTCTCCATTGTGACACGCTATTACATCTGGGTGTGCAGAAGACCTTGTTGACGTTGCAACGTCATTATTTTTGGCACGGCATGTCGACGGATGTCGTGGGGCACGTCCGCGCGTGCCCTGACTGTGCCCGGCGTAAGCCTCCTAAACATCCTTATGTGCCACCCTTACAGTCAATTCGGGTGTCTCGGGTCAATGAATTGGTGGCACTGGACATTTTGGGACCTTTCCCACCTTCGGCGAGGGGTAATAAATATTTGCTGGTCGGGGTTGAGTACCTCTCCCGTTGGCCGATGGCCTGGCCGTTGCCCGATCAATCGGCCGCGGCCATTACCGACGCCTTTTTGTTCGGATATGTTATGGACAAGGGTGCGCCGGAGAGACTCCTTACGGATCAGGGCCGAAATTTTTCTTCGAAATTATTGGCGGAAGTATGCGCGGGCCTAGGGACTAAGAAGGTCCGGACATCCCCATACCATCCGCAAACGGATGGTATGGTTGAGCGGCTAAACCGGACATTGTCTGCCATGCTGTGCCACACGGTGAGTGAGCAACAATCGGATTGGGACCTGCACATCCCGGGGGTGCTTTCGGCGTACAGGATGACTCCTCATGCGGCTACGGGTTATTCGCCATTTTACCTTATGTATGGTCGGGAAAACGTGCCGCCAATGGATGTGCAGATGGGAACCGGTGTGAGGGGACCTTGTAAACCGCTTCCTGACTACATTCGTGACACTGTTCGCCGGGTCTCGGAGGCGCGGGAGAGTGCCCGTGTGGCTACGGCCAAAGCTCAGGCCCGAAATGAAAGGTACGCACGGCGTTCCAAAGGGGAGTGCCCCTGGAAGGTTGGGGACCTGGCCTGGCTCCATTGCCCGCAGGTGCGGCCGGGTACCTCTCCCAAATTTCACAAACCTTGGCGAGGGCCTGTCCGCCTCATTGAGGTTCCTAATCCTCAGTCGGCGCGTGTTCAAATTGGTTCTCGCCGCTGGTTTGTTCACACGTCGCGCTTGAAACCGTATGTTGCTCCCCTACATGATGCATCATCTCCCAATGTTGCCTTGCCGGGGTCTGTTGCTGCCGACTCTCCCCCGCCTGCGTCCATTGATCTTGCTAGAGCGCCTGTCGTACCTGTTCCAGGCAGGCCGGCCTTGACGCCGGAGGGGACGAGGCGCTCTGCTCGGAGGGTGCCTGCCAGATCTGCGGGTCCTTCGAGCCCTGCAGCCCTTCCGACCCCGCTGCAGATGCATCCGCGGGACAAGCCCAAGACTGATCCTTCAAGGACACGGGACGTTGGTGGACTTCCAACAGCGACAGGGGGATTTCACCCTGTCGCTCCTCAAACTCAATCACGTTCCCGTTCCGCGGATGGGCCGCCGACCGTCCGGGACGGGCCGGCGACCCGCACACGCTCTAAATCCCTTGTGTTTCGTTGATTGTTATGTTGTATTGTTCTTACTGTGTATTTATTGCCTGCTTCTGCTACGTTATTGATTGTTGAGTTGTGTTGATTGTTCTTACTGTTATATTGCATGCTTGGTGTCCTTTGGTGTGTTACGCTCGGGTTCGCCCGCATTACTGTTGGTGTTGTTCAGCCGAGGTCGGCTGGGTTTTTCTCCACGGGGGAGGGTGGTGTAATGCGGGCGCGGGCGACCTCCCGGATGTGACGTCACGGAGAGGTGGAGTTAGGTGACGTGGGAGGAAAGGTTAAGGTTCTTAAGGGAGGAGACCGGAAGAGGAAGGCAGAACGAGTGGGACTGGACCAGAGTAAGGCCACGTGGGCAAAGCCAAGGGGTGGCAGCGGCGGCCAGCGGTGGCCAGCTAAGGGAGCAGCCAGCGGAGCTGCGAGAGAAGACAGCGGTGGGGCGGCTGGAGAGAAGGCGGACGAGGAGCTGCGGGGAACACAGCCGGCGAGGCTGTGTGTGAGGGAGAGGCTACGAGAGCGACGAGAGGAGAGAGAGGCTGAGAGAACGACGAGGGGAGAAACTGCAGGAGAGCAGTATCAGTGTCAGTATAGAGTCTTATAGAAGGACAGCCGTGCGGGTTAAGAGAGAAGAACCGAATAAAGGACACCAAGCCAGACATCGTGGTCGAGTCCTTTATTACACATAAACAAACACACAGACACGTACACATAAACAAACACACAGACACGTACACATAAACACACACACAGACACGTACACATAAACAAACACACAGACACGTACACATAAACAAACACACACAGACACGTACACATAAACAAACACACACAGACACGTACACATAAACACACAGACACATAAACACACACACACAGACACATAAACACACACACAGACACATAAACACACACACACACACATAAACACACACACAGACACGTACACATAAACACACACAAAGACACATACACATAAACACACACAAAGACACATACAGACATACAAATAAACAGACAAAGACACAACAACCGCCATTCGCCACTAAGTGGTGGTGACGTCACCACGACGCTTGTGCCAGGCCATGTGCACCTTGAGGCCACGTGAAGTGTCAAACGCCCGCTGGCAGGAGGTCACGGGGCAGACCCAGGTGCCACGGGTCGACTGACTGAGACGACCGAGATGACTGGCTGATGCACCACATGTGCCCCCTACTGTACCAACTTGCTGTGCTTTAGCCACGCAAAGACACACACACAGACAGACATACATACAAAAGACAAAGATGCCCCGTATAGCCTAAACAAACTGTAGGAGCAAGTGCTGTCGGCGAGTAGCACCTATGAAGGCCGACACGGCACACGAGGGGTTGGGTGGCCAACACCACGCCGGGCCCCCTGTCTCCCCGGTGGCGATGTTTACTACACACCGCACCAGGTACTCGTTTGAGGCCAAGTCGACCAAGGACCGGTTCTGCTATTCGGCACCGTCAACAGCCGTGCGTTGCCCGGACCGTCGGTGGCGCGGCGGCACGTTTCCCCAAGCCGGGAGGCGTGGACCGGTTGCCCTCACCTCATCCTCATCTCGTTGGGCTGACTCCCCGCGGCGTCTGTGGCGCGACCGTTGAAGAGGACGGGCGAAGGAGGAGCCTGCGCAGAAAACGACCACCACGCACTTACGGACGGGAGAGGCGCGCGTTAGGGGCGCGTTTTTACCATTTCTCGATTTTAGACATCTGAAAAAAATCTGAAAATATCACATTTGATTCAGATTTGAGATTTGGAATCATCCAGAAAAAAAAATGCTTTAGATCTGAAAAAAAAAGTGAGGTCAAGTCCACGGTTTTCCCGCCAAAAGTGGCGATGCCAGGCGACGCTGCTGCTTCAATAATTAAGCAGAATATCTGAACATCCGCAAAATAAGTCCGTAATTGTCCTTAGAGTCAAAATCCGATTATTTAAAATCCATAGCTTCGTTGGAATGCTTTACAATCCACGATATCGGAGCGGAGAGTGCGTGGAGGGGAGTAGAGTGAGTTGGGAGGGGAGAGGTAGGAGAGTGTGTGGAGGGGAGTAGAGTGATTTATTATTTTATTTTATTTCTATTATTACTTTTATTAATTTGCACACGAGAACAAGAGTTGTGACATTTTCTGTTTGCGGAAGGTTTCCAGCAGGTTTCCAGCGGTGAACTTTCCGCAAAATCCAAACTCCGTTCCATTTACAAATTGGACCCAAGGAAACATTCACAGTTTGTTTTTAACTTTACATTGTTTAATCGAGACATCAGTGGGGACGAGTACAGACGTTATGACATCATGACGCTTGGCCCGCCAGCACAGGGGAGAGTTTATTAACCCTTTCCCGTTCCGACGACGCACGTATACATTCATTAGTTTTTCTTTCAAATCTGTTCCGATGACGGAATGGGAACGAAAGAAAAAACTCAAGTAACTTTATTGGTCCCGACGCTCCCACAAGGCCATGCGGGAGGGCGTGACAGAATTTAGCGCCAGCTATCGTAGAGTGCGATGGTCGTCTCACTACAGTTCTCTGCAGGGAGTGCAATGTCTTTAAAAACAACGGCGCTACTTCACCTTTGTGAATAAAATTAACGTGACCGCGTGCGCGTTCTGAGATTCAGCGGCAAACAGGGACCCCCCCCACACCCTGAACAACAACGGGAAACGGTTAAAGTGGTCCCAACCAGAAAGTCTGGTTGGGGCTCAGAGCGACCCAAGCCGGACCTAAAAACGCGTCCGCCACTGCCGTCGGGGGAGCGGGGGAACTCGCGGCGGGGGGGGGAACTCGCGGCGGGGGGGGAACTCGCGGCGGGGGGGGAACTCGCGGCAGGGGGGGAACTCGCGGCGGGGGGGGAACTCGCGGCAGGGGGGGAACTCGCGGCAGGGGGGGAACTCGCGGCAGGGGGGGAACTCGCGGCAGGGGGGGAACTCGCGGCGGGGGGGAACTCGCGGCGGGGGGGGAACTCGCGGCGGGGGGAGGAACTCGCGGCGGGGGGGGAACTCGCGGCGGGGGGGGGAACTCGCGGCGGGGGGGGAACTCGCGGCGGGGGGGGGACTCGCGGCGGGGGGGGAACTGCGCGGCGGGGGGGGAACTCGCGGCAGGGGGGGAACTCGCGGTGGGGGGGGGAACTCGCGGCAGGGGGGGAACTCGCGGCGGGGGGGGAACTCGTCGGGGCGGGGGGGGAACTCGCGGGGGGGGGGAACTCGCGGCGGGGGGGGGGGGAACTCGCGGCGGGAGGGGAACTCGCGGCGGGGGGGGAACTCGCGGCGGGGAGGGAACTCGCGGCGGGGGGGGAACTCGCGGCGGGGGGGGAACTCGCGGCGGGGGGGGAACTCGCGGCGGGGGGGGAACTCACGCCGTCGTCCCGGCAGAGCCTCTGGACGGCGCGCAGCAGCGCCGCGTACTCCAGCAGCTCCGTCAGGTTCTTCTGCAGCGTCTCGCGGTTGCGGCTCACCTCCAGCAGCTCGCGCTCCAGCTGCTCCGTCTGGGTCTGCGCAGGGTTACAGGAGGGGGGGTTGGGGAGCGGCGATGGGCATTGGGCGTGGCGGTGCTCATGCCGTCCTTCGCGCCACTAATGCGGTTCCGCGAGGTTTACTTTACCCAGAGTTCCAGTCCAGACTACGGCGACTACGGTGACGGGACTGGCAGTTTGCGTCGAGTCTGTGGATTTGACGGAGCCGTTCTCTTCGTCTGGTCACTCAAGCAGTCACACACCTAGTCAGTCAGACACTCTAGGCTAGGATATGTTGGTGTGAGGGGTGTGCAATCCCACGCCCCCCTCCGCCCAATATTATCAGTTCAGCCAATCGGTGAACTCAGTCGATCTCTGGGTGTTCATACGTCGTAACATTGCCGGTGTTCCTCGGTGCACCGCGGTCTCTGACGATGTCACGAGTTCGTCTTGGACTCGTCGACGACCGTCCCGGCGGAAACGTGTGTGTGATCGCACCGCGCGCACGTGTGATCGCACCGCGTGCGTGTGCAGTTGCACCGCATGCACCGTACCTGTATGTGCAGCGCGTCACGCGGCGAAGGCGCCATCGGGTTGCCTTCGCGCGCATCCCCTGCCAGCTTCGCCTTCACCACCTCCTTCTCCAGGAGCCCTGCGTGGCGCACGCGGGACGGAGGAGGAGTCACTCGCACGTCGCGCGGACGGTGATGATGGGAGTTCCAGAGCGGAGCAGTGGGAGGGAGGAAGCAGGGAGAGCAGTGTGGTGGCATGCGGTGAGTGGGTGGGTGAGTGTTGTGTGACCTGCAATGCGATGCGGTGAGTTAGAGTGTTGTTGTGACCTGCAGTGCGGTGAGTGGGTGAGTGTGTTGTTGTGACCTGCAGTGCGATGAGTGGGTGAGTGAGTGTGTTGTTGTGACCTGCAGTGCGATGAGTGGGTGAGTGAGTGTGTTGTTGTGACCTGCAGTGCGGTGAGTGGGTGAGTGAGAGTGTTGTTGTGACCTGCAGTGCGGTGCGGTGAGTGAGAGTGTTGTTGTGACCTGCAGTGCGGTGAGTGGGTGGGTGAGTTTTGTTTGACCTGCAGTGCGGTGAGTGGGTGGGCGAGTGTTATTGTGACCTGCAGTGCGGTGAGTGGGTGGGTGAGTGTGTTGTTGTGACCTGCAGTGCGGTGAGTGGGTGGGTGATAGTGTTGTGTGACCTGCAGTGCGGTTAGTGGGTGGGTGATAGTGTTGTGTGACCTGTAGTGCGGTTAGTGGGTGGGTGAATGAGTGTGTGATAGTGATGTGTGGTGAGTGAACAGTCTGGTAGACCGAGTACTCAACATGCGTGGAGGAATGTTATAAGCGTGAAAAGATTCCCATTGTCCGTCCGTCCATCTGTCTGTGCGTCTGTCTGTAAAGGGGAGAGGGAGGGTGTGATAACTGGTGATCCAGTATGAATGAGACGGGAGTGTAATCCTTGTGCTGCCATTAGAGACTCGGCTCAATTGAGAACCGGGACTCACCACCTGGACGAAGTGGCTTATCATGTGGCAGCCAAACACTATAAACATATGTTGATTCTAAATATGGAGGGGAAAACCGGAGGACCCGGAGAAACATCAACGCGACCCTGGGGAGAGAGACACGCAAACTCCAAATATACAGCAGGCGTCAGGGTCGGGATCGAAGCCATGACCTCCTGCGTACCAGACGAGTTCATATAAACGCCCCACATGGGTCAGCAGGAGCATTGCGAGGCGTTAACCCCCCGTGAGAGATCACCGTGGTGCCGGGAGGGACTCCTAACGGCCGTGTTAGGTCACGTGGACGGTCCGGGGGTTTAGCGCTGTACACACAGCCGGAGACTATCACGTGAGCCACAAACAAAACCCCATAGTTTATTGCAGTTCAGCACAGGGTCGCTGAAACCCGGATTTGGACCCCAGGATTTCTGCGGAACCGGCTCAGCGTTCCGATCCTCCTGGCCGGCGCGACGTCCAGCTCACTGTCGCTCTAGCGTGCTCACTTCCCGCTCTAGAGACGTGCGCCGCACGCTGTGCTTCACAACGCTCACGTCACGCGGCGACGGGGTGGGGCGGCGACGGGGTGGGGCGGCGACGGGGTGGGACGCGGCGACGTGGTGGGACGGCGACTGAGGGAAGGCGACGGGGGGAAGGTGGTGTGACGACGTGTAGCCACGTGGGGCACACGGAGTGCTCCTGCCCGTGCCCCGTGGGTCATTTCGGGACCCGATCCGGCCTCGTGCGACGGATTCCCACACTCAGTAGTTTTCATTTCTCCCCTTGGCAGCTTGGTGACAATGGGCACACACGCCCACCAGAGATACCGTGGCCAGGGGGTGGCGGGGTGGGGGGGCTGCCAAAAATCTGGAGAGCAACAGAGTCACACGGCTCATTTGCTCCATCGCCAAACGATTATCGCGGTTATCTGCCACCAATCGCCCCCCCCCACTCCCTGAGGCCATGGGATGGGTTCTGAAATCGGTAACAGTCTGAGAAATGAATGAGGCACTTGTCAGGCAAAGTGGATTCCAAGTTTAAGGACACGCTTAATCCCGTGTGTGTGTGTAATTGAATAAATATCATATAGAGTAATAATTCATGACAATCAACCATTTGTCAATAGACCGCTGAATGAATGCCTCAGCAGTGTTTGGTCGTGGGGCGTTGTTTGTTTGACCGTACTTCCCCAGGCCGGGTTGGTGACGAGGGGCCCCCGCCGTTTCAGATGCAGCTCGCCACCGACGTTGGCCGTGGGCCGGGAATCAAACTCGAGGGCGCCGCCGAAGTTTCGCCACTAATCGGCGCTCGGCTTGATCCACGCCTCGGCTCACCCCCCCCCCCCCCCCCCCAGTGACGACGAACTGTCGCGACTCAACGACACCGTTTAGTTTGTTGTCCTTTCCCCCCGCACTTCCGATGAGCGCGTTTGCCTACGTACGGTGCGAAAGAAGCTTAACGTCCAATACTTGGATTCCATTTGGTTGTCAACAGTGCGGTTAATGTTGCGGCCTCTAGTGGCTGGAAGGGGGGGTCATGCCATCCCATTACACCACCCCCCCCCCCTTGTGTGCAGGCCGATAAACTCAAGCCCTTAAGCCGAGTTGTTAACCCACGCTTTTCGCTGTGGGCTAACACGCAGCGTTGAACACACACGGGTTAACACGCAGCTTTTATCACGCTCTTACACACAAGCACGAGCCCGATGTCCGGCCACGGCTGCCAGCGGTGGCGAGTGATCTCTGAGGCAGCCCCGGAGCTCTGGAAACAACCACTCGGTGGCGGTGGTTAAACATCGCCACCGCAGAGACAAAGGGGAGCCACACCCCTCCCCCACCATGGCGCCCTTAATAGATGCTTGCTAACAGCACACCATTAAGGGCTACAGAGGGCATCTCTGTGTGTGTATGCTCAGTACACAGGAGGCCTCTGTTTACACAATCAGTGGCAACCAGCGCACTGCGCTCCGAACAGCACGACCTGAATTTGATAACCTGCTCACGGCTAACGTCAGTGGCAAAGTGATACCCGAAGCTGTCCTGGGTTCCCCCGCCTTGACCAACTCGCACTGACCATCGTGGGGTGAAGTATGGTCAGACGATGGTAAACATGTCAATAAATGAAGCGTGAAGGCACACGTGTAGGGCACAGCGTGGCAAATGAGGTTGGGTTGCTCCAAGCACACGGATGCAGAGAAACCAGTACGTCTCCTCTCCAGCCTCCCCCATCCACCTCCACCCTACCCCTCCCCCAGCTCCCCCCACCTCCCTCCCCCCTAACCTAGCCCCCTCTCTCCCCACCTCTCCCCACCCTATCACCGGCGTGACTCCTCTCGGTGCCGCGGCTGGCGAGTCACGACAGGCAGGCGACTTGTGTGTGCGGCGCGTGTGTGTGTACGTGTGCGTGACCTGCAGCGCCACACCGATTACCATCATTCGGGGAAAAAACGGTGATCCAATCTCCGACCCCCAGGAACAGGTTTGCAGATTTGCTGAGCATTTGTGTGAGGTCCTGGGGGTGGGGAAATCCCTCAGCCTGGAAAACATCATGGGACAAAGTGGGGATGACCCTGCTGAGGCTGCGGTGCCTCAAATATTGGAAGAAGTCACCCCCTGTGAGTGGCTGGCTGAGGTGCCATCTGTTGAGGAAGTACTGAAGGCGATCCGGAGTCTGAGACCAGGAAAGGCACCGGGCAGAGATGATCTCCCAAGCGAAATGCTGAGGGAGGGTGGCGTTTGTGCACAGACTGCCCTATATGACATCATAACAACAGTCTGGACCACTGGACGGGTTCCGCAGGATTGGAAGGATGCTGTGATCCCCCTCTTTAAGAAGGGGGACCGCACAGACTGTAACAACTACAGGGGCATCTCACTCCTCAGTGTGCCGGGAAAGGTCCTGGCAAAGATTATACAACATCGCCTTGCTAGGCACGCTGAGGAGAGGCTTGCGGAGCCCCAATGCAATTTCAGGAAAGGGCAGTCCTGCACAGATGCCATATTTTCTGTCCGTCTGCTACAGCAGAGGTGTAGGGAATTCCAAAGAGACCTACATCTCTGCTTTATTGACCTGGTCAAGGCCTATGATACCATCAGTAGGCCTGGGCTCTGGGTTGTTCTTCGTGCTTTCGGAGTCCCTGACCCTCTGCTCACGATCAATAAAGACCTTCATAATGGTGAGCGGGCCCGGGTAAAACTACGTGGCCGGGAGTCAGAGCCTTTCCTGTACACCTTGGGGTGCTACAGGGATGTCCTCTGGCTCCCACATTATTTAACATCTATTTTGACCACGTAGTTCGTGAAGCCTTCAATAGCTGTACCAGGGGAATTTCCATTTGGTACAGATATAATGGGAGGCTGATCGATGCCCGGGTGTGATCAAGGGATGGCTCCCTATTGGTCAACCACGTTATGTATGCCGATGATTTGGAAATAGCTGCTCATTCAGAGAAGGAGTTTGAGACGCTGCTGCTGAGACTGGAGCGTGCCACTAAGAGGTGGGGCCTTACCATCAGCCCCACCAAAACTAAGCACCTGCCTGGGTATTTTGTACCATCGGACACTCCACCCACGCAACTCCCAATCGGTGATGGGGTAGTTGTGGAGAGAGTGGAGAGTTTCCCATACCTGGGCAGTGTGCTTATGACCGGCTCCAGTTTAACAGCAGAGGTCTCACTCCGAATAAGTCGAGCGGCAATATCTTTTCATCGGTTGCGTAACGGCTGTGTGGAAGCTACCTGGTCTGTCGCTTCGCACGAAGCTTCAGGTCTTCTCGGCCACAGTCATTCCCTCCCTTCTCTACGCTTGCGAAACGTGGACCCTCCTAATGGAGCATCTTTGCCGGTTAGAAACATTTAGGCTGGCCTGCCTACGATCCATCCTGGGTTTAACCAGGCTGGATTGTGTGAGGAGCTCACAAATCCTTGAAAAATCTGGGCAAAGTCCCATCGGTGAGCTCCTCCGGCAGGCAAGGTTTAACCAGGCTGGATTGTGTGAGCTCACAAATCCACGAAAGATCTGGGCAAAGTCCCATCGGTGAGCTCCTCTGGCAGGCAAGGCTGCGTTGACTGGGTCATGTAGCCCGCATGCCCAGCCACCACATGCCTAAACAGCTTTTGTTCGGCCGGATCGAGGGGGCTAAACGAGCGCCGCATGGGGTAGAGAAGAGATGGAGTGATGTGGTACAGGAGGACGTGGAGCTGAATGGACTTGCCAATGACTGGTACCAGCGATGTCAAGATCGGCCTCTGTGGAGGAGGCTCGTGAAGGACGCTACTGGGCAGTTGGAGGCAGTCTCCCTCCAACAACAACGAAGGGCGGAGGAGCGACGCTCACAACGAGCGGAGCGCCGGGTGGTTAAAGCACAGCAAGTTGGCATAGTAGGACAGTAGGAGGCACAGGTGGTGCATCAGCCAGTCATCTCGGTAATCTCAGTCAGTCGACCCGTGGCACCTGGGTCTGCCCCGTGACCTCCTGCCAGCGGGCGTTCGACACTTCACGTGGCCTCAAGGTGCACATGGCCTGGCACAAGCGTCGTGGTGATGTCACCGCCACTTAGGGGCAAATGGCGGTTGTTGTTATGCGTGTGTACGTGTGTGTGCGTGTGTGCGTGTGTACATGCGTGTGTACATGCGTGTGTGCGTGAGCGCGTGTGTGCGTGGTGTCGCTGAGACGTTTCGTTGAAGGGGGCAAGTCGGCACGTGCGTGACGACGAGGCCCCCTTGCACGTCGTTTAAATAAACAAATAACGCACGAGGAAGCGTCACGATCGGTTCAATAACTAGGATGTGAAAAAGCGGATCTATTCAGTTCCACATTCATCTTTTACAGCTTCTTTTTTTACACAACGATTCCCGTACACAAAATGTGTTTGACCTTCCAAGGGTCTGTTTAATCGCCAGAGTCATCCAACAGTAAACGACTCGTGTCCGCTCAGTTATGTTTCTCAACGTCCTTAAAATGCCCCCCCGCCGCCCGCTAACACCGATCTTCTCAAGGCCCCAAGGGGGTAAAGTGCGACCTCGAACGTCAATCAATCTCCCGTACCCACCCCCCCACCTCTGCAAGGGGTCGGAAACCCGCAGCTCCGGAGCCGCGTGCGCCCCTCTTTACGGGCTGCTTCGTGACGTCACGCGTGCAGTGTACGCATCCGCGTGCGTTGCGGCTCTTGAAATGCCTCTTCTTCCGCTACCGACCCCCTGACCCTCCCGGAATCGACGGGAAGGAGACGGCGGCATCACGGCAGGAAGATGCACGACTCGTGGCCACTGCCTCCACCACGGATGTAAATAAATAATCTGTCACTCAACCCACCAACTGAGGCTGACTCGCTAACGCTTCCAGCAGGACGCTTAACGTCTCTGTTAAGCCGTGGGGTCGTCACTGGTAAGCAGATCCTCCGCTCACACAGCTCTAAAAAAAATAGGAACTGGACAAACATCTCAAGCAGATGTCAGACAAAAACACGAACATGTTAGATAATTATTTATATTGATTCCAAACCCGTAAAATGTTTTATTAGCCGTGAATCTTTCACAGTACAGAAGGGAGGCAGACTCAGCCCTGCTTACCTCTCCCCTCCTAACTCACTCTCCTCCCCTCGACGCACTCTCCTACCTCTCCCTCTCATCCCACTCTCCTCCCCTCCACGCACTCTCCCACCTCTCCCCTCTCCCTCACTCCCCTACAAAAGCTCTGTCTATACAGTGGTCACATTTAGACGCTACACAACTGTCGTCGTGAAAATAAAGGAAGTGAAATTGGCTGTGGAGAGGAAAACCCCTGAACGAGCAGATGCTCTCCTCTGCTCCCTCGGCCCTTACGTCGGAGACACAGGCCACACTCACCCGACGGTCAACGATTGATAACGTTAAGGGCCTAGCGGATTGTTCAGCATGTGACCGGGCATGTGGGTTCACTCGCTTGGGTCTACGGGCAGCGATCTGCGGTGGCACCGAGGCAGCTGTGATAAAAAAAAAAACACTCTTTTGCGTTTCCTGTTTTCACTCAGACGGCCCGGCACATGGTCGCTGTGGAAACTCTCCATCAGTTCCACAAATCATATTCCCGCCAACCTCTCTACCACAAAAACAAAAATCCCCCGTGTAGCCATAACAGACTATTGGGGCAACGCTTGTTAGCGAGCACCAATGAAGGCAGGCATGGCACACGAGGGGGCGGGGTGTGTAAATACTGCACCAGGTACTCATTTTGAGGCCGAGTTGACATAGGGGAGGGCCCAGGACCGGTTAAGATAATAGTCACTGGTGTTGGGCATGAGAGGAATCGAACTCGGGTCACCGTATTTATAGCGCAACGTGCTAACCGTGACACTACCTCTCCATCACTCTCACACAAACACACACAGGTGTGCAGGCCTGCGCCGTCCACTACTGGATGAAGACCTCCCCCACGCCTTGTCGGTTACATGGGTTGTTTGAACATACTTCGCCATGTTGGTCAGTGCGGATTGGCGAAGGAGAGGGGGTTGTCCAGGCCCAGATGCAGATGTCATTCGCAACCGATGTAAGCCGTGGAATATTAATAGCAAGGATATCTCGGAAGGAGTTCTGTGATGAACGCTTCCGTAGGCCGTTTGGGGGGTGGGGAAATGGACAAAAATACAAACGCAGCTTGTGTTTTGGGGCACAATATTTTTTTTTGCCGGGGGCACGAGGGTCAGTGGCAGAAGGTGCAAAGCCGCTACAACCAGCAGTGAATAGACCATGGGTGGTTACTGACGATGCTGCCCCAGCAACCAGCGCCTTACCCAGGGTGTGCTCCATGTCCTCGTAGCGACGGATCTCGCCCACAAAGCGCCGCTGGAACACGTTCACACCGGCGTTCATCTGCTCGCGTTCACGAGATAATAGTGGGAGGAGGTTGGGGGAGGGGAGGGAGAGGTCAGCAGGGAGAGGCTGAGGTCACCAGAAGTAAGGTCAGGGGGTCAGTGGGAAGTTAAGGTGGGCAAGGGGGTTTAAACAATGGAAATAAAAGTTGCGGTGTCAAGAATAAGACAAACGTGAAATCTTGAAGATGTTAATAATAATTTACTGGACCGACTCAAGAGATCACTCTCTACTGGTGATAGTCGTGGATGGGAATTGAACTCAGGTTGCCGGGTTCATAGCGCTGTCATCAATCATGGACCGTTGCTGGATGAGGGCCTCTCTCCATACCGTGTCGGTAATGGGAGTTGTTTGGCCATATTTTACCATGCCGGTCGGTGCGGGATTGGCATTAGCCATTGCCGGAATTCAAACTTAGGTGGCAGGGTTCAGCGGTGAATAAATGCGTTAACCGCTGCTCTGCCACTCTGCCCCCACGTGAACGCCGTGTATACTGTCCGTGCCATTTGTACGCACACTGAAGACACGAATGCCACGTGTGCGAGAGCGCGTGCCCTTCCCGCCATGCCCATCCGGCATGCGGGATGTTGCGTTTTCCCACGAATTGCAGAAGCTTTCAGCTTCACTGGAGCCCTGCAGCGGCTCCGCGGGAGGTTCGCCCACCACTGATCATTCAACCGCTACGTACAACGGCCGTGTGGCTGGCGAAACGCGTTCCGCCATTTGCAGATCCTGAACTCAACCCGCGCCCCCCCCACCCAACACGTTGCAACAATAAGCCGAGTCATTCTACAAAGTGCCGGGGGCAGTGCACATTTTGCTGAACCAGTCCACACCTTCTGGACCGGCTCCACTCCTTAGAACTTCGTAAATGGGCACCCCGGTGGCAAGATGTTATCTCCCTCGCCAGGTATGCAGGAGGTCGTGGCTTTGATCCCGACCCTGACACCTGTATATTTGGAGCTTGCATGTTCTCCCTATGGTCACGTGGATTTTTCTCCGGGTCCTCTGGTTTTTCCCTCCATATTTAGAAACATGCGTTTAAGAGTATTTGGCTGATATTAATTTACACACATAAGCCACTTCGTTGCGCTATCATTTGTGGCCAGGTCGCTTATGAAAAAGAGCTACATAGCTCAGTGGGACTTGTTTGGTAAAATAAAAAAAAGAGTTTAGTTTTAGTTTCTATTTCCTGGATTCGTATATTCGGACTGGCACTGATCGCACCTTGGGTGGGCTTCCAGCCTCAACACTCAGGATGGCCGACGCTGGACGTTGCCTTGCGTTACGTTAAAAGTACGAGAGGGGAACTTCACGTTACGGTCGTGTAGTTTGTGACGATTGCTTCACCGTCGCGTGAATCACAGCCCTTGCCGGTGTCCACTCTTGTGCCATGATTGGCTATGTACGGTACGACAGAAGTTCAACATAATTCTCTTGATTGGCTGCCGATTCACGCAAAACTCTTTGAGGCACGTTAACTTTACAAACTGTGCAACATCGCAGGTTGGCCATTACGCGAGTTAAGTAATGCCGTTGCGGACCCGCATTTCAACCAGCGGCGATGGCGACACACGAGGCTGTGCACATCGAGGGCTCGTGACAAATTCGACAGGGCGGCGTCACTATCTCTGGGTTCAAAGTAGTGCAATCGTGCTGGGTCAACCCACCCAGGTCATCAGTGCACTGATCAGAACACCCGAGTCTCCTTGATTCATATTTGTTTTGGGTTAGGCCGGCCACACACGAGTTAAAGGGAAATGTTGATATTCTGGCAGTGATGGGTAAATAAATATCGGGTTGTTGGACTTTGGGATTTAAACACTTTGTGGGGCCAGATGAAATTCGTGGGTCTCTTAAGTTTCCAGAAACAAGGAGAGAAGTGTTCATGAACGGACACGGGTTCCACTTTGACAAACATCAAGAAACATTTTCAAACATTTGTCCCCCTTGGCTAATCAGGGGGGAGGGGTGGGGGAGTCAGAGCGTGAATCATCGATCATGTGAATGTGGAAAGCGTTCCAGATAGTGCTTCCTGATGAAGTGCGATGCCAAGTGCAGGAATGTGTGTGTGTACGTATATCTATGTATGTTGAACTTCTTTCGCACCATACGTAGCCAACCGCACTAATCGGAGGTGCGGGGGAAGGACAACAAACGACTCTGTACGTGCGTCAAACACAAACAGCATTGCAGCATGGTGTGAAATGATGGGGGGGGGGGATGATTTCGCTGGCTTATCCCTGGGACTGAACTTTCAGTGCCATCCCTTGGGGGGGGGGGGGGACATTTAATATTTAAAATTGCCAGTGTTGGGCCTGGTCAGTGCTCCGTGTGGTTGGAGGCTGTTTGGGAATAGCAGGTACTGCTGTCATCGGGTTGTGACTGGCTGAGAGGTGTGGCCAGGAGATGGAAGCACAGCAACGGATTCTTGAATTCATATGTGCGGGGCTTTGAGTGTCACCTCCCCCTATCTATGAGTGGTGGATGTTCTCCGGTTTCTTCAACACAGAAGACAAACTCTCATTACTGGAATTGGCCAAACATCAGAATGTAGCAGGACTCCTCTTCAAATGAGTCTTGAGACTCAGCAAGGCTTCCCACGATAGAATGCACTCCTATTACTGCCACATGCCAAGATTACAATAAAGGCATTGTCATGCAATGCGTCCAATTATGATTAATTGAAGCTTCTTTGTTAATGTTACATGAGCCCTACTCATGCCTTGCCGGCCATGGGGGTAGTTTGACCATACTTCACCATGCCGGTTAGTGGGGTTGGTGAAGGCATTCACATTTTATCCACCCCACCCATGCTTGGGTACACACGCGAGGCAGTGGCGCTACGAACCCTTCCTACCCGAGTTCAATTCCCGACCAGGGATGAACATCAATGGCAAATGATATCAAAACGATTCCTGGGCTTCCCCTAGGTCGACTCGACCTTAAATTAATAAGCATCAGCATTGGATGATACAAAGGTGACCTGGCGTGGTTCTGACCATCACCCCCTCGAGCATAGTTCAGGCCTTAATAGGCGCTTGCCAACAGCACTTTCCACAACGACCTGTGTGACGAAACGGGTATTTTTTGTTTGTTTGGTGTGGCCTTGCAGATGCTAACGCAGCTAACTCAAAGCACTTCCCTCAACAGCCCTGGGCTACATGGGGGCGGGGATGGGTTGTCTCCGTCTTCTTTGTGCACTGTGTAAGAACACGTGTTGCCTGCGTGAGCACGTGTGCACAAGGGCTGAACGATTTGGGGGGGGGAATCGAATTGCGATTTGTTTTCTAACAAATATATGGCGATTTGATCTGCGATTACATTTTTTTAAGTCAAGCTTCAGTTCAATATTCTATGCGTAATAGATTTAAAACATGTGATGGAGCATTACCACGTGATACCATCACAATATGAACTGCTCTATATATTCTAATGCAAGGATGATAACTTAAAATATATGAATTGCTTCCAACATGTATTTTTTAAATGTATTTAAATAAAACAATCAAACAGAACAATTCAGTTAAATAAAGTTATAATAAATAAATAAAACAATTCCAATAGGAAAGTAATAGGACTTTTCAAATCGCAAAACATCGCCGCCTTTGCGATTTGCTAATCGCATTGTTTCAAATTGCGATTTCGATTTGAAATGGATTAATCGTTCGACCCTAGTGTGTACGCGTTGTGTATGTGGGGACTTGTGTACGCGTTGTCTGTGTGAGCACGTGTACACAGGAACGTGTGAGAGTACTGTACATTACATTCGCGTATGTCTCCGCGTGTGTGTGTACAAGTGTCTAGTGTGCACTCGTACTGTACACGCGTGTCTACACTGTCCACACGCGTGTCTACACTGTCCACACGCGTGTCTACACTGTCCACACGCGTGTCTACACTGTCCACACGCGTGTCTACACTGTCCACACGCGTGTCTACACTGTCCACACGCGTGTCTACACTGTCCACACGCGTGTCTACACTGTCCACACGCGTGTCTACACTGTCCACACGCGTGTCTACACTGTCCACACGCGTGTCTACACTGTCCACACGCGTGTCTACACTGTCCACACGCGTGTCTACACTGTCCACACGCGTGGCGTGTCTACACTGTCCACACGCGTGTCTACACTGTCCACACGCGTGTCTACACTGTCCACACGCGTGTCTACACTGTCCACACGCGTGTCTACACTGTCCACACGCGTGTCTACACTGTCCACACGCGTGTCTACACTGTCCACACGCGTGTCTACACTGTCCACACGCGTGTCTACACTGTCCACACGCGTGTCTACACTGTCCACACGCGTGTCTACACTGTCCACACGCGTGTCTACACTGTCCACACACGTGTGTGTGTGGGGAGCGACAGTGTAGCGATCCGAGTCCGATTCCCGCTCACGGCCAACACCGGCGACGATTATCTGAACCGGCCCTGGCCTCCCTTATGTCGACTCAGCCTCAAATGAGTACCTGGTGCTGTGTGTAGTAAACATCGTCACTGGAGAGACAAAGGCGGCCGGGTGTGGTGCTAGACACACGCAAACAGCTCTTGCCCCAACAGCCTTTGCCGAACCCACAACACTCGGCTCTGTCTCGTCACCCCCTCTTGCCAACGAGCCTTCCACACTGCACATGATGATAGCCTCAAGATGCACCTAGCCTGGCACAAGCGCCACACTTCGTGGCGTATGTGTGGGGAGCGGTGGGTGTAGTGGTTAGCGATACGCTGCGTTAAGAGCCAAGCGAGCCGGGTTCGATTCCCGCTCACGGCCAACACCGGTAACGATTATCTGAACCGGTCCTGGGCCTCCCCTAGGTCGACTCAGTCTCAAATGAGTACCCGGTGCGACGTGTAGTCAACATCGCCACTGGGGAGACAAAGGCGGCCGGGCGTGCTGTTGACTACCCACCCCCTCGCGTGCCGTGCCGGCCTTCGTAGGTGCTACTCGCTAACAGCCTGTTAAGGCTATACGGGGGATCTTTGTTTTCTTTGTTTTGTGTGTCTACCCGTGTGTGTACCTGTGTGTGTGTGTTGTTGTGTGTACCCGTGTGTGTGTGTACCTGTGTGTGTGTGTGTACCCGTGTGTGTACCTGTGTGTGTGTACCTGTGTACCTGTGTGTGTGTGTACCTGTGTGTGTGTACCCGTGTGTGTACCCGTGTGTGTGTACCCGTGTGTGTGTGTACCTGTGTGTGTGTGTACCTGTGTGTGTGTTGTTGTCGTGTGTGTGTGTTGTTGTGTGTGTACCTGTGTGTGTGTACCTGTGTGTGTGTACCTGTGTGTGTGTACCTGTGTGTGTGTTGTTGTCGTGTGTACCTGTGTGTGTGTTGTTGTGTGTGTACCTGTGTGTGTGTACTTGTGTGTGTGTACCTGTGTGTGTGTACCTGTGTGTGTGTTGTTGTCGTGTGTACCTGTGTGTGTGTACCTGTGTGTGTGTGTGTACCTGTGTGTGTGTACCTGTGTGTGTGTACTTGTGTGTGTGTACCTGTGTGTGTGTACCTGTGTGTGTGTGTGTACGTGTGTGTGTGTGTACCTGTGTGTGTGTGTACCTGTGTGTGTGTGTACCTGTGTGTGTGTGTACCTGTGTGTGTGTACCTGTGTGTGTGTGTGTACCTGTGTGTGTGTTGTTGTCGTGTGTACCTGTGTGTGTTGTTGTCGTGTGTACCTGTGTGTGTGTACCTGTGTGTGTGTGTGTACCTGTGTGTGTGTACCTGTGTGTGTGTGTGTACCTGTGTGTGTGTACCTGTGTGTGTGTACTTGTGTGTGTGTACCTGTGTGTGTGTACCTGTGTGTGTGTGTGTACGTGTGTGTGTGTGTACCTGTGTGTGTGTGTACCTGTGTGTGTGTGTACCTGTGTGTGTGTGTACCTGTGTGTGTACTTGTGTGTGTGTACCTGTGTGTGTGTTGTTGTCGTGTGTGTGTACCTGTGTGGGGAGCGGTAGTGTAGCGGTTAGCGCGCTGCGCTATGAACCTGGCGACCCGGGTTCGATTCCCGCTCACGGCTAACACCAGTGACGATTATCTGAACCGGTTCTGGGCCTCCCCTAGGTCGACTCAGCCTTAAGTGAGTACCTGGTGCGGTGTGTAAACATCGCCACTTGGGAGACAAAGGCGGTCGGGCGTGGTGCTGGCCACCCACCCACTCGTGTACCGTTCCGGCCTTCATAGGTGCTCGCTAACAGCACTTGCCCCTACAGTGTGTTAAGGCTATACGGGGATCTTTGTCTTTGTCTTTGTGTACCTGTGTGTGTGTGTACCTGTGTGTGTGTGTGTGTGTACCTGTGTGTGTGTACCTGTGTGTGTGTGTACCTGTGTGTGTGTGTACGTGTGTGTGTACCTGTGTGTGTGTGTGTACTCACATCTCTGAACTCGCAGAGGCCGCGCTCTCCGAGCTCGCTCACGCACGCGAAGGCGGACGCGCTGGGCAGGAAGATGTTCATGAGGCTCATCCTCTCGCTGCGGAACAACGCGCCCATGGTGGTGGCGGTGGTGGCCTTCTCTACCAGAGACCCCTCTCAAACAACCCCAAGATCCACTCTCAAACAACCCCAAGATCCCCTATCAAACAACCCCAAGATCCCCTATCAAACAACCCCAAGATCCCCTCTCAAACAACCCCAAGATCTCCTATCAAACAACCCCAAGATCCACTCTCAAACAACCCCAAGATCCCCTCTCAAACAACCCCAAGATCCACTCTCAAACAACCCCAAGATCCCCTCTCAAACAACCCCAAGATCTCGCTGATCTCCCCACTACCCAACTCTTCCCGACTGCCCCTTCCCTGGACCCCTTCGTCCCACTGCCTGACCGCGTCACTCTGCCCGGGTCCCCTCTGCCCGGGTCCCCTCTGCCCGGGTCCCCTCTGCCCGGGTCCCCTCTGCCCGGGTCCCCTCTGCCCGGGTCCCCTCTGCCCGGGTCCCCTCTGCCGGACTCTCTCGACCCCCTGGACCCCCTGGAGGCTCCCGCTGGGCAACCTCCGACCCTTTAACCCACGACCCTGGAAATTCCACAGCGCCGATCGAGCCTCCTCCTCCTCCCCTTGTCCGGCTTCACAATGAATGGACGCAGCAGCAGCTGCTGCTGTTGTTGTTGTTTTGTTTGACTCGAGAATTAAACCCCGTGGGTGGATGGAGGCGTGGGGGGGGGGGCACGGCAGGGCTGGGTCCGTCTTCTTGTGCCTCGCTCCGGTGGCGACGTCTCCCGATAATCCCAGAGGACAGCGAGCCCGCAACTACACTCGACTAAACTACACTCGACTCAACTACAGTCTACTCAACTAGTCTACTAAACTACAGTCTACTAAACTACAGTCTACTAAACTACAGTCTACTCAACTACAATCGACTAAACTACAGTCTACTAAACTACAGGGCCGAGACGAGGTGTCGATGCTGCTCTCTGCAGGAGATCGCGGCCGCGGCGCTCAGACGATGCCGTCTTGGAGACCACGGAGACGATGATGATGATGGTGGTGATGATGGTGGTGATGATGATGATGGTGGCGGCGGCGGCTCCGTTCGTTCACCAACAGCTGACGACCCCCACGCCTCGAGCTGTGCGACTCGCGGTGGTGGCAGCAGCCGGCGGCTTGTGGCGACTGGGCGGGCGGATGAATCGCGTGGACTCTGCGCTTCCTCCTCCTCCTCACCACCCCCTCCTCCTCATCACCACCATCATCACCCCCCTCCTCCTCATCACCACCATCACCCCCCTCCTCCTCCTCTCCCCCATCACGTGCCGCCCATCTCGCAGCCACAACACGCGCGTGCTGGGGCCGTATTCTCGCGACTACAACGCGCACTCTCGTCACCCCCCCCCCTCCCCCATGTGTCACGCAAACGTTGGGGGTTGTAGGGCTACGTGTGACACGAGGTGTGTGCACGTGTGTGCGTCTTGTATGATCAATGTGTCACGTCTTGTATGATCAAGTGTGTCACGTCTTGTATGATCAATGTGTCACGTCTTGTATGATCAAGTGTGTGCGTCTTGTATGATCAAGTGTGTGCGTCTTGTATGATCACGTGTGTCGCGTCTTGTATGATCAAGTGTGTCACGTCTTGTATGATCAAGTGTGTGCGTCTTGTATGATCAAGTGTGTCACGTCTTGTATGATCAATGTGTCACGTCTTGTATGATCACGTGTGTCGCGTCTTGTATGATCAAGTGTGTCACGTCTTGTATGATCAAGTGTGTGCGTCTTGTATGATCAAGTGTGTGCGTCTTGTATGATCACGTGTGTCACGTCTTGTATGATCAAGTGTGTCACGTCTTGTATGATCAAGTGTGTCACGTCTTGTATGATCAAGTGTGTCACGTCTTGTATGATCAAGTGTGTCACGTCTTGTATGATCACGTGTGTGCGTCTTGTATGATCAAGTGTGTGCGTCTTGTATGATCACGTGTGTCACGTCTTGTATGATCAAGTGTGTGCGTCTTGTATGATCGAGTGTGTCACGTCTTGTATGATCAAGTGTGTCACGTCTTGTATGATCACGTGTGTCGCGTCTTGTATGATCACGTGTGTCACGTCTTGTATGATCAAGTGTGTGCGTCTTGTATGATCAAGTGTGTCGCGTCTTGTATGATCAATGTGTCACGTCTTGTATGATCAAGTGTGTGCGTCTTGTATGATCAAGTGTGTGCGTCTTGTATGATCACGTGTGTCGCGTCTTGTATGATCAAGTGTGTCACGTCTTGTATGATCAAGTGTGTGCGTCTTGTATGATCAAGTGTGTGCGTCTTGTATGATCACGTGTGTCACGTCTTGTATGATCAAGTGTGTGCGTCTTGTATGATCAAGTGTGTCACGTCTTGTATGATCAAGTGTGTCACGTCTTGTATGATCAAGTGTGTCACGTCTTGTATGATCAAGTGTGTACGTCTTGTATGATCAAGTGTGTGCGTCTTGTATGATCAAGTGTGTCACGTCTTGTATGATCAAGTGTGTCACGTCTTGTATGATCACGTGTGTGCGTCTTGTATGATCAAGTGTGTGCGTCTTGTATGATCACGTGTGTCACGTCTTGTATGATCAAGTGTGTGCGTCTTGTATGATCAAGTGTGTCACGTCTTGTATGATCAAGTGTGTCACGTCTTGTATGATCACGTGTGTCGCGTCTTGTATGATCACGTGTGTCACGTCTTGTATGATCAAGTGTGTGCGTCTTGTATGATCAAGTGTGTCGCGTCTTGTATGATCACGTGTGTGCGTCTTGTATGATCAAGTGTGTGCGTCTTGTATGATCAAGTGTGTACGTCTTATATGATCAAGTGTATCACGTCTTGTATGATCAAGTGTGTCACGTCTTGTATGATCAAGTGTGTACGTCTTGTATGATCACGTGTGTCACGTCTTGTATGATCAAGTGTGTCACGTCTTGTATGATCAAGTGTGTACGTCTTGTATGATCACGTGTGTCACGTCTTGTATGATCAAGTGTGTCACGTCTTGTATGATCACGTGTGTCACGTCTTGTATGATCAAGTGTGTCACGTCTTGTATGATCAAGTGTGTCACGTCTTGTATGATCAAGTGTGTCACGTCTTGTATGATCACGTGTGTCACGTCTTGTATGATCAAGTGTGTACGTCTTGTATGATCAAGTGTGTGCGTCTTGTATGATCAAGTGTGTGCGTCTTGTATGATCAAGTGTGTCACGTCTTGTATGATCAATGTGTCACGTCTTGTATGATCAAGTGTGTACGTCTTGTATGATCAAGTGTGTACGTCTTGTATGATCAAGTGCGTGCGTCTTGTATGATCAAGTGTGTCACGTCTTGTATGATCAAGTGTGTACGTCTTGTATGATCAAGTGTGTACGTCTTGTATGATCAAGTGTGTGCATCTTGTATGATCAATGTGTCACGTCTTGTATGATCAAGTGTGTGCGTCTTGTATGATCAAATGTGTGCATCTTGTATGATCAAGTGTGTGCGTCTTGTATGATCAAGTGTGTCACGTCTTGTATGATCAAGTGTGTGCATCTTGTATGATCAATGTGTCACGTCTTGTATGATCAAGTGTGTGCGTCTTGTATGATCAAGTGTGTCATGTCTTGTACGATCAAGTGTGTCACGTCTTGTATGATCAATGTGTCACGTCTTGTATGATCAAGTGTGTCACGTCTTTTATGATCAAGTGTGTCACGTCTTGTATGATCAAGTGTGTGCGTCTTGTATGATCAAGTGTGTCACGTCTTTTATGATCAAGTGTGTCACGTCTTGTATGATCAAGTGTGTGCGTCTTGTATGATCAAGTGTGTGCGTCTTGTATGATCAAGTGTGTCACGTCTTGTATGATCAAGTGTGTGCGTCTTGTATGATCAAGTGTGTCACGTCTTTTATGATCAAGTGTGTCACGTCTTGTATGATCAAGTGTGTCACGTCTTGTATGATTAAGTGTGTCACGTCTTGTATGATCAAGTGTGTCACGTCTTGTATGATCAAGTGTGTACGTCTTGTATGATCAAGTGTGTCACGTCTTGTATGATCAAGTGTGTCACGTCTTTTATGATCAAGTGTGTCACGTCTTGTATGATCAAGTGTGTGCGTCTTGTATGATCAAGTGTGTCACGTCTTGTATGATCAAGTGTGTCACGTCTTGTATGATCAAGTGTGTCATGTCTTGTATGATCAAGTGTGTCACGTCTTGTATGATCAATGTGTCACGTCTTGTATGATCAAGTGTGTCACGTCTTTTATGATCAAGTGTGTCACGTCTTGTATGATCAAGTGTGTGCGTCTTGTATGATCAAGTGTGTGCGTCTCGTATGATCAAGTGTGTCACGTCTTGTATGATCAAGTGTGTGCGTCTTGTATGATCAAGTGTGTCACGTCTTTTATGATCAAGTGTGTCACGTCTTGTATGATCAAGTGTGTCACGTCTTGTATGATTAAGTGTGTCACGTCTTGTATGATCAAGTGTGTCACGTCTTGTATGATCAAGTGTGTCACGTCTTGTATGATCAATGTGTCACGTCTTGTATGATCAAGTGTGTCACGTCTTGTATGATCAAGTGTGTACGTCTTGTATGATCAAGTGTGTCACGTCTTGTATGATTAAGTGTGTACGTCTTGTATGATCACGTGTGTCACGTCTTGTATGATCAAGTGTGTCACGTCTTGTATGATCAATGTGTCACGTCTTGTATGATCAAGTGTGTCACGTCTTGTATGATCAAGTGTGTACGTCTTGTATGATCAAGTGTGTCACGTCTTGTATGATTAAGTGTGTACGTCTTGTATGATCACGTGTGTCACGTCTTGTATGATCAAGTGTGTCACGTCTAGTATGATCAAGTGTGTTACGTCTTGTATGATCAAGTGTGTCACGTCTTGTATGATCAAGTGTGTCACGTCTTGTATGATCACGTGTGTCACGTCTTGTATGATCACGTGTGTCACGTCTTTTATGATCAAGTGTGTCACGTCTTGTATGATCAAGTGTGTCACGTCTTGTATGATCAAGTGTGTCACGTCCTGTATGATCAAGTGTGTCACGTCTTGTATGATCAAGTGTGTCACGTCTTGTATGATCAAGTGTGTGACGTCTTCGTGGCAACGGGACGCGGGTTTGCAGCGCCTCTTCCTTCCCCGAGGGTGCTTCTACTCCAGAGTTTACGGTCGCCCGCAGCGCCCGTGGGGGCCTGCAGAGGGCGCTCCACTCGCGCACGCAGAATGTTGATTGAGAGTGGGACAATCCGATGAGCTCTAAAGCTCTTTTTAAAATAACATGTTCAGTTGGCTGCGGGTCAGAGTTACATCAACAAAGAGTACAACATCCGATAGGAGTGCAAAGTATAGGAAAGCTAAGTAAGTCACTAAAAATATATTAATTACAGTAGGTACAAATTGCATAAGAACAGGATGATCCACATGTCTTGTGACCCCCCCCCCCCCCCCCACATTTCATTCTCTAAAACCTAACATTTTTTAAAAGTAAGGTTTATTTGAAACAGAAATACATTTCATTCTCTAAAACCTAATAATTTTTTTTAAGTAAGGTTTATTTGAAACAGAAATGAATATGCGAAGGAAAGCAATGTTATGGGTCAATTCATTGGGCGTCACAATACATGTGGACCACCCTGGGCTTTAATTCCTGCCGATGTTTGAACACCAAATTCAAGCTTTGGCCAAGGTCGAGCGGATGTCGCCAGCTCGAGTCTGACCCTCGACTCACGAGATAAGTTCAATCGCACAATGTCCCACGCAGATCTATTCGAGACTACACTGTCCTTTCAGAATAGGCTCAAATATATTAATGAATACCCTACCAACATTTTAGCTGACTATAGTCCTTCCAGGATATCGTTGGAATGTACGAAACGGACTAGTAAGGGTTGTCACGTAAACAGAACGTACTAGTATACTACACTATACACTAGTGCTGTACTAGTGACTAGTACAGCACTAGTGTATAGTGTAGTATACTAGTACAGCACTAGTGTATAGTGTAGTGTATAGTGGTGTATATAGTAGTGTATAGTGTAGTGTATAGTGTAGTATACTAGTACAGCACTAACCGGTGTGTTGGAGAGCCAAGCCACAACATTTACAATCTGAGTACGACGTTTCGCCAGTAATTACAATAGTTATAATTACAACTGTTGTAATTACTGTTGTGCTGTACTAGTGACGAATTGGCCACGTTCTGTTTACGTGACAACCCTTACTAGTCGGCTGTGTCGGGTGGTGGCGGGTTTTAACGACACATTTATATATTTACGCGATCTAACCCAAAAATTCTATAATGGATGATATTGGTCGCGAAAGCCTACAACGTGTTAAACTAAATAGTGCTGTTTGTTGCTGTCTGTCGAATTACTTTTTTTTTATCGGGGTGGGGGGGGGGGGCAAGAAACCCTAATAGAAACACGTCGAGCCACGCTGTGTGATAAGAATGTCGCCTGCTTTGCATAACCGGTTATGTTTGTATGTTTTAAATGGTTCTGATATCTGAGCATCTCAGCGGGTTTCCCACGGCTATCACGCGTGCACGTTTGGGGTGAGGGGGGGATCAGTATCAATAAACACCGTCGATTAGCACGGTTGGCTACGTACGGTGCGAAAGAAGTTTAACATACATATGTCTGGGAAGTCTCTGAGCCTGTGTTGTCTGTGTAACGGGGTAGCAAATGCGTGCCCATCTCAAGATAACCGATGTGAAGGTTTCTACACGGATTCTCCCGTCACTTCGGCTGCACTGCTCTGTTTACTTTCCTTCACGTCAACATGGAGCTCCTGCAGCCTCTTTGTTAAATCCACTGCTGGATGAAGGCTCCCCACGTGGCGCAGGTGCTAGGGGCTTGTTTGGGGCCACACTTCACCCACCCACGCGAGTCGGCGCGGGTTGCCCCCAGTAGGACTCGTTGACTTGCCACGCCACCACCATTGACACACGTGACCACGCCACCACCATTGACACACGTGGTCACGCCACCACCATTGACACACGTGACCACGCTACCACCATTGACACACGTGACCACGCCACCACCATTGACACACGTGACCACGCCACCACCATTGACACACGTGACCACGCCACCACCATTGACACACGTGGTCACGCCACCACCATTGACACACGTGACCACGCCACCACCATTGACACACGTGACCACGCCACCACCATTGACACACGTGACCACGCCACCACCATTGACACACGTGGTCACGCCACCACCATTGACACACGTGACCACGCCACCAACATTGACACACGTGGCCACGCCACCACCATTGACACACGTGGTCACGCCACCACCATTGACACACGTGGTCACGCCACCAACATTGACACACGTGGTCACGCCACCACCATTGACACACGTGACCACGCCACCACCATTGACACACGTGGTCACGCCACCACCATTGACACACGTGACCACGCCACCAACATTGACACACGTGGCCACGCCACCACCATTGACACACGTGACCACGCCACCACCATTGACACACGTGGCCACGCCACCACCATTGACACACGTGACCACGCCACCACCATTGACACACGTGACCACGCCACCACCATTGACACACGTGGCCACGCCACCACAATTGACACACGTGACCACGCCACCACCATTGACACACGTGGTCACGCCACCACCATTGACACACGTGGCCACGCCACCACCATTGACACACGTGGTCACGCCACCACCATTGACACACGTGGTCACGCCACCACCATTGACACACGTGGCCACGCCACCACCATTGACACACGTGGCCACGCCACCACCATTGACACACGTGGTCACGCCACCACCATTGACACACGTGGTCACGCCACCACCATTGACACACGTGACCACGCCACCACCATTGACACACGTGGTCACGCCACCACCATTGACACACGTGGCCACGCCACCACCATTGACACACGTGGCCACGCCACCACCATTGACACACGTGGCCACGCCACCACCATTGACACACGTGGTCACGCCACCACCATTGACACACGTGGCCACGCCACCACCATTGACACACGTGGCCACGCCACCACCATTGACACACGTGGCCACGCCACCACCATTGACACACGTGGTCACGCCACCACCATTGACACACGTGGCCACGCCACCACCATTGACACACGTGGCCACGCCACCACCATTGACACACGTGGCCACGCCACCACCATTGACACACGTGACCACGCCACCACCATTGACACACGTGGCCACGCCACCACCATTGACACACGTGGCCACGCCACCACCATTGACACACGTGGCCACGCCACCACCATTGACACACGTGGCCACGCCACCACCATTGACACACGTGGCCACGCCACCACCATTGACACACGTGGCCACGCCACCACCATTGACACACGTGGCCACGCCACCACCATTGACACACGTGGCCACGCCACCACCATTGACACACGTGGCCACGCCACCACCATTGACACACGTGACCACGCCACCACCATTGACACACGTGGTCACGCCACCACCATTGACACACGTGGCCACGCCACCACCATTGACACACGTGGCCACGCCACCACCATTGACACACGTGGCCACGCCACCACCATTGACACACGTGGCCACGCCACCACCATTGACACACGTGGCCACGCCACCACCATTGACACACGTGGCCGGGAATTAAACTTCAGGTCACCAGGTGTTTAGGTTCGTAGTTTCAGGCACTAACGGAATGCATCCGGGTTGTATTCTTAACCAATGTATAATCCACAATACAAGCAATTCCCCTCCTTCCCATAGGGGTCGTCCATAAATGACGTCACGCATCTAGGGGGGGGGGGGTCAGACATTTGTGACGCTGTGTGACGGGGGGGGGGGGGGAGAAATGTGACGTCACATCAAAATGCGCAACTTTAAATAAATATTGACAACACGTTCTAATTAATTAAATAGACTTTTTAATAAATGTTTCTCCTACAACATCAGAGTACAGCGCCACATTAAATACGCACTACAATGACAATAGTTTAAAGCGATTTGAAGCATGTTTTATTTTTTTTGGGGGGGGGGCAAAGCTTTGTGACGTCATATTTGAGAGGGGGTCTGACTTTTTGTGACGCCGTGTGACGATGGGGGGGGGGGTCAAAAATCGTCCAAAATCGCGTGACGTCATTTATGGACGGCCCCTTGGCCCATTGCTGGTACTGGCTCGCCCCGCCTGGTCACATGGCCGCTACGCGAGCGACGATTTGCATGAAGGACGTTACGAAACATCTGTGTGGCGCTGCCACCACTCTTACCTACCCATTCATTCGTCGATACATGTCCACGTAAGATGCTTCGTTGAGCTATCATTCGTGGCCAGATTACTTCTGAAAAGAGCTATATAGTTCAGTGGGCCTTAGCTGGTAATATAAATAAAAGTTATAGTTTTGAATAGGTGCTCGCTAACAACACTTCACCCCGAGTGCTAAAGCTGCAATCTTTGGGCAGATACTGGCTATTTTTTTATCAGGTTAAAACAGGCACAGTTTGCTTTTTAAACGTTGAGTGAATGCTTTCGCCGCTAGTGTTTCTTCACATGAGTCACGGTCACCTGAGCTAGCGGGGAGGGGGGTGGCAATCACGAGTTGTTTGGGCGACAGGTCATGTGGCCAAACCGGAGATGAAGACGTCGTCGAGTAGAACTGGTCTGCAGCATTACGTAGAGATATACAGTCTCTGGTTACTTGAACAAGCTAAGGGGCCGTCCATAAATGACGTCACGCTATTTTGGACGATTTTTGACCCCCCCCCCCCCTCGTCACAAAAAGTCAGACCCCCCTCAAATATGACGTCACAAAGCTCTGCCCCCCCCCCCCAAAAAATAAAACATGCTTCAAATCGCTTTAAACTATTCATTTATCAAAGTCTCTTTAATTAAGTGGAACGTGTTGCCTACATTTATTTAAAGTTGCGCATTTTGATGTGACGTCACATTTCAGGTGCGTGACGTCATTTATGGACGGCCCCTAACCCTCCTTACGACTTGGTGCCGTGTGGTTGTGCTACGTTCACCAAGAGGGCTCAGAGCCGTCCCGAAGGAACGGCGATTCGACCTCACGGTGTCAGATGCAAGACTTCCAGTTTAGTTTGAAGGCATCGGGGGCGGGGGGGGGCACGTGTTGTGGGATTTACCCCGGGTTCCGCAGCCAACGTATGGACGGCCCTGCCAATACTGCGCCGACAAGTAAAATAAACCTTTATAGCAGAAAATGCGGTACGTCCAAGAGTCGTATAGTTGTTTATGCTGGTTCCTTACGCAGGTGAGAGTTCATTGATTTACAGACTCGTTTTGTCAAAGTTTTCAAGGTTACAGAGCAGAATGGTATTTTTACAACTGAGGCCAATTTGAACACCCAAGTCAATTAGAAGGTTGCGAGTTACAACTACTCGGCTGAGGGTTAACTCAGCCAATAATTTCTGCAGGGTCGATAAAATTGATGCACATTTTTTTTTATTACACGCTTTTATTTAACTCTGTTGTCGCATCCTCAAATCTTGTAACTAATTTTTAACCCACTTCCCAATGTGTTATCGACTGCAAACTTGGTATACTTATGTCATACGGATGACAATACTATATTGTATCATAAAAAATATATTTTTAAACAATTTTTTTACATGTTATGTTTCGGCTCGGGTCTAATTGTCCACGCTCAACTGACGTTGGTTGTAAATCACCACGCTTACGTTGTGGCAAGCCTCGGGGCCACTTCCTGGAGTTCTGCCATTACTCGTACGGTACTGAATGTAATTAAAGCATGTTCATTAAAGCATGTTTTTAAAAAAGTAATTTGAAATATTGATTTTCGTAATCGGTTGGCTCAAGGCGGCTAACAGGATGAGTGCTTTCTATTTGAACAGGAAACTTTCCATTTTTTGTTAAAATTATTCGTTTATCAGTGGCGTCACTCGGGGGGTGCGGACCGCCCCGGGTGACACCATCAGAGGGGGTGACACCAAAATTAGTCTATACAACTTGTGCAGTGTTTCAGAAGAAATGTATTTTTTTTTATAAAAAAAAATATCCCTGTAGTTATAACAAGAACATGTTTCGTAAGCCCAGCTTACATGTACTGTATCAATATACCTACAAGGCTAAATCCCTGTGCGAATTTACTTTTCGAACCTTCGAATGCGCCCCGGTCAGAGCCGTCATTATTACCCAATTACAATGATGCTTCGAATCACGTGGTTTCATCTGCACGTGCTTCAAGCAGCTGTTGCTGCTCGTGTTTTTAGTCGCTGGTTTTGTCAAATTTTCTGGTGTTTAAGCTGCAATATTGTGGTAATTAGTATTTGTGAATTTATATCAATAACTTTTTTGAGAATGAAGTAGTAATTAAATGAAATATTGTAATTTAAAGGTGTAATTTAAATGTTGCTAGTTGTTTATGTCACTACTATTGCCATTACATTCAGTGATATACGGGAATTACGATTTACCAGTAACATTAGTACAAAACACATTACTAAGGATTCTGTATGGTCTGGTACGGGCGGTGGTCCATGAGGGGTGACACCATGAGTTACCGCACTGGGTGACACCAACCCTAGTGACAGTACTGTCGTTTATAAAACTAAAATAATAACCAGATGTACAACAGCAACATTACTAAAGCAAAACCGCACACGTAAGAAAAATACATTTTTATTTTAGGCTACATCTTACGAAATAAATGCCACAATGTGGCTACTGCACTCAAATAACCAATCACTTGCTGAGAAATAAACACGTGCTCCCTATATGTGCAGTATAGCCAAGCCGTGGTGGCAATACTGCACGTGGCTGCCTGCAATCCAGCACTATGGAGGCAATGCCGGTTGATGGATCACCGTACAAATGCAGCTAAACTCCTTTTCTGTAAGTGTCGAGTAGTTATACCTTGGCTTTCCAGAAGGCGGTACAGACAAAATGTGGACTCCACCTGTTCGGTCTGTACAGGAGAAAATTTCCCTCTCGCATATTTTGGTTTTCTCGAGGTGCTCCGGTTTCCTCCCATATCTTAGCACTAATTAAATGGCCGATAACGCCTGAATCTGTCGACTGCTGAGCTTGGACAACTGTTGGTGCCGGCTCAGCGTGTGGCTGGCCTTCCATTCTGCGGCACGTTACAAGTTGAAATTATTACTCGTCATAACGTTTTAGATTAAAAAAAACATCTGAACTGGCACACACAACATTTAGTGGCAGATGTTGCAATAACACACTGCCTCAAAAGCATTAACTTCCGTCTCTGAATAAACACCATCACAGTATTTTATGGACAGCGTTATGCTACATAGTATGCGTACAGCCCTTTGTATTCACCCACTGCTGAGTGCAGGTTGTTAGCGGGGATTGTTTTACCACCGCAGAGATGAGAACGATAAAATCGTCTCGAGATGGCGACCACTTTTGGCATGTCTTCATCCAGCAGTTGAAAGACTACAGCTGGTGGCGATATCTCTTCTTTGCCGGAGTGCGTTGCGACGTCCGGAAACGCCGGCGGCGCTAGTCCTCCCGCTCGCCCTCCGCGGGCGCCACGACACTCAGGCACCGGTCGGCGAACTCGACGAAGAGCGGCTCCTGCATGGCGAGGCGCATCGCCGTCGCCTTGTCCTGCGCACCGTCGACCTCCGTCAGAAGCGAGCGCAGGTGGGGGTTGTCCAGCAGCGCCCTCAGGGCGGCGCTCTCGTCTGCAGCGCACGCAAGTTTCACGCAATGCCGACCGGTGACGTCGTCGTTGTCCCCATGCACCGCTCTGCCCGGCCAACGTACCGCCGCACAGAGATCTCGGCGAGTTGTGGCTAACGTCAGTGACGAGTGACGTCCCTGCTAGATCTCGCATCACTTTTACCAACCTCAACTGCCCAGTGTGGTGAAGGATGGCCAAATAATCCCCAAAACTGGTCAAACACAGGGAGGCTTTTGTCCAGTAGCGGACTGACACTGTTGAGTATTACTACAGTAGATTATTGATTATCCGACGGCTTCGGGAAGAAGGGGGTGCCAAATTTTCTAAAACTCTGGATAATCACATCATTATTCAAAATATATTTTTGCACATCCTTGCATTACATGTTTTTAAGCGCTGTGTATAGGTTTTTTTCGTGTTTTAAATTTGTTTGCGATATGAAATTGGCATAAACATACTAATAAGACAAAAAAAATACCCTACTGTAAAAAGGTGCTGAATTTTCTGTAACGTACTTACCACTTCAATCTCGAATACTTTGCATGGGCTGAGGTGCTACGCTCTTGTTTGTGTTTGATGATCGCCGGACTGATACAAACGCCGAATTACATTGCACCAGATCGCACTGTATATTGTTTTTATTATTGTAGTTATTTGTCATAAAAAATGTATATATGTGCAGTATTTTCATTGTTTAAGTTGTATGTAGTGTATAATATACTATGGTATTTCACAGTAAAATCAAACATAGCTACTTTTTTTGCCACGCACATGGTGTTGATCGCTGGACTGGTACAGCTTGTGGAGTGGTTTTGCCGGATCGGCCTGAGACCACCAGATAATGTTGGAAGGCGAATAATCGATGATTAACTGTATGTCAGTAAAAGACACGGTCATTTTCAATGGGGTCATAGGTGGAACCGGCAGTTTCAGCTGATGCACCAACGACTCACCGAGTAGACACAATCTGGTTGGGGGCACTTGGTCAGAATCTTCATCTGCATAATCATAAGTATTGTTGTCCACTGCTGCTGGCAAAATAGCAACAATGTCAAACGTGATCAGCTATGACGCAATGTCAAATCAACAAAACAAGACAAGCAAGGTTGTTTTCGAGCCAGCGTGAATCGCGGATGGTTTATAACTTCATGCTTTCCAAAGCAACCGCCTGAACCCTGCACAAGACCGCAGTTTGACTCAAGTTGGGGCCTCACAGATGAGCACTTAAAATAGGCGTGCTGCTAAAATAAGGGTAGAAATCGCACGTTAAAACATCCTTCATTTAGTGTGTGATAACTGATCGCGAACGACATGTGCCAAGACAGATCGGGAGTCAAGGGGGAATTTACATAAGAGCTCCAGGATATTGGGAACAGTTGGTGGAAAGAGCAGCTTGTGGGGGTTATTTGACCATGCTTCACCACGCTTGTCACTGTAGGTTGGTGAAAACGCAGAGCAAAGTTATTGTAGCATAGAAAAGCACGATTGATGTTTGCTGCACTGCTCTCTGTCGAGAGCCTACAATTCCTGTTTCGTGTTTTATGCAAGGTGGTTGTCCATCCAAGCACTCTCTAGGTCACTGATGGGCAACCTAAACTAGTGGGGCCACATGAGCAGCCCTCTTTCTCCTCAGCAGGCCACAAGCTTGACATCGTGCTTGTGCACTAATCATGACCCCACGCACCACCCTAGACACACTTAGACCAGGCCACCACGAGGAGGGGCTCCACGGCACACAGGTGGCCAACCACTGATGTAGGCTCAATACCGCTTAGTTTCCGAGATGTGACACGGTCAGGTGCATTCTGGGTGATGTGGTCCAAGACAAACATGTTGCGATCATTCAAATGGTGAATGCATAAATCAGGTGTGTCTGTGGGTGTGCGTGTTGTTGTTGTATACCACACACCCTTGTCGTGCCTTCTGTCAAGAGGGCTCCCAGTGGAAGTGGCGGCAGCGGTGTTGGGCTTTGGAATGCAGTTGCTGCTCCCTAACGAGACAGCAGGGAACATGATGGGACCTTTCTTGCCAGTATCAAAATATAATAATTGTTTATACCCTTTCTGGCAATAAAACAGGTGTTAAGATGTTAAAACACCAAACAGAAACCTTTTGCAAGGAATCATGTCTGCATTAACCACACTTGTGGTGAACATGCAAACAAAATCATGCTATAGTATTATATGCATTGTCTTTGAAACTGATTGGTCCACACCAGAGACAACAGTGTTAAACCAGAGAACGCCAAAAGGCGACCAGCACAAAGACAATGCAGGGGCATTATAGCTTGGGGTGAGCATCTACATCATGGGATCTTGCCGGTATCAAAATATAAGAATTGGCTTTACCCTTTCTGGCAATATATTACCAGAACATTCTTTTGTTTGCATGTTCACCACAGGTATGTGTGGTTAATGCAGACATGATTCTTTCCAAAGGTTTCTGTTTGCTGTTTTAACATCTTAACACCTTCATTTAAAGCTTTCGTGACTACAGGAATTCATATTCTTTGGGTCTTTCGGTAAAGTAATGTAGATAGGTTGAAAGAAAATAACAAAAAACGATCTACGTGACTTTACCGAAAGACCCAAAGAATACCTTAACACCTGTTTTGACAGAAAGGGTAAAACCTATTCTTATACAGCAGGGGACGTTTGTCAAAACAGTCGCGCACACCTCTGCTGCTGCCACATTTACACAGTGGCAAATCATTAATGTAGTAATTTAATTTGTTTTTTTGTGTGATCCACAGCTGGCAATGCATCTTGTTTGTTAAACAGCTACCAGCTAACATGTCTGTTATAATTATTACTCACGCTTGTTTACAGTTAAGCATCACAGGGTCTCAAGACTGTCAGGTTTCCCAGTAGGTGGCAATGTTGCACGTGTAAACACACCAAGAAAATGAAAAGTAATTTTAACTGCATGTATATTTAAAACCACAGAACTAAATAATTAATATTCACAAATAATTAATATTGTCTATCCACTGCTGGATGATGACCTCCACATGATGTGGCAGTTGTTGGTTTTGAATGACCATACTTTACCACCACGCTGGTCAGTGTGGGATGAAGGGGAGGCCCATGTTAGGCATGGCTGGTAACCAAACTCCGATGGGATGGGTTTCAGTGCTGCGTTGCGAACAATATTCAGGCTGGAGATTTTTGGTTTAATTGAATTGGCTGCTATACTTTTGGGTAGCTTTTCCGACATTCCGAATTTTGGCTTGACCCGAGTCCAGCCTGCACGTACTGCTGTGGCTTGTTTTAAATGCATATCTAATGGGTGTTTCTACCTCTGTGTGTCGCTACGGGTTTACTATATGACCCATATAATTGGGGTTCCATGGCCCAAATAGCACTGTGGGCTGTCTTTAATTTCCCCCATTTTCTTATCGCCTGTGCGCATGGACCGTGGTGAGCACGTGCTTGCACTGCAGTCGAACGGCGGTGTGCGTTGTGTTACCTTTGTGAACTTTATAGCACTCCACCGAACAGCTGCGGACAGAGAGGTTCAAGTTGAAAGCTCATACAGCTATTCGCCACGTCAACACGGTGCTTGTGCCAGGCTAGGTCCACGCACCCGCCCTATAGCCTTTAACAGGCTGCTGCTGATGATGATGAAAGTGCTGTTGGCGAGCACCTATCTATGAAGGCCGGCACGGCACACCGACAACGGTAACGATGGTGTTGCCATAACTCCACGCAAGGCCGCATTGGTATCCACAATGCTGTTTACGCACCGTACCAGGCACACTCGTTTAATACTAAGTCGACCAAGTGGGAGACCCAGCGAGCGACAAATAGTTGCCACTGGGAACCGAACTCGGGTTGCCGGGTTTCGCAGCGCAGTTCAGCGCTAACCACCGCGCCACCAATCCCCACTCACGTACAGTAACTACCCGGGCCACGTACAGTGTGGTCCAAATATCTTGTGACACGACCCCCCCCAATTAATTGACCCTGAACATTGTTTTCCCTTTGCGTATTAATTTCTGTTGTCGCACCTCCACTGGTATCCAAAAACATTAAGTTTTAGAGAATGAAATAGGGGTATAGGAGGGGTCACAAGACATCTGGGACGACAACTGCACAACACGTGCTACGGTGTATCGGCAGGGCGCGCTGTGTTTCGTCACCGTGTGGTTATTATTATTAAACATTGAATACACGTGGCACGTAGTGCGACGGTGTAGCGCACGTACTATGGGCTTTCGCACGCGGGACACTTGTACTTGCGAGGAGAGAGCGCGCACACGGCGCACAACGCCGCCCTCTTCGTCGCTTCCATCGCTCGTTCCTCGCCGCCACCCAACAGCAGCAGCCAATCGCAGTCGAGCGTCTATGTCACGTGACCGAAGCGCGACCAATCGCGCGCGAGGAAAACGCGGCCTCGCGCTGTAGTCCGCGCGGCCATCTTGGGTAGGGGGAGGACGTCCCGCGTCACGTGACGGGCCGAGGACGCTCCCGCTGTTTATTTTACAAATATAATTATTACGATTAGCAACATATAATTTATGTTTCCCGCGTTTATATGCACGATATAATATATGCATCAGAAACACGGGCATATGTTTTGTTTAAACATTGTATTCCATACCTGTCAACACATGCGGGTTAGTTTAACACGGAGGCTTTCGCGACCAATATAACACAAATCTTGACTTAAAGCTTTCGTGACTACAGGAAGGCACATTCTTTTATTATTTTTCTATCTACGTGGCTTTACCGAAAGACCCATAGAATATCTATAAGGGGCCGTCCATAAATGACGTCACGCACCTAGGGGGGGGGGGGTCAGACATTTGTGACGATGTGTGACGAGGGGGGGGGGGGGAGAAATATGACGTCACATCAAAATGCGCAACTTTAAATAAATATAGACAACACGCTCTACTTATGATAATTGTTTTTTTTTTACCCTTCTATCTGGCAACAAAACTGACACCTTTTTTTTACAAGGAGTCATGTTTACATAGACCACAATACCTGCAGTCGAAATGCAAACAAAAAACATAACTCTGATAATGTATGCACTGTCCTTGAAGTTGATTGGTCCACACCCGAGAAAGCTTTCCTTAGAGCCTAGTCTCACATGGGTTGGACCAGATGACGCCAAAAGGCGCACAACTCAAAGACTTTTTAATAAATGTTTTCTCCTACAACATCAGAGTGCAGCGCCACATTAAATACGCTCTACAAAATTTGAAAAAAACTATTTCTTGATGTGGATTTCACACCTGATGATGATTGCTTGTGTTGCAGTCGAAACGTTGTGAGAATTTTATTGTTTTATATTTTTATAATTTCCCTTCTACGTGACTTTACCGAAAGAACCAATAATATGAATCCCTGCAGTCACGAAAGCTTTAAGTCAAAACCAACCTAGTAAACTTAGAAATATAATGCAATACAACACAAAGAGTCGGCTAACATAACAGTCAACACCCTACCTGGTTGATTACGCAATGTAACCCAAAAAAAACTGTATTATGGACCATACATGGTTTACCCCGTATTCTTGTACAGGGAAATAGTTTGTAGGTCCATACTGCATACAGCCGTTTCAATAGTAGTGTAGTAAGTATATATGGAGGCTTGACGACAGGATCGGAGGCACACTTATTTATTACACCAACACAATTATTACAGGTCACTTGGCTACAGGGATTCTCGACAGCTAACCCCTCTAACCTATACCAATTCCACCACTACGGGACTAGGGGAGGCTATCTGTCCCAGCTTGGTTAAGCTGGGATCCCGGCTCCCTGAGTCACCAGACCAGCTTCGTCTGGGCTCTCGGGGCCACGCCACCGGCTTGCCCTGGTCGGCCCTTATAAGGACAGCGAGCCAGGGGAGCTCTGGGGCCTACACTAGCTGGTCTTCCGTCTTCTCTGGTTAAAGCTGAGTCCCGACCTCGAGCCCTCGAGCTCATCACCTTTTATAGGACTCGCCCCCGAGGGGGGGGGGCCCGTGGGGGATACACATGCGGACGTCGGTGCGAGCGCCACCCTTGTGTACGGCCGTAACCCCGCCCCTTGTGTTTGTTGGCCATCCGTGGCCATGCATAATCACACCTCAACATTCGTAGCCATGCGCAATTACACCTCTACATCACCCCCCCCTGTACAGCTCGCAGCCGTCCCTGGCTGCAAAAAAAATCAGAATAAAGGTGCATCCCTCACGAAAACCCCGTGTGTGTGCCTCGCGTAATTTTTAACAAGAACAAGAGAACCTTAACAAGAACAACAACAGGAAGAGAGAGAAAAAAAAATAACCCGACGCACCCCCCCCGAATAAATACCCCAAAACCAACATATATACACACACTCCGGACGCCACCCCTCCCATTGTCCGCAAAGCCCCCCAACGGCCGACCTCACAATAGTCTGCGCGTTTTGGCGCGCGTTCTCGCGGCGGGCCCGTCACAAGGGCCCGTCCTGGCACGCTCAGTGACGGTTGTTGACGGTCCGGGTGCAAGAGAGTCAGGCGTCGCTGCCGAGTGACCCCCGACCCCTCCGGGAGGGGTTGGTGGGTGTGGACCCGTCACTCCTGTTGCGCCTGGGGACGGAACAGTTGATGTCGGGTTAGGCGAGTGCAGCGACGTCGGGGAGTCGGCGGAACCCTCACACGTTTGGCCATGCGTGTGTGTGTGTGAACCACGGGGCGGCGCGATGAATGGTTTCAACCTTGAGGGGTGCACATACCACCGGCGCCTCCCCCATTTGACGCGAACACATTGCGGCCGCAAGACCTGTACGACCTCCACTGGCCCCCGCCACGGCCGTACCAATTTTGACGAGGTTGCCAGCGGCACCTGGGGACAGTGCAACCACGCCCTGTCCCCTGGTTTCCATTTGACCACCTGCACCCGCCCCAACCGAAGCCTCTCGTTCGCCTTCTGGCGGAGTTCAGAATTTTGCACGGCCGCTTCCCGCGCCTCAGACAATTGAGCGATGTTAAATTTAACGTGTTCGGACAAATTAGACTTCGCCTGGAGCGCCGAGAGCTTCAGCTGGGTCGCCACAGGGGGGTTAACTTCGCGCCCATACATTAAAAAGAAAGGGGAAAATCCGGTGGCCGCATGGGGAGCCATTCTGTAGGCCTGCAACACACCGGCTATGCGGAGGTCCCAATCCGTCTGGGATACCGACACCTGCTGGGACAGCATGGACGTGATGGTCCGATGCAGCCGTTCCACCATCCCGTCAGTTTGTGGGTGATACGGAGAGGTCCGAACCTTCTCCGTACCCAAGAGGTCGCACACCTCACGTAGGAGTTTACCAGAAAAATTCCTACCCTGGTCAGTAAGCAGCCATTCCGGAGCACCCTTGTCGAGGACATAGCCCTGGACAAAGGCCTCCGCGATGGCTGCTGCCGACTGGTTCGCCAGGGGCCAGGCCATAGGCCATCTCGTGAAGTATTCAACCCCCGTTAGTAAATACCTATTGCCCCTGGGTGTAGCGGGAAATGGGCCAAGTATGTCCAGAGCGACGAGCTCGTTAACCCGGGAAACTTTTATGGACTGCAGCGGAGGGTTGGACCCCCTAGCAGGTGGCTTCCTCTGCGCGCATTGCGTGCATGACCCCAGGAGATCCCCCACGTCCTTTTCCATGCCCGGCCAGAAGAAATCTAGCTGGAGCGTGGCAAAGGTCTTGTGAACCCCCAAGTGCAGAAGCCGCTCATGAACAGCCCCATACCACCTTACCCCTTAAAGCAGCAGGCACCACGAGCCGCTGGCGCCGGGTTTTACCATCCCAGTGCATTAAAAGTCCCTGGAACAACCCCCACGAGTCAACGTTTTCCACCCCCTGGCCAACCCCCCCGGCGCGACGGCGCAGAGCGAGGAGGGAGGTGTCCTCCATTTGGAGGCGACCCCATTCCGCGACCGACAACCCCAGCAACGAATCCCTCCCTTCTTGCTCGATAGGACCCGAAACCGAAGGCGCATCGGCAGCGGCCACGAGGACCGAATCGGTGGTGACGTTCGGAGACCTACAACGCCCCGAACCCAAGAGGCACGCGCACTCCGAAGTGGGTGGCAATCGCGACAGGGCGTCAGCGTTCGTGTGGCGGAGACCCTTACGATATGTGGTGACAAAGTCATAGTCTTGGAGAATCTCCAACCATCGAGACAACTGGCCCGATGGTTGTTGAACCCGCAGGGCGTATTGTAGGGCCGCATGATCTGTACGGACGGTGAACCGCCGACCGTACAGATACGGGCGGTACTGCTGAATGAAATAAACAATCGCCAATAATTCCCGACGGGTAACGCAGTACCGCTGTTCGGCTGGAGACAGTACCCGACTACCGTAAGCCACCACATGCTCTACGCCCCCAATGAGCTGGGACAGCACGCCCCCGATGCCCGTGTTACTTGCGTCTGTATCGAGCAAGAAGGGTTGTGAAAAATCCGGGTAATTCAACGGCGGAGCCCCCACCAAAGCATTCCGGAGGGCGCGAAAAGAAGCCTCCTCCTCCGGCCCCCAATGAAACCTGACTCCCTTGGACGTCAAGGCATGCAATGGTTTCGCAATCGTAGCGAAGTCAGCCACAAATCGCCGATAATACGACGCGAACCCAATGAAACTCCTGACCTCTCCCACAGAGGTGGGAGTCGGCCAGGAGCTGACGCATTCCGTTTTGGCGGAATCAGTGGATATCCCCGAGCGCCCAACAATGTGACCCAAATATCGCACCGATTCGCGGAGTAAATGGCACTTCTGTGGTTTAAATTTCAAATTGGCAGCCCGCATTTTGAGAAAAACAGCACGCAACCTCTGGAGGTGTTCCTCGAAGGATTTGCTAAAGACGATGACATCGTCTAAGTAAATCAAACACGAATCCCATTGCAAACCTGCCAAGACCAATTCCATTAACCGCTGAAAAGTTGCCGGCGCAGAATGTAAACCCATCGGCAAGCGGTTAAATTGGAAGAGACCTTGCGGTGTACGAAAAGCAGTCTTAGGTTTCGATTCGTCATCCAGAGGAAGCTGCCAGAATCCTGATAGCAAATCGAGGGTGGAAAAGAATCGCGCACCGGCCAAGGCGTCGAGCGACTCATCCATCCGAGGAAGCGGGTACGCATCTGCCACAGAGATTTTGTTGAGACGCCGAAAGTCGACACAAAATCTCAGTGAGCCGTCATGTTTTTTCACCAAAACGATCGGCGCGCCCCACGGGCTGTTGGAAGGGGAAATGATATCAGCGGCTAGCATGTCATCAACAGCCGATTTGACATGATCCTTTTCGGCGGGACTCAACCGAAAGGGATTTTGGCGGATTGGCGCGCTGTCACCCGTGTCAATATGGTGTCGCAGCAATTTAGTACAACCAATATCAAATTTGTGTTGACTAAAAACGTCAGCAAATTCGCTCACAGAGAACTCGCAGCTGCGCGCGCTGCGAGTCGGACAGGTCCACTGAACCCGCGCAAAGCGCATCCAGCCATCCGTCATCACAGTCCGAATGCGGTCGCGACGGAGGATCGGTGGATACCTGACCCACGAGTGGTTCCTCATAGGGTACCGGCGTTGCGTGTGCAAGCACGGTCCCTTGAGGAACCACGGCCGTTCGCGATCCCACATTAAGGACTGCAATGAAGGGGTCCCCATCCCCTCTCACCATGGTCTGAGCCGCGAGCAAATCGGGTCCATTTACCCCGGCCCGAGATGGTCCCAACAAGACCCCCCGATCCGCAACCCCTTCATTAAACGGCCGACGCAACCTAAGAGGGACGAGCATCTGAGCCCCCGGAGGTACGCGCACAGTTTTTGTCACGAGCGCCTGCACGGTGGCAAACGCCCGGCGCTCCGTGGTGGGGGAAGACAAAAATGTAACGCGTCGGCCCGATGGGAGCTCAATGCACCCCTGGTCAATCAGGATACGGATGGGCATTTTGGCCAAGAAATCCGTCCCCAACAGGCACGGAACCGCGAGTGAGGAGGAAACCAAAACAGGCCCGGATAATTTAATGTCTCCAATGCAGATAGTGGCGCGGATTTGCCCAATAATGCCCAGCGAGCCCCCGTTAGCAGCATAGCATGGTACGTCAACAGGGAGCAAGGGACGACTTTGAACGGGAAGGATGTTATAAATCAAATCAGATATAATGGTCGCCGATGCCCCTGTGTCAATTAAAATCCGCACCTCTACCCCATCAATATGACCGACCACAACCGATGATCCCGCCGACGCAGCAACGACACGATGGGCGAGCTCCGACCACTGACCCGGTTGGAGCGCTCGCCGCATTATAGAACAACCGCGTGCGACGGACGGGGAATTTGGAGCCCTGTTTGGTTGAGCGCGTGAGTGTGTGTCGGATGTGTGCGTGCGCCAAACGTGTGAGGTGCCGCGACTCGCCGTATTTCTCTGCTGGAGCTTGGGAGGAGACGGCGTGGCGTCCTGACGAGGTGTCGCCCCGCGCTGACGGGGAGCCCGGCATCCTGACGCAACGTGGCCTTGCAGGCCACAGTTGTAGCAGCGTGTGAGCGCCCCCGATGTCCTGGGCTGCTCCTGGCGGCTCGGTCCATTCCGAGCCTGTGGTGCCGCCGCTCTCCATTCCCCTCGCCGCTCCACCCCGCAGACCTCCTCCGATGGGAGGGCGGTAGCCGCCATGGCATGGCTGGCCACCCCCTTTGCCGCCTTTCGACGCAGGGACCGCAAGCCCCCGTGGATGTGGCGCGCGACCAGCAGGGACGACATCTCCGCGTCGTCCTGAGCCAGGACGTTGACGTCCAGCTCGTCAGCGAGTAGCAGCAGCTTCTCAGCCACCATGGCATCCACTCCTTCCTCGTCCATCCTTGGGAAAGCAGCCTTCGCCAGAGCCAGGAGGGCCATCCGGAAGGCCAGGGGTGACTCGTTGGCGCCCCGACTCCGATCGTGGAACAGCTGCCTGCAGTCCGAAGGCGGCCCATAGACGGCTGACAGCAGCTGCAACGCCAGGTGTAGAGTGGCGCGCTTTTCCCTCGGCGCCGAGGTGAGGGTAGCCAGGGCGTCGTTGTCCAGCATCGCTGGCAGCGCGCGTAGGGCCTCGGCGTCCGACCAGTTCGCCATCTCTTGATGAGCGATGAACCGCCTCTTGAAGCCGCCCCAGTCTCCGTCAGCGCCGACAAATTCTTTAAGAGGCGGCAGACGCTGTTGTAAGGCGGCGTCCGTGGCCGCAGAACGCTCTCCGTCGCTCCCCGCCGATGATACAGTGTGGGCGGGCCGTGCACATGGCATCGCCGGTCGCTCCGATGTTGACGCGCCGGCCGGCGTTGATGATGTCACGGCTTGTGCTTGGCGCTCAGCAGACACGTGACGCGGGCCGGCCCCGCCCTCCGCTCGTACTGTAGATATGGCGGGAAATTTGACCGCGAGCCGTGTCGGGGTGGCGGGAAACGTCGCCCCGCGCCGGCTGCCGTCGTCGACCCGCGCTGCTCCTCCAGCCCCCAGCCGCGTGATCTCCTCCAACGCGGCGGCCGCGGCGTAGAGCAGGTCCGCCAGGCGGGAGTGGGCCAGCCGGAGTCCTTCGGCCGACGCATCCCCCTCCTCCTGTCGTAGCGGCGCGGGCGTACTCGGCCCCGGCTGCTCCGATTCGACCCCGGCCATCTCTGGTGGTGATTCGGCCGCGGCGTCTTCCATCTCCGACTCCCTGGTACGTGTCGTCCCTCGTGTGTCCATCGTTGGACGTTTACTTCTGACCCCAGATGTAGTAAGTATATATGGAGGCTTGACGACAGGATCGGAGGCACACTTATTTATTACACCAACACAGTTATTACAGGTCACTTGGCTACAGGGATTCTCGACAGCTAACCCCTCTAACCTATACCAATTCCTCCACTACGGGACTAGGGGAGGCTATCTGTCCCAGCTTGGTTAAGCTGGGATCCCGGCTCCCTGAGTCACCAGACCAGCTTCGTCTGGGCTCTCGGGGCCACGCCACCGGCTTGCCCTGGTCGGCCCTTATAAGGACAGCGAGCCAGGGGAGCTCTGGGGCCTACACTAGCTGGTCTTCCGTCTTCTCTGGTTAAAGCTGAGTCCCGACCTCGAGCCCTCGAGCTCATCACCTTTTATAGGACTCGCCCCCGAGGGGGGGGGCCCGTGGGGGATACACATGCGGACGTCGGTGCGAGCGCCACCCTTGTGTACGGCCGTAACCCCGCCCCTTGTGTTTGTTGGCCATCCGTGGCCATGCATAATCACACCTCAACATTCGTAGCCATGCGCAATTACACCTCTACAGTAGCAAAAACGTGACATTTGTATTTCTCCTTTGTGATGGGACTTTGTGGGATGAACGCTGAGATTTGTAAGGACACGGGGTGACCAATACGTTCTGAACTGTTCTGTAATAAGGTAGCCACTGATAAAGGGTTGACAGGTTTGGTATTCCTACGGTAACTTCTGGTGTTCAATTAGAAAAACCCGTGAAGGGTTTCAAGAGTCGGTGTTTGGGGTCTTGCCAGGTTTTCGCAGTAGGGGGCGACGAAGCCGTACGTGGGCACAGCAAGGCTCAAAGCATTTTTTATTTTTTTTTATTTCTTCTTTCGTACGAGTTCATGAAGCTCGTCTTCGCCAGGCAAACGTTTTAAATAAATATAATAATAAACGTGACATGATATATATTTCTTCCGTTTTGTCTATCAGACACGCGAACAACTACAAAAAAACGTGTATTTTTCCACAAAACTAAAATTGTTGACTTGATTAAACTGATATTTAAAGACATACCTATTGGATGCCGCACAATTTAAAGATTCTGTTATTTTTTATTAGAAAGAACAAACATTAATGAACTTAATAGTTCATGAAACCATATCATTAGATGCGGATACCTGATGCACAAATGGAAAATTAAAAACTCTCTCCAGCAGTGTGTGACTGTGGTCATCCAGGACAGATTGTATAACATACTAGCAGAAGTACCCAGCATTGCCCGGGTGAAAAATATATTTCTTAATAACCCCCCCCCCCCCCCCAGCCACGATCTCCTCGGCCGCTGTGCAGTAATATGTACGGCCTATAGTGTGGTGGGGTGTCGAGGCCTAGTACCGTGCAGAGCCTCCGGCCTCGCCTAAATTGCCCACCCGGCTGAGGCTGGGTACTGGGGCCGTTACCCCCCCCCCCCACCCCCGCGCATCAATAATACTGTCTAATCGCTATAATTTTATTATCTACCGACCCTATAATAGTAATTGCACACATTGGGGTGGGGGGGGGGGAGTGAAGAGGACGTGAAACTTTGATGAATTTACCTCAGAGTCGCGTGTTAATGCGTGCGCATATTTTTAACGGGAATTAAAAATGGCGTCCACCCCGCAGCGAATGCGTCGCTACCCGTTGCCAGGGGCAACCGCCGTGGAAAACCAAATGGACCAATCGTGTCTCGCAAATCCCTCACATTTCGTCCAATGAAACTGCGTATGGTCCGGCGACACACAGACAGACAGACACACACACACACAGACAGACAGACAGATTTGCGATTTTATATTTATATATATAGATAACCACGCAATTCCCGATCCGCAAATACGAAGGAGGCATCACAGCGATGATCCACTCCGCTGCTCCTGACGCTGTTATCTGGCTTGATAACCACCTGCATGAGAGATTGTAGTTGTGGCTGTGGATCTACATCAGCAGCAGTAAGAAAGAAGAAACGTCCATTCTAGATTTGAAGCTTTCGTGACTGCAAGGATTCATACTCTTATGTGTTTTCGGTAAAGTTACGTCGGTAAAAAAATAATAAAAATAAAATAATAATAAATGAAAATAAATCAATTCAATCACGACATTTAGGAGGCAACACAAGCTTCCTCCATCAGGTGTAAAAAAGGCACAGCAAAATAACTGTAGCGAGTTATTTATCAAATAACTCTCGCTACCGTTATTTTGTGTTGCCTCCGAAACGTCGTGATTTAATTGATTTATTTTCAATTATTATTTTATTTTTATTATTTTTTACCTACGTGACTTTACCGAAATAAACCTAAGAGTAAGAAGCGTCCAGTCCAGCGATGGGTTGGATTGGCGTCCTGCAGCGCAAGTGTTGCCGCAGGTGAATGAGAGTTTGCTTGGCGCTGCTCTTATCAAGATGAAATGTAGTGATTGTTGTCCTGTGGAGATGAAGCTTACGCTCACACGTTAAACAAATCAGGAGGGGGGGGGGGCAATAATACTTATTAATGAATTAATACGAATAAATGTGCCTGCTCTTGGATGAGAAACGTGGACATTAATGAAAAGGTTTGGAGAGTTTCATGCTTGGAATTACCCGGAGCTCGGCGGCCCCCAGAGGGATAGAGAGCACGACCTGTACAATGAGAGCACGACCTGTACAATGAGAGCACGACCTGTACAATGAAAGCACGACCTGTACAATGAAGCACGACCTGTACAATGAGAGCACGACCTGTACAATGAGAGCACGACCTGTACAATGAGAGCACGACCTGTACAATGAAATCACGTGAACGAGGACTCCAGAAAGTCGCTGAGCTCAAAACGCCAAGCGACCAGCAAATACATCAAAGCTCCCAGTTGCACTAGACGAGTTAAAGCGTTCCTTCAAATGAGCAAGATTATACGAGCTTGGGGAAATAGAAAGCGCCAACAAATTCCAAAGTGGAGCAGTGTGAGGGAGGGAAGAAGTAGAGAGAGAAGTGTTTGCTGGTGGGGCGAATCCTCAACATGGTGGGGAGGGAAATCGATGAGTGAAGGTCACGGGATTAGTAGCCTAGCAGCTATAGACGAGGAGGCTGACCGTCGATGAGCAAGTGCTGAATCATCGATCACCCTGACTGCCACTTACGTTGAATTACATCCGGTGAGGTAGGGAACTTGGGTGGTCCTCCCCAGATATGACGAGATTCTAACGTGGACCGAATCTGTGCTTTGTTTCGTGGTGGTTATATTTGTTCAGTTAAAGAGGCTTTAAGCACAACCTCTTTAAGCCAGATTGTTGTGTCAAGCAGCGTAATTGTGTTACAATGGATAACACCAATTAAATGGTGTAACTCTAGAATTACCAGTCCACTGAGATGCATTTGTAAGTTTTTTTTAATTCGGTAAGAGAGATGAGAGCTATCGACAGTAGCACCATCTCATAAACGAACTCTCCACATTAAGAGACTGCTGGTCGAGTTAAGTTTCCCAAAAGTGCTGAAATTAGGGATAAAGATTTACAATCTCAGGAGTGTTCATGTTGATCCCGACTCTGACGCCTGTATATTTGGAGTTTGCGTGTCTCGCTCTCTCCATGGTCGTGTGGGGTCTTCTCCGGGTCCTCCGGATTTTCCCTCCACATTTAGAATCAACATCACGCGTTTAGAGCAGAGATGTTAAATACCCGGCCCCCCAAGCCCCTTCCCCTGGCCCACCACGTGTTTAAAAGTTGACTTACTTATTGTTTTTATTCTTTTTTTATTTTAAGCTTCTACCTAAATTCAACCTGAATTTAAATCGTAAATTGAAACGGATTTGGCGCAGCCTTCCGCTAAAAAGGACTGTAAATCGTATATTTTACCGCGCATTCTAAACCATCTCTCGATGCCTTCACATGGACATCCACCCTTCCCCAGCCGGCTCACCCACTGTAATGTCTGCAGACCCCCGCGTCCTCTCCACGACCACTTTATATGGGCGATAGACATCCGCGGACGTAGTACCCTCCCCCGCCGCCCGCCCTCAACCACCCGTGTCCATAGAAATCCGAGGAAGTTCCTCACGCTACTTCTACAGTCCTCGACTTGCGAACGCGATACGTTCCTGAGAACCGTTAAGTCGATGTGTTCGTATGTTGATTTCTAGATGTAGCTGCTCACCCCGAGCTCTCAGTGTCCTGATATGGAGTCTTTGTGCTGTTCAACTTTTGGCGTCCTCTGGTCTAACACCGTTTGAGATTTGGCTCTGAAGAAAGCTGTCTCTGGTGTGGACCAATCAGTTTCAAAGACAATGCATCAAATACTACCAAAGCATGTTTTTGTTTGCATGTTCACCACAAGTATGTGGTTCATGCAGACATGATTCCTTGCAAAAGGTTTCTGTTGGTTATTTTAACTTCTTAACACAACTTTTATTGCCAAAGGGTAAAACCTATTATTATATTTTGATATTGGCAAGGGAGGTCCCATGATCATATAGTTGAAGAAAGGGAATAATTTTCAAACTCATAAATAAGAAATATTGCAGTTACATGTAACACAGTAATATACTTTAGAAAAAAAGTGTCACGTGGAAAAAGTAATATTTTAACTTACCTCGAATCAAACAATTTACTGTCATTGTATATTATGTAATTGTGTATTATGTAATTGTATATTATGTAATTGTGTATTATGCGGGATGCTGAGACTCATTACATCTCGCGGAGGATCGCTCCGCCAACCAAAATAGTTGCACGGTTGGGTTCAAGAGTACGACAGGACATTCTCAAGTCAGGTGGTTAAAAAAATATATATCTTAGAGCGGTTCGTTCGTAAGTGCAGATGGTTCCCAAATCGGATCTTCGTATCTCGCTACCTATACACGTAAGCTCTACTGATACGATTATCCTTCAATCACTCCAGCAGCAAAATCCATTTCAATTCAAAATTAGAATATGGGATAATAAATGTTTTTGAACTGTGATATGTCGAATAGCCCAATTGTTATCAAAGGCAGGTCAATAAAGTGTAGAGTTGTCCAAGTGGAGGAATTCACATTTCTTTGTGGAGGTTAATGGAAAGCCAAGATCTGCGCACAGCAAATAAAGGTAGCAAGAGCCCAGTCACTTGTTCCATACTTCGATGCATTCGTCCAGAGGTGTGAAGCATCAGGACGCAAGCAGCCGCAGAACTGAAGAGCAATACAAATCATTGTATTCAATGTTTTTTGACATTACATGGGTTGAACTGAATTTAACTACCCTTTTATACAGCCAGCCAATTCATGCCGTGTTATGTTTTTCATTTTCAAAGCCCAACTGTGCCCCCGGGAAAGAACTGGCCCGCTATCCGATTGAGTGACATCCCTGGTTTAGAGTACAGTATTTGGTGCTGTACATTTCCACATAAGCCACTTAGTTGAGCTATTTGTGGCCAGGTCGCTTCTGAAAAATAGGTGAGTCGGCTTTAGCTGGTAAAATAAAACGTTCATTTTGTGGATTTATTTTCATGCTAACCTTTCCGATACTTTGCACTCCTATTGTATTTTTGTAGTTTGTTGTAACCTTTTGACCCACCTCGACTGACATCTGTAAAAACAAGTTTCTCAATGGTAAATAAGGATTTTGAGTCAATGCATTTTTTGCAAGCAGATTGTGTACCAAGGGAAGAAATGTCAAGCGGCCATGACAAGGCAGCATTGTTCGAGCCTTGATGGAAGCACGAGGAATACCTAGTTTCAATTGTGACCACACACAAGAAAACGCAAGAATTTTAAGACTTTATTTTTGAAATGTGTAAACAATTACAGCAAAAAAAAACATTTAACTTAAACTCTTATGATATAACTTCCACTGGTTGGCTGTTTTAGACAGTAGCCTGCTTTGATATGGGAAGTGTCCCCGAGTATAAAAAATAATCAGATCAAGTTGTTTTTATTCAAGTATTAAATTGCGTGTTATTTATTGTATAAATTGTGCGTTGAATATGCATAATTGTTTGACGCTATAGTGATGAAAAATATCAAAGTCTGTGCCGTTTGGTTGCCCTAGTGGAAGTGGTGGGTGGTGCTGTGTCCTTGTCCAATCCTGGCCCACAAACTCCGTAAACATTTTTTAAGATAACGGAGGATAACAAAACATGATGCACAAAAAGCTATTCTTTCTCGTTTAAAATAACAGAAGTTTAAATACGTGAAACATGTCCATGTAAGTCTTTATGAAATTACTAACATCTATGCAAGTATTTTTGTTCTTTCAAACATAACTAGTGCGTGAAACTTGGAAAACTGTAAAACTATTTGTAAAACGTACAACATGCTTATTCTAAGGACTGTTTTCTCAATTTAGCTTAATGATTCTGAAAACCACAAGTGGGTAAAATTAAGCCATATTACAATCAAATCCTGACTACCATCGACGCATGATGAGATGTCCCAGGTCTCAATGAAAAGTGAGCACGGCAATAAATTAGCATGTGCGTGGAGGGAAATGTGTGAGAGGGTGCTTTGTGGTTAGTCGGGGATTGGTGCCACTCAAGAGTTAGCATATGAACACGAATGCATTGGTGAGGGAGGAAGTGCTCTCGTGTAAAAGGAGGCGTCATTTAAGACATGTGAAGTCGGGGTTCCTCGCGAGGAAGTGCTGAGGACACAGGCGCGGCGATGGCTCAGATGGTTGTCTCCCTATGGCTTGGTGTACGTGCCCCAGAGCTCACTGGCTCGGTAGTGCTGGTCGGAGATGCAATGGGGAAACCTGGGGACATCTCCCGAGTAGTTGTTGCAAACAGCACCTCCACCTGCAGCACACACACAGAGCGGTCACCGCCTTGCAATCCGTGCTCGTTTCACAGGCGGTGACGCGTCCCGTTTTCCGCTTGTTGCAGAAGTTCGTGGTTAGAACCCAGCGGCGACCCTGATTGTACAAGCATTCCCTCGTTATTTCGCGAGGGATACGTAGAGGATGCTTGTGAATAGCAGATTTTGCGGATATTGACCTACAAATATCATACACGCAATTTCTGCAAATGCTTCTAAAGCTGCAATAAGTTATCTTTCTCCATCTCTCATCTCTTTTTTCCATCACTTTCTTTCTCTCTCGATGCAATCATTCAGAGTTCCAGAGGCAATTCGCAGATAGACAAAATCGGGGATAGCAAGTTCATGAATGAGGGAATACTGTATTACTACGTATTATTACACGCCGTCTACCTCAGTGGACTTTAAAGATACCCTTATGTAATTAGCAAGAGTAGGTGATTGTGTGCAAGCATCTTCAGGAGGCGTTAAGTTCATCTCGTCATAGTTACGGTCAACAGTTGCGGTCAACAATGCTTGACTCAGGGAGGACGCCCCTGCCATGCATAGTCCCATGGGATGTTAGCTATCAACAACAAGGCAACTCATATGACTAATTGGGAATGGGACGCAAGCGTAGGATTGATCACCCTGTCGCTGGCCGCCTTTGGGGAGGGTGTATAGTGTGAAAGGCCGAAACACCCTGGGAACCAAAGGTACACTACTGACGATGCGCTCCCCAAATTTCACCAGGCTCACTGTTCATGAACTCTTGGAAGTGCTTGCACAAAGGATAGTAACATCTAATCCTGTGTTCTTGGAATGTGAAACACATTTATTGTCATCGTCGGCACACTTGAATTTTACTAGTATTTGCATCGCTAATTTAATGAATAAAATTAACATCGCTTGTAAAAATATTCAACCATGTCGCACGAATTGTGCTTTCCAACGGTAAGTGGTACTTTCTGGGGCAAACATGAATATTTATTGTAGATTTATAGTACCACTTGTGCTTACTGGCACCAGGTCATGAAATGAATACATTTCCATTACGAATTCTCACAGAAGAGTAAGCCCCGGTGACTCGAAGAGGTCAGTTTGCCAAGCTGGCGCCACTAAAATCCTAGGATAAAATCCAGGCATCAGCCATCTGATTAATTATATACTGGGTTCTCGAGCGCAGTAAGTTGATGGTCTGATGGATCAGCAATGACTGCACAAAAAAATGTCAAAACAGAGGCCCCCAGGCTCTGCAGTGGCTGCCCTCACCTGTACCCCGAGCAGACTGGACCTGTGCAGCACTTGGCAGGTGATTTTCACAGCCTTTTGCGAGTCGAACTTCAGCACTGCAAAGCCACCGGGCAAAATCTTCATCCGAAGCAGCAGCACTGGTTCCACCGCCATCACTGCTGTTGTTACGCGAGAGAACACCGCATGCACGGAGGTCCATGCGGGCAGGCAGTAGCATGTGGCGACCGTGCAGGGAAGGCGCTGGCCTATCCATCAGCGTTGCCACGTCCCAATCTGGGTCGGCCCATTCCACACAGATGGGGTGGCACCACAGCTGGAAGGACACTGTGGAATGGTGGCGCACAAACGGGAATATTTTTAATTTCGTTTTTTCCGACTGCGCCATCAGCACCACATAGATCACGAAATGAACTCTTGCAGAGCAGTGCCGCCACCGTGTTAAGAGAACGCCCCCCCCCCATAATTAGATATCACAGAACTACCTAAGATCTCTTCAAGTGACCTTTAATATGCACACATCAATCTGCTTAGATCAGCGTAGAAAAAGGATCAAATCAATTCCAGGACCAGCACGGCTTGGGGATTCCCATTATCCAGTAGAATTGACAAAAAGGCTGAACATGTTGCATTAACTATGGAACTGTATTCCCATACATTTAATATACCAAATAGTAAAAAGAAAACATAATTAATACATTTCAAATGCATGAGAATACCAGTTTAGGATGCAACCTAGACTTCGTACAGTAGAATACAGGAAAATACCCAGAAGGCTTGAATAAGTCAGAAACGAGGTAACTCCGATAGTGTAGTTAACAAACACGCACACACCCACAGGCTCACATGCGTACACGACAATAACAGCCACGATTCGCTTGTGCCAGGCGCGGTGCACACTCAAAATGCACCTGGCCTGGCACAGGCACCGTGGTGACGTCACCGTCACTTAGTGGCAAATGGCGGGTATTGGTATTGCCAAACTCGCACCTGTACAGACGGGCTCGCACACGTACACCCCCACACTAGCTCACATAAGCACACAAGACAAAGGTCCCCCCCCCCTCAGCCTAACAGACTTTTGGGGCAAGGGCTACGAGTGAGCCCCTCTGAAGGCTGGCACAATGAGGGGGTGGGTGACTAGGACCACATCCGACCACCTTTGTCTCCCAATAGGCAATGTTTTTAGACACCGCACCAGTCGACCTAAAAGAGGCCCAGGATCGGCTGAGAGGTCGTTACCTAATACAGGTGTAAATGCACACAGGGTCACAAGCACTAAACACGCATAATTCGTGCGACATGTGACCTCCACCGCACCTGGAATCATTCTTCTGCGGGCCATGGCGGCTGCACGATGGTTCTGGTACTCGACCAATGCGTAGCCTTGACTTTGAGCATAGCTGCTCATTTTCACATCCACAACCCCCTCCGTGGCACAACACATTTCCATCAAGACCTCCTCTTTGGTCTTGTCCTGCAAGGGGAGGAGACACAATGCAAACTCACCAGCATTCATTTACTGCTTTGAAGTCCATTCCGGTGCATACAAATTGGTGCTCATGTTATCCTATTCCAGAGACATAATGGCCCCCATAGACCAATGTCCAAAATTAAAAATTACAATACTCTCGCACCAATATTATATAGACATGCATAACAGAAATATGCCTCTCTTTTTACTCGATTGCCTTTGTCCTACCGTTCTATACAGCAGCACTTTAAATGTATGATTGTATAGCCAAAGTTGAAACTTACTTTTTGCATAAATGAGCATTGAGGCAGTGTTTCATTGCCTTGTAACAGCGTTATTGTTGCACTGGAGGGGTACTGTGACACTCGTGAATGGATGACGCAGCCTCCCGTTTTCTTCTTGTTTGATTGCATGGCACGTGCAGTGTGATATTTCATTCGCACACATTCGATTTCGTTATTTCATTCACACTGACATTTGATTTCGTTAAATGGAAAAGTGTCCATAATTTGTCAATTGTATTAACGCAAAATTGTGTAAACCACACGTTCTTACCTGTATTGGATTTAGAATACATGTTGTATTTTATACTGTTTTGTTATCATTATGGCAGATTACCCCCGCCCCTCCCCTCCGACCATGCCGCCGTACCTTTGGCAGTCCGCTAATGAAGATACAGCAATTGTCTTTGCTGATGCAGACTCCGATGCGATGTCTGGGCCGGATATACCAATTATTTAGCTTCCGGACGGCGGTCTCCGCGTCAGCGCAATTCGTGTAGGTGGCGAACGCGAAGCCGCGGTTTTCTCCGCTAAACGCCATCATAAGGCGCAGCTTGTAGAGCTGCCCAACCATCTCCAGCACGGGCACCAGCTCGTCCTCGTAGAGGTCACGCGGGAGTTTCCCCACAAACACTTCGCTGCCACGGGGGGGCGGGAACCCCTTCCAGTCTGCGGCCATGGGGGAGAGACAGTCCAGTCACATGTTAAAGTCGCCAATACAAATGTATGTGCACGTGTGGTAGCGGTTGACTTATAAGAATACAGCAATACCCCGGTTCACATCGGTGGTGCGTTCCTGAAATGTGACGAACATTGAAATGTTAATCAAAGCAATTTTTTCTCATATGAATGGGGGGGGGATTGCGTTCCTAACGTCGTCACTTCACGTATTACTCTTTGGTTCTTTCGGTGAAGTCACGCTTGTGTTGCACCCGAAACGTCGTCATTTATTTTATTTCATACCTACCTGACTTTACCGAAAGAACCAAAGAGTATGGATTCCTGCAGTCACGAAAGGTTCAAATCAAGACTGAACTTCACGTATTGTCACTCTTTACCTATATTACCCCTTTTTGGTTAATGACAGTTATATTCAAATACACATACATAACATTAAAATTACCAGACATTTAAATACAAAAAAAACAGAGTTTTAATTTTTCTTATCTCGAGTACCGAGAGCTGGCTTTGCTTACTGGGTATGAGGTGGCGATGTGGAGACACAGCGCCCCCCCCCCCGCACACATGCGCTCGTTCACAGGTCCACATTCTAGATTTGAAGTTTTCGTGACTGCAAGGATCCATACTTAAAGTTTTTTTTTCGTGACTTTACCGAAAAAACCGAAGAGTCTAGGGTCCACATACACGCACTCGTAGGAGGAGCGCATGCGTCTCGCCTCGGCAGCAGTGCCGAATTACATCTAATTTTACTTCTACGATACATAAACACGTTTACAACGCCTCTTAGTCACAGATACTGTACTCAACACCAGTGTAGAGCAGTAAACTTTAACACAAATTATATAGGGTACAATAAAGATCACCAAAATACTGTACAGACAATTCCCGGGTTACAAATCTAATTCATTCCCGAGACCTGTTCATAAGTTGAACGGTTCATAAGTCGGAACACAATAAGGTACTGTATTTAAATGCCCGTATAGTCAGTGTTATGAAATGTATTATGGTTGGACAAAAATGGAAGCATTGTTGAACTCACAATTAAAAATAAATATTGTACATTTGCATGTAACATTGTAAAAAATATACTGTATAGTAAAACTAAATAAACATAAATAGAAAAAAAACTTGTATTTTCACTTACCTTGAGTCCTGATGCTAGCTTGTAGTCGGAAGGGAGGAAATGAGTCACCACAATTGCACACACACAGACGCACACCCACACTCCAACAATCTCCTGTGTTACCTTTACAGGGTGTTGGTGGCAGAGCTGTTAGCAAGCAGCGCCGCTGAAGGCCAGGACGGCACACGAGGGGGGGGCGAGTGGCCAGCGCCATGCCCGGCTACAGATGCCTCCCCAGTGGCGTCGTTTATACACCGCATCAGGTACCCATTTGAGGCTGAGTCGACCTGGGGGAGGCCCAGGTCCCATTCAGATAATCGTCACTGGTGTTGACCGTGAGCAAGAATCGAACTCGGGTCTCCGCTTTCGTAGCGCAGCGCGCTAACCGCTACACTACCGCTCCCCACAGACTCACCGTCACAGACGCACACAGTCACACACACACAAGTCACACACACACAGTCACACACACACACAGTCACACACACACACAGTCACACACACACACAGTCCACACGCGCTCGCACTCACTCCCAGCGTGAGGCCGACTCATAACATCTCTCGGAGGATCACTCCTCGGAACAGAATATTTCCACGTTTCTTGACTTAAAACGCGAGTTCGCGTTAAGCCAAATGTTATTTTTTTATATCTCGTGGACGCTGGTTGTCAAGTACGTGTGTTCGTAAGTCGATGACTACATGCGCATACATAATATACTGTACCCTACAGTACATTTATTTATGCGCTACGCAAAGTAGTTTGTACAGGGTAGGTGGAGAGCGAAGGCCGAGGCGACGGATACGGTTGGGGCGATGCAGATCAGGCAGTATTAAGTGACGACGTATTTGCAAAACGACGTAAATCAGGGTATTACCGTCCCTGGTATGGTGTGAAAACATCATTTAGGAAGACAGATGGCTTGATGCCGGCCACCCACCCATGTCCCGTTTTGTTTGCTGTTGTAACTTTCTGACCTGCCCATACTATACATATGAAAAAGACCTTCATAGCTCATCGGATTTCTCAAGGATAAAAAAATTCATTTGTGGACCATGTTGGCCTTAATTGATCCTCACTAATAGCGCTTTCCCAACGGTATGCTATGTCTATAGGGGGATCTTTATCTTTGTGATAGCGGTAGTGAGTGGTTAGCACACACGAGGTAAACATCGATGGCGAATGTGGTCTGGTCCTGGGACTCCCTTAGGACAACTCACCCGGGTCAAAGGCCGTGGTGCTGGTCACACCATTCCCTTGGGTATTCCAGTCTTAATAGGTACTAACAGCATTAGACCTCCTTTGCCAGTACAAAAATATAAAAGGGTTTTTACCCTTTTTTTCCGACAACAAAACTGAAACCTTTTTTTACGAGGATTCATGTCTGCATTGACCACAATACTTGCAGTCAAAATGCAAACAAAACAAAAATATCGATTTAAAGCTTTCGTGACTGCAGGGATTCATCTTCTTGGTTCTTTCGGTAAAGTCACGTACAATTGTATTTTATTATATTTTATTACTTTATTATTTCCCTTCTACGTGACTTTACCGAAAGAACTAAGAAGAAAAAACTAAAAGTGGGCTTTTTTTGCATTTTGACTGCCAGTATTGTGGTTAATGCAGACACGAATCCTTGTAAGAAGGTTTCAGTTTTGTTGCCAGAAAAAAGGGGAAAACCCCTATTAAGGTACGAACAACTCGGCTTCAAAACACTATATGTATGGGGGGGGGCTTTATGTGCACGCGTATGCTCCCGTGGGTGCGAATCAACACGAGTGCCCATGTATCCTTATATCCATGTGCCCATGTACCCATGTGCGTGCCTGTGCGTGCACATTCGCGCGGACAAGAGTCTCGGTGCGTCTCAGATACCGGGTGGCGGTCCGTACGTCCGCTGTCCGTTCTCTTGGGCCAGTCTGTACCCCGTGCGACGAACCAGCTCCTGCAACGCATTCTCCTTGGGGTCAACACTGAACGCTTTTAAAACCCTCAGAGTGGTGCTGGTTATCGGAGCATGGCACGGGGAATCTGACGCCATCTAAGGGGGGGGGGGGGGGAGGGAGGCAAATCAGCGCACAACGGTTGATGAATTAAAATGTTCTCTCTCGAGGTTGTTCTGCAACTTTCTTTATACAGCGATCATTTTGTGCACGACGAAGCAGCCGCTTTTGCAGTTCCCGGGAGCGTGCAGAGCAAGAGCCGTGAGCCCGTGACTCCGGACATCAGGAGGGGTTCTCAACAGCACCTCAACAGCACACGGGACGACTCAAGTGTGCCTACTAGCACCCGTGTGCTATTAGGCACAGAACGCCATGCGTTTCTCCAATGTTTCTCCAAATACTCTTAGGGTTTTTCGGTAAAGTCACGTAGGTAAAAATAAATAATATAATTTTATTTCTAGATAATATAAATATAATTTGATTTCTATTATTTTTACCTACGTGAAGTTACCGAAAAAACCTAAGAGTATGAATCCTTGTAGTCACGAAAGCTTCAAATCTAGAGTTTCTCCAAATGTTTCGTGCTCATAAGCCTCACGTGGTGTTGCACTGCGCAATTCCCAAGAAATGTACTACACATTTGGCAACATTAACATTCGACTATCGCATTGGAAATGAACACAAAACCACTACGATTTCAGAGTCAAGTGTTTGGTAGTCGTTTTGACGTGTAAAGTTTAATATTGTCATAAACGTCGCACAATTGAATTAGAATGCACGCAGTTGTGCAAGTGTGATGTAAAACTGTCGTCAATATCACCCGCGATCCACAGCTGTCGCAGCTATTGTATAGATATATAGTTTTAAAGGCCCAGCACTGGAGTAAGACTCCACAGGGTTATTTTATTATATTTGTAAACCCCAGATTGAAGTCACGTGACGTGCTGCCCGCGCTGTAACTAATTTTACTTGGGCCCAAAACGTCGACTATTTTCTTTCGATTAAAGGCAAGTGTTATATACAAGTGTTATATATATTTCTCTATTTAAGGCCAGTGTTATTGAAGACTGTGTGCAATGTTTAGTAATGTTGTTGTGCACCATTGCTTAACCGGGCAGTATCACGAAAGATTCGCAGCACTGAAGACGAAACGTGTCTGGATAAATTAAAATAAATCGTGTTAAAAGTGATTTGATGGTAATTCAACAGAGGCCTAAATGAATTTGCTTGTAAATGTCCGCGGCTCCCCAATCAAAACGCCCAGACCCTCCTCTCTCCTGCTTTGGCAGCACGAAGTGGTAGTCGTAATTCCACTTCTCCATGGCGGGAGTAAGAGCGACAAGATTTATGATTAATTCACACAAAGCGACACTTTTACACTTCGCAGTGCATACATCATACTGTACGCGGGATCTTTTAAATAAACATTCGACAAATATCCGATGGATTCAACACCCGGAGCCAATATAATGAAAGGTACCCCCCCTTCTTAACCACATTCAACATTCACACGTCACCTCGGCGAGCACCGCAGACTTGGAGACAAACGTGGCCAAGATGGCGGCTCCCTTACACCGCCATTTTAGGAACATGGCCGCCCCCCCAAACTCCCCCCGGCCCCCCACAACTCCCCCCCCCCAAACTCCCCCGCGCCCCCCCCCACAAACTCCCCCCGCCCCCCCCCCAAACTCCCCCCGCGCCCCCCCAAACTCCCCCCGCCCCCCCCAAACTCCCCCCGCGCCCCCCCAAACTCCCCCCGCGCCCCCCCCAAACTCCCCCCGCGCCCCCCCAAACTCCCCCCGCCCCCCCACAAACTCCCCCCGCGCCCCCCCCAAACTCCCCCCGCCCCCCCCCAAACTCCCCCCGCCCCCCCACAAACTCCCCCCGCCCCCCCCCAAACTCCCCCCGCGCCCCCCCCAAACTCCCCCCGCCCCCCCCAAATTCCCCCCGCGCCCCCCCAAACTCCCCCCGCGCCCCCCCCAAACTCCCCCGCGCCCCCCCAAACTCCCCCCGCCCCCCCACAAACTCCCCCCGCCCCCCCACAAACTCCCCCGCCCCGCCCCCCAAAGCCCCTTCGCCCGTGTAAAATGTTATCTATGAATTTCAGCATGTTATTGTCCACATTGTGCTTAATCTTGATTTAAAGCTTTCGTGACCGCAGGAATCCATACTCTTTGGTTCTTTCGGTAAAGTCCACGTATTTCTAACTACGTGACTTGACCGAAAGCACCAAAGAGTATATTGTGCTTAATAATGTACATGTCACGGTATTCTCAACAACGATGCCACGGTGACGAGATGTGTTTGGTACAATTGTCGCCCTTCAATGGAGACCGTCGACATTTGGCACCGCTGACGTCGCTTTCACTCAGAGTGATTGACGTGGACTTGGTCCAGTCAATTGAAAGGCGTCGTTAAATGTTGATTACGTTCATTATTTAGTATGTGTCCTCGTTGTACGGAAAGCGCGCTCTGTGCGGCAGACAAGCAGATTTAATTTGATATTTTAAAAACACGGTAAAACCAAAAAATAAGCGCGAAAATATCAACTTTTTTTTACTACGATTACATCGGATGACGCAATTTTAAAAAGGATTTCGTTCGACGACGACGTGGCGAGCGCAAATAAAACGAGGCGTATCAATATATTTAATTGATATCTCTGTAAATTTTTAATCACACACAAAAAAACAGTCAAATTCATTTCCGTCGCCCCCCCCCCCGCCGCCCCCCCAGGGCCGTGCGATCACCTGGTGATGATGGTGCAGAGACACGAAGGCGGGCGTCGTCGCTGGGGGGGCACTCGACCGCGTGCCGCCGAGCCCGTGTGGCAAGGCGTGGGTCACTCGCAGCAGCTCGAGGCACCCAATGCAATCTCCTATCAGAGATGCACCCCTTTATGGACACGAGAGATATTAAGGCCACACCTAATCGATGGACACGTGGGATTTTGAGGCCCCACCTATGGCCACACCCCACGAGCTGAAAAGGTGCTTACAATTTTATTTAATATGTGAAGCCCGCTGAGATCTAAAACGCCCTGGCTATCACGCGATAGCTCAATGAAGTGGCTTCTCACGTGGAAATGTATAGCACCCAAATATTCTAAACTTATGTTTTTAAACGTGGAGGGGAAAAAACTGGAGGGCACGGAGACAAATCCACGGGGAGAGAGAGAGAGACACGCAGACTCCAAATACACAGCAGCAGGCGTCAGGGTCGGGATCGAATCGACGACCCTCCTGCGTGCCAGGCGAGGTAGCTACCGTCCCCTCGCCATCGCGATGTTGATGAGAGAGAGACGCAAACTCCAAATACACAGCAGCAGCAGGGGGCCGGGTCAAACACACTAACCTCCTGCACGCCACGCGAGGTAGTTACCGTCCCCTCGCCATTGCGATGCTGATGAGAGAGAGACGCAAACTCCAAATACTCAGCAGCAGCAGGGGGCCGGGTCAAACACACGAACCTCCTGCGTGCCAGGCGAGGTAGTTAACATCCCGACATCGTAGAATCCACAGAACGCCAATGGTTTCGTGTACAGTCACATAATCAAATTTAAGAAGGAAAAAAACGGACATCAGAATACAATGTTCTTTAATTTAATACAAAAAGGGGCATAAGAATAATAAAATAATCAGCGGGTTCATCACCGTGTCGATTTACTCCCGAGGCCGGTTGATGGAGTCACCCCATTGGCTGGCCCAGCATCACGTGACACGCCCCCTCTCTGTGATTGGCTAATTGCTGCCTGCTCGGCGGTTTTTTCGCGGTCCGTTTGTATCGCGACAGCCACAAACATTTAAACGTTTTGACGTTTTAAACGATTTTATTAACGTTTTTATTACTCCTTAAACGTTTCCTTGGTGTGGTTGGGGGGAATAAACCCCAAATCGTGGGAACTAAATCGATTAAAACGTAACGTTGAAATAATTTACCTCAGTGTAGGAATATCCTGTACGTTTATTTGTTTTAAAAGCTCACGTAAGATTTTAGTAACTTATTAGAAGTAATTTTATTAAACTGAAGTAACTTATAAAAGACGTGGATATCACAGTACAATACACGTCACGAATACAATATTCTAAAATCTCTTCAAATTATATAATTCTGTTGCTAAAAGTAAATGTCGGGTGGATATTTCAATTAAATCTAGTAATTTGAGGAAATCTATAGACGCAGACGTAAGATCAACTAAAATAACCTATAGACGCGTAAAACATTTTCCCGCCTCATAGGGATTCGGTTAATTATGCAATAACATAGTTCCTGTGAGGTTTCTGGTGCCTTCCACTTCGAGCGAATATTACAATTTTAATCTCAAATTTGAGGGACGTTAATCCTTTACAAATGTAACCACCCACAAATGTAACCACCACAGATCTAAAGAGGCGTAGTAAAAGTGGCGAGAATCCTGCGGTAGATTCCCTCCAGGAGGACCTCGGCTGGCGGTGCCAAACCCAATCGCCATTGCCTCCCAACAACATCAACAACAACGTCAACAACAACGAAGTGTGTGTAGCCATGTCGTCCTGGCCCGTCCTCTCGTGGCTGAGGGACAGGGTCTCCTCCATGCTGAGCACTGCCAGTCGCTTCGACCGCCTCATGGAGGACGAGGGTCACCGCGACTCCGTGCGGCGCCTCCTCGGCCACGTGGCGGACGAGGAGGACGTGGAGGACGATCCGCCCCAGGTGCTGTGGTTCTACGTGGAGGCTTTGGGACGACAGCAGGGTGAGAGAGACACCAATGCTGAGCTTACGTCTTCCTTCACGACATCTTCGTCGTGGCATTATCCCCCCCCCCCCTTCGTGTGATGATAATAAAATAAAGATGCGCGCAAGTAAGTTTAATTTACACCCGAACGCTCATGACAGACTTAACGCGGTTGTCTTTATCTGTGTAAGAATCGCGATAAGGGAATAATTGTAGGGATCACCACCAACACTTTCCGTGACGAATCTTTGCAAGATATCGCGGATAATGGGAAGATGCTGAAGTGGCGTGGTTTAGATTGTCTTGCAAAAACAATCGTTTATCACAGCTCCAATAACCATGCTATATTGTGTATGTTCATGGCGTGTATATTTGAAATACAATTTGTATGTGTTCAAGCAAAGTCGCATACTTGGTATTTATACATCTTCACAATACAGTACTGTACTACATGTAATTCTACCAATCACTGTACAACACTTAATTATATCAACACCTGGTGGCGTCATTGTGAAATGTGAGTATTTTTGTTTCCGACAGAGAAAATTCCACAAACGTGATATTTGCTCAGAAAAAAATGTATTTACTGAAAATGGCTGAATGTAAAATAAACTTCTTTTTTTGTGCGTTTTATTCCAGAAACAAATATGGATATGGTGAGGGTTTTGCACCTACCTATTGGAATCACCCTTGTTGATTTTGTCACCCTCATACAAGAGATGAGAAGAGAGGGGCCCCATGGTTTATTGTGAACTCTGGGCGTGTTTCAATGGTCTGCCAGTGACGAGGGGTCGATTCTAATCACTGTGACCTACCACTTTCTAATACATTGTCTTAAAATGCTGTGATGTTTCTGTTATCAGAATCTGAATTTTACTGGTAGGACCCTCCTGGTTACACCAGCCCACAGGGGATTATTGTGTCCATCGTGCAGGGAGGGGCTGGGTGGGGAGGGAGGGGCTGGGTGGGTGGGGAGGAGCTGGGTGGGGAGGGGCTGGTCACCCCGTGTTGCCCTTATAAACTCAACGTTTAACCTACTCACGCCGGCTTGTGCCCGCCCTCACAGTCGGACATATTTGCGGAATACACCACGCCGCCGTTGACCCTGGCCATTGACCGAGCAACCCAACGTTCCTACCAGCTCCCTCCGCAGGAATGTGTTAATTTATCATCGAGAAATCACAGATGCCCAATAAGGGGTGGATCGGATTTTTTTCGCCAGGCCAGATGCATACCCATTGTGGCCTTGCCTGTAAAGTTCCGTCGTGTACTGATCACAGCATTGCTGCAACTCAGCTATTTACGTGATTCTTCAAGTGTCACAACACTTGGTATTCTATCATGTAACAATATTGTACGTACAAGTGTTTTATTTTGAATAATGTACAACACGTATTATAACACTGAACACTGCATTTAATGATTTGTGATGGGGTTTTTGTGTGAATGAAGGAATCTGAGGTCTTGCATATCAGCTATGGTCACCTACCTGAGAACTACATTGGCCAGGGCTTATATTTTCTACGAAACACAAGAGGTGGTTACATATCAATTTGTTTAAATACATGATGTTACTGTATTTATTATGTTTCATAAAATTTTACATATACTGGTTACTCAATGCATGTCAAGTTTAACCCGTGCCTGCCATAAATAGTGGTCGCGTGAGTTTCAAAATATCCCAACCATGTGAAATTGTTTAACTGAATTTATATATCTATCTGGACAGAGTCAATCCCAACGCCTGTCAATTTTCTGGAAGCAAATCAACTCCTGCCACAATTCCTGGAATTTGGACTCTGCTCTGGACCTCTGCTAGGCGTATTGGAACAAGTGCTTTCCCAGGTATTACTGTAACATGGACTATACATCAATCGTTTGTTTCAATAAAAATGTAATCCACAATAATTTATGGCCATGACACTAATTTGTAACAAAACATTGACGTGATGTGATGGGTCACAGATGTATGTGCCATTGCTCGCGTATGGTCGGCACAAAGGAATTACAGTGCCTCCCAACGACAGCATACAAATGGAAGCAGCAAGCCAAACACCTCGCGAGCAACTGTCATCCTCTAATAGTTCAGAAGAGAAGGGCATTGCCGAGCCTCTGTCCTCCACTGAACAGTTAGGCAAAAATAAGGTTATTGCGTGCAACCCGCAGCCAATGCGTGACGCATTTCTTCTCGGCTTACATACATTTGTTGACTTTGTCCATCGTGCCAATCAGCAGCTTGCAGGTGAGAATATTGCAGACATGGAGAGCCTTCATTTGCCATTGTAAAATACATGTTTGACATACTCTGTAGTTTGGCTTTAAATGTATTTTTGAACATACTACTTTAAATTTGTGTCATGATGGAAATTGTGCCTTTGTTGAAATGTTTCTGAAACATTTGCAGGAAACATAACATTGACGATTCCAGAGAACTGGCGTGCTTTATTAAGAGACTCTGCAAATCTTGATATGGTCCAAAAATGTCTGACAGACTGGCAGATCCAGACCATGAGAACCATCGAGGTAGAACTGGAAAAGATTCCACAGGTATGTTGAGCACTGGTAAAACAAAGCTTGTCAACTTGTGGTCAACACTCCCAAACGCTACGTTTTAAATTGAATTATGGAATTAATGACGTATAAATCTCACGAGGTTTTCAGTTTACAATAGTTGTGCATGTCATCAGGATAAAGGACCACTGGCGGAGATAGAATTCTGGCGAGAACGCAGGACTGTGCTCGAAGCACTAGCGGAACAGCTGAAACTTCCGGCTGTGCTGGAGACACTGGCATTGGTCGCCAAAGTTGATCCTGTGGCAGTACAGACATTTGAGCTCGCCACCTCCGAGCTTCATGAGCTGCAAGTAGAGGCCAAGGACAACGTCCGGTTTTTGTCCGCACTGGAAAGATACTTCAAGGTACGGGTATCAAGCTGCAGTTCAAGCGTAATTCCTTCATTATTTAAATTGATTCTCAATTTATTAATCTGTCTTCGGTTAGCCTTGCAGCAGTTGGGCCAAAAAAAAAACTTGGGTCACCATAGAGGCTTCTTAATGAGAAAAATGTGGAATTGCAATGACCTCCATCCAAGTCAATCATGGATTTAATATAATTATATGGGGTAGCTTGGTACCTGCAGCATGTAGCAGAGGGAAGCGACATGAGGGCTAGAACACGACATAGACGATATTATTTTGTAATTTGTATTCACAATGCTCATGATTATATTAAGTTATGTATTCTATAATATTGCGTCGAACTACAACCCATACATGTAACATTGACAGTTTACCAGCATTGAGTAAAGCACGCTTGACACTGTAGAAACTGGTGCAGAGTTTACTGATATGTAGATCAATGCTGCTGAAATTATGCACTCCCGGAATGCCGTGCAGCCGATGACTTGTATAAGAAATACATTTATGATTATTTTGAGTCAGGACTGGAAGTAACTTCAAATAGCGTTGTTAAACAGTAACTCTGTGAAAGGATAAGAGAGAGATCAGTGGGAGACAAATGTTGGTCAGAGAAGTTAGAAAGATTAAAGATAGGGCAGGTGTAAATGAGGGTGAACTTCTGGGGATGTGAACAGGGGGAGGGAGATGGGGGATAGCAGTGTGCAAGTAATGGATGGGTGTGCTGGGGGACCTACGAGGGAAACTTGGTTCATAGCTCGTTCAGGATTGCTGTTTAAAAGATGCAAGCAGATATATTAACCCTATCTTGAGTGAAGGGTAGGTACCTACTAGCTAATATGGAGGAGAGGTGAGTAGTTTTAGCTGTGTAGAGAGGACAAGCGTACCAGAGGAGGTACCGGAGAGAAGTTGTGCAAGGTGAGGGTAGCATAGGAGACATGCTTGCCCGAGTGAAGTGGAAATACATACAGACCATAATAAAGGTTTTTGGGTTAGATCACGTAAGTAAAAATGTGTCATAACCCTCCACTATCCAACACAGCCAATAAGGTTTGGCACGTGAACAAGTTGCCAATTAGTTATTCAGCCCACCGGTGTGTTGGAGAGTAAATCCACAACATTTACAATTTGAATACGACATTTCGTTGAATTTGCCAAATCGCCGATGATGCTGGATGTAATTACCAGCGAAACGTCAATATTTTAAATGTTGTGGATTTACTCTCCAACACACAGGTGGGCTGAAGTAGTAAATAATTGGCGCATTGTTTACGTGACAAACCTTACTGGCTGTGTCGTGTGGTGGAGGGTTACGACACATTTATACTTACGTGATTTAACCCAAAAACCTTTATTATGAATAATATTGGTCGCGAAAGCCTACATGCTAAACTGATATACAGACCGCTCGCGATGATTTCGGTGCGTAATCTGAACTTGGGGACAAAGTCGTAGGTGTTATGGGTTAGGGAGTCATACGTGTTAATTAATATAGTGGAAATATGCTGTATAACCCTATGCCACGATTTTGTCAGACACTCTCCCAAGGTACAAGCTTTAGGGTTGTCATTGACACCCTGCCGTCGATGATGATGGGGCTGCGCGTGGTGTGGACCATCTCACATCACTACAACACGAGCGAGCGCATGGGGCCACTCATGCAGCGCATCGCGTGGGAGATAGCAGAGCGTGTCTGCTGCATCATTGACGTCCGCTCGCTGTTTAAGTGCGTTCATCTCGTGTACAACTCTGTGTTAAATTCAAAATGTCATTGTTAGTAGTTTAAAAATATATATACACACATAACAGGGGTGAACAGTATGATGAAGTATATTCAAATAATCCCCATGACCGATATGGCGTGGGGAGGCCTTTATCCAGTAGAAAATACATTGTTTTTATTTATAAAATTGCAAGTAAAATAAATTTACAAAAAGAAAATCCATAAAATGTTATAGCCTGCTAATGTAGACTTATTACAAGCTTGCATAATCCCCAGTCAAATGAAAATTGCAACAAATATGTAGAGAACTTAAAACATATTTTTTTAAATATGACCAATTTTTCCTGTTCAGGAATAGTCCCATGGTGGTCATGAGGCAGACAAAAGAAGCGAAGAGAATGTTGGTCCGGTGGAAAGAGTGTTACCTAGAAACCTGTGCTGCCATTGAGGCATCGGGCAGGTGTGAGTACTGGGTGTTTGACAAAAAGTGTCTATTTCAGAAGACTGACTACATGACTGGCGTATGCCAGGACCTTTATGACATAGCGCAGGTACAAACGTATGCTTTGTACAATTAACACATTCTACGGAAATGGGTGTTTTACTAGTCTTCATTTTTACATTTCTCTGGCATGAAACCAAAGGTATATGTTAAATAAAAAACAAATGGATGCAATTTTCCTGAAATACAATATATTAATCCACAGCAATGCAGTACATTATATGTACGTTAAAAGAAAGCTGTTTAAAATCACATCCAATTCTCAGCTTGAGGGCATTGTGCCACCACTTACGGGTTTTATATGACCCTCTGTGTGCATAGCAGGGCTTATTATCTGCACCCTGGACACCACATCCAGTATACGCTTGGCTTGAGCAACAAGCCACATGGCTACTCCAGTCGACCAGCAGCCTGGAAGATATTCAATGAGAAATTAAGTCCTGGTGCTGAGATCTATGTTTAACACTATCATGCATCACATGTTACGATGTAGCACATGTAGATAGAATTCTCATCTTGGAATGTAGCTGCAGTGTTTGATCGCACTTCAGTGTGGTTGTGTTGAGGTTACGTGGATTCCCCAATTTGTAGCTGCACAGTGCTGTAATAATACAACTCAAGCTAGAAAACGTTGGGAGAAGCATGTTATTTATTTCTACTGCACATTTTGGTAACAAATCACGTAATGTGGGTGCAATTTGGTGATACCACGAAAAGGAAATATGTTTGTGCATCACAATTGCGCCAAAGTCTCCAAATCCACATTGGACAACCCAAGATACAGTGAGGGGAAAAAAGTATTTGATCCCCTGCTGATTTTGTACGTTTGCCCACCGACAAAGAAATGATCAGTCTATAATTTTAATGGTAGGTTTATTTGAACAGTGAGAGACAGAATAACAACGACAAAATCTAGAAAAACGCATGTCAAAAATTTTATAAATTGATTTGCATTTTAATAAGGGAAATAAGTATTTGACCCCCTCTCAATCAGAAAGATTTCTGGCTCCCAGGTGTCTTTTATACAGGTAACAAGCTGAGATTAGGCGCACACTCTTAAAGGGAGTGCTCCTAATCTCAGCTTGTTACCACTCTTAAAGGGAGTGCTCCTAATCTCAGCTTGTTACCACTCTTAAAGGGAGTGCTCCTAATCTCAGCTTGTTACCTGTGTAGAGGAGTAAAATAGGGACGTGACGTCAGGTGTGCCATTCAGTGCGATGACGTCACGTCTCCTAGGGTACTTAAGGGATATCCCATGAAGTAAGCGGGGTCACTGTGGGAACGGATAAAGTAAACAGGGTGAAGAGGGAACCAGGGGTAGAGAGAGGGATCAAATAGGGAGTCTGGGGAGAAGCCGGTGGTAGCCGTAGAGGTGCTCTCTCTCCGGTCGGTGGAGTCGGCAGAGTCCACGATCCGACACGAGAGAGACCGGAGCTAGCCGGCAGGGACCCCGACTCAAGAGTAGGACCCCTAAAAGACACCTGTTTACAGAAGCAATCAATCAGATTCCAAACGCTCCACCATGGTCAAGACCAAAGAGCTCTCCAAGGATGTCAGGGACAAGATTGTAGACCTACACAAGGCTGGAATGGGCTACAAGACCATCGCCAAGCAGCTTGGTGAGAAGGTGACAACAGTTGGTGCGATTATTCGCAAATGGAAGAAACACAAGAACTGTCAATCTCCCTCGGCCTGGGGCTCCATGCAAGATCTCACCTCGTGGAGTTGCAATGATCATGAGAACGGTGAGGAATCAGCCCAGAACTACACGGGAGGATCTTGTCAATGATCTCAGCAGCTGGGACCATAGTCACCAAGAAAATAGTTGGTAACACTACGCCGTGAAGGACTGAAATCCTGCAGCGCCCGCAAGGTCCCCGTGCTCAAGAAAGCACATACATGCCCGTCTGAAGTTTGCCAATGAACATGTGAATGATTCAGAGGACAACTGGGTGAAAGTGTTGTGGTCAAATGAGACCAAAATGGAGCTCTTTGGCATCAACTCAACTCGCCGTGTTTGGAGGAGGAATGCTGCCTATGACCCCAAGAACACCATCCCCACCGTCAAACATGGAGGTGGAAACATGCTTTGGGGGTGTTTTTCTACTAAGGGGACAGGACAACTTCACCGCATCAAAGGGACGATGGACGGGGCCATGTACCGTCAAATCTTGGGTGAGAACCTCCTTCCCTTAGCCAGGGCATTGGAAATGGGTTGTGGATGGGTATTCCAGCATGACACTGACCCAAAACACACGGCCAAGGCAACAAAGGAGTGGCTCAAGAAGAAGAACATTAAGGTCCTGGAGTGGCCTAGCCAGTCTCCAGACCTTAATCCCATAGAAAATCTGTGGAGGGAGCTGGAGGTTCGAGTTGCCAAACGTCAGCCTCGAAACCTTAATGACTTGGAGAAGATCTGCAAAGAGGAGTGGGACAAAATCCCTCCTGAGATGTGTGCAAACCTGGTGGCCAACTAAAAGAAACGTCTGACCTCTGTGATTGCCAACAAGGGTTTTGCCACCAAGTACTAAGTCATGTTTTGCAGAGGGGTTAAATACTTATTTCCCTCATTAAAATGCAAATCAATTTATAAAATTTTTGACATGCATTTTTCTGGATTTTGTTGTTATTCTGTCTCTCACTGTTCAATTAAACCTACCATTAAAATTATAGACTGATCATTTCTTTGTCAGTCGACAAACGTACAAAATCAGCAGGGGATCAAATACTTTTTTCCCTCACTGTATGCAGCTTAGCCTGTTTATGTAGCTACAACTTAATCCTATTTATTAGGTGTTGTCTTTAAATCAAGTGTAGATATGAATGTGCTACTTCATATGAAAAATGTATCATTCTTTGGAATTTTGGGTAAATATAATGTACACACAATGAGTTGTTTTTGGATGTCTGTCTTGTGATACAAATATATTTTTACTTAGATTCTGGAAGAATTTTATGCAGATTTTGGGCCAGAGTTGAAGTCCATAACTGGGATTTTGTGGTATATCGATGATGCACAAAAGAAGGCTGACCAGCTCATTGACCCATTTACAAGCATACTTTTCAACCCATTCAATGTCCAGTATGCAAAATCGTGGAATGGATTAATTACTGGTTTCAAGCAGGTGTGTAAAGGTGCAACTGTTGACATAATTATTTGTAAACATAATTTACATTTTTCATTTGTGTTTATTTTTCTATTCTCTATCCCAGGAAAATATTGGTAATGCAAATTTAGGGTTTTTTATTTACCCAGGACATTCTAAACTCAGTTTGAAAGCCCTTCCATAAACGTTTGACTAATTCCATATTGAGTATTTTTGTATGTGAGAGGAAACAGGAATGCCAAGAGAAACTCCTTGTTGATGAATGGACAATATTGATAATGTACAATCCTACATTGTTGATACAACTCAATTGATCGACCTGTTTGCACATTTTTTTTTACAAAATCTATGTATATATTGATGTTTAATTAAAGGATATCGAAGAGACGGCTGTGACCTTAATAAATGATGCATTCAAACACCTACGTTCCGCTGATGCATTTGACATGCTATTGAAGTTTAAGAACATTCAAAAGGGAGAGAAAATCAGCTCACTGTTGATGGAGAAAGTTAATGAAGTGCTCTTACGGTACTGCAAAGAGGTACTTGTTTTACTTATGCTGTGTTACAATGTGAACTTTGACCATGTTTGAACTGTATCTAAAGTAATAGCAGTGATCTACAGTAGTATTGTGGGAATATACATGCTCTTTTAAAAAATCTAGCCTTCAGAGAATTGTATTTGTGTTCATGACATTTGTTTGGTTTGGTTTGGTGAGATTTCATTGTGCTTCATTTCCTATTTGTAGTACTATAATGAAGTTGAGTTTAATGTAATAATTATGTGTGTGCCAACGGTGCATATTTGCTAGTCTTAACCAATTATTAACTGGTCTGTGCATTAATGGAGAAATTCTGCGATATGGTTCTGTAACAAATGTTTAAAAAAGCCAATGCATATGACAAAAAACAGGACATATCACACCAAACCACCTGTAAGTATTTAAACAAATCTTAGAAAATCTGTTTTTCAGGTAGCAACAGTGCAGGAAATATTTATGACGTCTCATGAGAAGCCACCAATTGGCAAGAGCCAACCGCCGGTGGCTGGAGCCATCAGCTGGGCTCGTATGCTATTTCAGCGTATCAAGAATCCCATCATCCACTTCCTGAGCTCTCCACATGTGATGGACACGGAAATCGGCAGAGCTGTGCGTCAATCTAGAAGTTTGCAGTCATGGAAATAGTTTGGTTGATTAACATTCCAGGGTTTTGTAGTTGCAATTCGGGACAGCACTGCTGAGATGCAACATACTTAAGAGAGGAGAACTACATGTAAATGTATTGTCATGCATGGGGTATCATGTAATGGACGAAAACCATTCTGAGTAGACTCATATTTCCCAAAACAGCTCCCTTAAAATGAAAGTAATGCGATAAATTAAACACTCCATATGCCTTCCCATATTTGTCACTAAATTACTTTTATTCTCCACAACGACGTTAATTTTTTTAGTTATCAATTATATATTTCTGCATCGAGTTTGGACCCATATCTTAGGGTCTTTACATATAAACAATTGGCATTGGTTTAAGCAAGCTTGGCTCGTCATGAGACACTGAATGTGGAAACCAATGCTGCTAAACAAATACTCTCAGAATGCTGTGTGGCGCAGGGGTCCCCAAACCGGGCCGCACAGCAGGAGGTGAGCGGTGAGTCCGCGCGTGGCCCGCCCATTATTTTATATACCACTTCCATCCGTGCCTCTTTCCCGCACTGCGCACTTTTCTCAGTTTTGGTAAGCCCACAAGCTAACCCTTGCCATAATAAGTCAAAAACAAACGTCGCTGGAGAGCTTCTTTGAAAAAGGGGAAAGACCCAATGATGACCCCCCCCCCGGTCCGTGAAAAAATTGTCTTCCACAAAACCGGTCCCTGGTGCCAAAAAGATTGGGGACCGCTAACTTAATTGAATGTGAAAAAATACTTTCATATTTTTATGGGGAGGGACAGATATGGGAAGGAGGCATATTATTTGCTCATTAATTATTTTCACAGTGATGCTAATAATTATTCTGTAATGTATATTTATCAATAGCTATCTGAGAACAAAATTGTGAGCAATGAAGGCAACATTAACAGTTATGTTGGTATGTTACAGACTAAAGAAAAGTATCTAGAAGTGGGAATGCAATTGAAAAAATATGAGGAGAAGAAATATGCCGACTGGACAAAAGAGGTGGAATCTGTTCTGTTACCTTACCTGCACAAAAGCCTGCTGAGGCTCGCGGATTCACAGGGCAATCTCAAGCTATCTGCAATGGATGACTACATTAATCCTGAAAGTAACTCACTAGCTACTGTAAGTGAATATATTTTAAACTACTTTATAGGTCTAGTATTTATACTTAAATGAATTGTAATGTATTCATATACTATACATCCTATATTTATATGATGCTAAATAGGAAAAGTATGGATGAGTCATTGTCAGGGTTGACTAATCCCAACATCCCACCAGAGTTGATACAAACAAGTACCACTTTTGAGAGAATGTAAGAGATTGATCTTTGTTTCAAGAATCTGAAATGTTCACCGTTGGTTTAGGACTGTTGAAGGTGATGAGCCAGATGTTTCTTAGACGCACCCATTCGGTTCAGCAAACATGAGCCCACTTCTTTGTGCTGATACTGTATGTTGAAAATGTGAATATTCAGCTCTCGTTTAACACTTACTCCACGCCACGTTAGTTTGTCTCTTAAGGCTTCCATCGCCTGTACCGCTTACTAAATACCATAGACTGCTTCTTCAGATTTGCTGTCATGGTCAGACTCCCCATGCTCCCATATTGGAAGGATCATAGTAAATAAAAGTAAAATGTGTGTGGATTCATACAATGCCGAAAAAGTATCTGTAAAGCATCTGGGCACTTATCGCAATGCGAAAATGAGAATATACTGTACAAACACTGCTAGGAGCCCTCTTCAGAATTGCTTTGCCCCAGAATAATACAATTTACTGTATTATTTCTCCTCTCTCTGATGATGGGACTGTTCCCTGGGGATGGGTGTTCGGTATATGCTTACACGGCAGGAACAATCTGGGTGTAACTTTTCTGAATCCTTTATTACTTCCTCTCCCTTTGATTTTCCTTTATCGAATGTTCGATAAATAATACTTAAACAGACGGTTTTTGGCTGATTTCAAAGTTTAAGCGAATGTTTGATGTACCATCTTTCTAACTGTTTCGTATAGCTGATATAGATGCAGAGCAACAACTACAATTTCACATTATGGTGTTCAAGCCAGATAACTGTGCCAGGAGTAGTGGAGTGTATTGCTGTGATGCCTATTCCGTATTTTTGGATCGGGCATTGCGTCGTTATATATTGTATGGTCTGTTCTGGATGACCACAGTCACACACTGGAGAGTTAAAATGTTTCTATTTGTGCATCAATTATCCGCATCTGCCATGATTTGTGCGGATGTGGTTTAGGGTGGACCATGAGCTTCATGGAAGATCACACCCAGAGATCTGTGTTGAGTTTTTCACAAGGTGTTTGTGAGTTATTTTAAACTCCATTCAGCTCTCCAGGCTTCATTAGGGTTGAATTCGCATTGTTGATGGTTAAGCGCATGGGTCCAAAAGGGTTTTCATGGCTTCAAGCAATGACGAGGTACGTTAGTGAGGTCCTGATAAATGGGAAGGTGGTGACTATTTTCCTCGATTTGCAGGACTTCCCGTCGGGTTGCAGTTTTGCGGCGGATGGGTAGGGGAGAGATGTGTGATAGCGTGGGCAGCCACAGTGTTGGGATCGACTTGAGGGTTCCAGTGATACACCGCATTGAAATTGTTCAGTTGGACATCAACAAGTCGAGTGTGACTACTATTTGTCCATACTGGTGCACAGTGTTTTGTTACAGAGTACTCAAGGGCCATAGTTGATGTTCGTAGCGCTGGTGCTCATGCTCCCAAGCTTGTGGTTGCCAGTTTCTGGACCAGTTTAACCCGTGTTTTTGTCTTGGAGGCTATCTTTTTCAAGTGGTCATGGAAGGTTAGCGTACGGTCCAGCTTCATTCTGAGATGTTGGAGTGGGGTCATGTTGCACATTGTTGCCGCAGAAGGTCACTTTCAGTGTGCTTGGTGCTTTAGTTCTCAAGATTAAATGCAGTGACTTGTTTTATGAGAATTTGGCTTTAGCCTCCATTTCCAGAAATATTCCCCCATGGTGTTTAGGTCTTAGTTCAGAGTAGATTCCATGTCGTTGAAAGTGGTTGCTTGCATTGCCAGGGAAAGGTCATTCGCGTATACATATTTGCATGACCCGGTTTTCGGCATGCTGCTCGTATAGATATTGAGCATTGGTGCGAGTATTGACACTCATGGCAATCCATTATTGAGAAACTGGGGTGAGCTGGCTTTGTCGCCCATATAGACCCGCGGTCAGCATCATCCTTATCAGGCATATTGTGTGAGTCAAGGAATGGTCCTTGTGAGCTTCAACATCAAGCCCTTAATCCAGACTGTCGTAGGCCGATGACAAGTCCACGAAGGCAGCGCCGGTCTTGGATTTTTTCTGTAATCTGGCCTCAATGTGCATCGCAAAGGCAAAAACTTTGTCACAGCAGCTGCGTCCAGGCCAGAATCCCGCTTGTTCTGCAGGTTCACTGACTCAACAAGGGGGCTGATTCTCTGGAGGATGATGCATTCCAGCCGTTTATAGATCGTGCACAGGAGTGATATCGATTTTTAGCTTCCCGGGTCTTCAGTTGGCTTCATAATGATGGGTTGAGTCACATCTCACTAATATTAAATGGCACATAATTGTGAATGTGTTGTTCTAACAATCGATCTGGCTCTGTATCCCAGTCACAATATAACATATCCTGTATTTGTGTTTCTGTGGTGTCCTCAGGAGTTGTTATTGAGAAAACATGAGAACATATCGATGGACTTTGAAGTAAACTTTGCTCCAGAGCTGCTGGAGGTTATAATGGAGGCCAGGCGTTTGAACCAGCTTGGTTTCCACATCCCAGAGATGACCTGCAATGCAGTGCTGCTGGAGGAAAGTCTCATCAGGTATCCTCGATTTTCTTTCTGCAGTTAGCTGGAGTACCTTTAATAATGAAATCAATCAAGTGTTTAGGTTTTTTGACCAATGCAATACACGTAATTTTTTCAGCCTATGTATTTCACAGTAGATCCTAATAAGTGTAATAGTAAAATGAACGATCTTCACAATATTAATAATTATTTTTAAATATGTATTGACGTAACAAAAATAATTACTGTATTGATATTTTATAATTCTTATAAAAGTTACCCTTTCGCTCGTTTACCTCTCAATGTCACTTCTACTTCTGCACAGCTAAGTTGTGATTTAAGTCTCATTCTGCAATCTTCATCGTGAGCATATTCTTGTGCACATTCTCTACTTTGGCTACCATTCCATCACTTGTAGTAATCATCCTTTTAGCGATGTCTCTGCTTTCTGTTTGTTCCCTTATTCATGTGCTCATTTTTCTGTCTGTACTATGTATACATAACCTAAATTAATTTGCAATATTTCAGGAATAAAGATGCCCTCAAAATGACTTTACAACATTATCGTGCCGTGCTGAACTCTATAAATGAAGCTGAATCTCAACTGCTGGACCAGCAGATTAATCAATTGCAAAGCATCTTGTCGCCAGGGCTCAATAGAATATTTTGGAACTCCCTAGGTAGGTTTTATCTGATGACCCAGTAATGGCAACCATCAGTTTTGCCCAAATATGTGACTTGATTGAATTGTTTTTACGCGACTTTCACTGTTCATGAACACTGCTCTTTTCTAACAGGAGTTAGAGACTACATTTCTCGTTTGAGACAAGCGATCGCCAAGTTTGAAAAACTTGTAGCACAAGTGCACAGAAATGCTTTCCTTATGGAATGCAAGTTAACAGCCATTAAGACAGCAATCTTGTGTAGAATTTCTTCTTCAATGCACGGGGAACTTTCAAGTGAGTATAGCTGCAGTGAATAAGGTGTTTTGGTACATACTGTGCTTTTTAGTTTCTCCCAATGTGATGTTTTTTTTTCCCACAGAGATACTTAAATGTTTTGTCAGATTATATATCTATATCCTGGTGTCATTCTTCCACATATCTACAAATATAAGCTTTATATAAAACGTGAGTTCTTTATTTCTAGTTATGACAAGTGAAAATTGTTTTCACTCACATGTAGTCTTCACAGAATCGTCATAACAAAAATTTCCAAAGGAGAAGAAGGAGCGATGGGACCTCTCGCACACACGTGCTCAGACACGCGCATGTTAATAAGAATAATGCTAGAAATATTAATTTAAGAAAATTATGAAAAGTACCTTTACAGCCAATAAGTTAAAAACATCTGATTTGCTGCAAATTGCTTGAGTCATACAGGACCATGTTTAAAGTAAATCCCAAAAAACTCCAAACAGCAAAACTAAAGCAACTTGTGAAAGAGCTTAAGAGCAGTGGGAGAAACGCCCTAAGCCGTTCTTCCCAGCTACCTTGTTTCAGTTCAGTTCTTGCAGTACATTTTTTTAGACACTGCTATGTTATTGGATGTATGGAGTCTTTGTTTTCCCACAGCTTGTTGACATAATATAACCAGAGTTTGAAGTGGTACACCTGATGTTCTATCATTTTGTCAAATGTCATGAAGTAACCAACCATGGGTAATACATATGAATGCAATAATTGCATGTGCGTTTACACTCTGGTATACTGCCTCTATCAAATCTGCATGTCACCAAGCAGGACAATATTGAACAGTGAAGAAATTATATTGTGATAATTTCCGAAGAGAATTGTTGATCGTCTGTGCCGAGTGGCAGGTGCGAGGGAGTTTTTTCAGTCCATGGAGTGTGAGCGACAGAGGGACGTGGAGCTGCTGCTGCGAGAGGTGCAGGCAATCGGCCCACTGCTGGTAAAGGTGGAAGGCCTAGTGGCCTTCACCAGCACGGGCAGGTCGCCCCAGCTTGCCAATTATTACACTTACTGGGAGAGACGAATCTATGATGCGCTCACAAGTATGGTGCTCAGGTACAGTCACCATTCTTTACCCTTTTCTTATAGTTTCATGATGATTGCTTTGTCTACTAAGGAAAGGCTACCCTAAGTCTCATAAATATTTTCGTGGGAATTCTGTTTGGCCAATTGAATGTCTTTTCAGATGTTGGAATGTTTGTAAAAGCTAGGTTTCATAGAGAAACCCAGGTATATAATTGGGAAAGAGTAAAAATGACTATTCTCTATGAGAATTTATATATATATAACTCTTGCCTATTTTTTCTTGCAGAAATTTGAATAACTATAATTCCAATTTACAGAGTGAAAAACCATTGTTTATTGTCCATACCATACCATCGTCACCAAACGTGGTGTTGCAACCTCTTCCTTATGATATCCATATCCTAGCCCTTAATTCAGCAAAAAACTGTCTGGCTTCAACTAAGGTACCCTAACACCACCTTAGTGACTGAACCAAAAAAGCAATGTAGTCAGAGTTTTGGTACATGCAGTGCTCAATTATATCAGATTTTTCATTGATGTTTACGTAAAAAAAATTCTGGCCCAACAGAGTTTTGTACGCTGGATGGATGGAACATGCATCGAAACACCGCCTCAGTTCATAGCCAATGAAGACGAACCTGTAGTTCTCAGCTTTTTCGACGACATCTCTCAAAACCCTCAGATATCGTTTCATCTCAGTCTCATCTCCCTCACCATGCAGCAGATTCTGCGGAATATCAACAAGTACCTCATCAGCTGGAAGAAGTTCAATACAATTTGGAAACTTGACCAGGTGTGAAGTGTTTGTTTGAGACAATCTTGTATTGCCAACACAATAGTTTTCAATGCTCCAATAACTTAACAAATGTTTCAGAGAAATACAAAGGAAGAAATGGGAATAGGACAGACTGAGCAAGGGAGTGAGATAAAATAAGACATATAGGTGGTCTGAAAGGATTATTGTGTCATGAGCTGCCGATTTATGAGGGTAACTTTCACCAGTCAATGCTTCTTTCTGTTTGTTGATTTCTGACTCCCCGTTATCCCCAGAACCTAATGCTGCAGCGGGTTGCAGCTAAGAATCCGAGTTGTGCGGTGTACGAAGGAAAACTGAAACTGTACTCAAACATGCGAGCCGAGATCCAGGCACAGCCCGACACTTGGGATGAGCATTGCATAAGGCTGCAGTTGACACCGCTCATCTCATCAATCGTGACCAAGTTGCACTCGGTGCAGATTTCTCTGAGCAGGATGCTCAATCAAGTCAACAGAAAAAACCTGTTTGACTTTCAGAATTCACTAATTGTGAGTGCAAAACGTGAACGGGGAAACATGGTGGCAGATTTTTTTTATTTATTTATCAGTGTCTAGCGTGAAGTACCCGGCGTTGGCCGGGGGAAAAATATATTTCAAAACGTCTCTTAAAAACAACACGTTCCTTCGGAGTGGGCAGGTAGGAACTTGGTTGGACAGCGCATTCGTGCGATCCGTGTTGGATACCGTAGTCGTGTTGGAAGTTGTAGCTGTTACTATTGCATCAGATGATGATTGTTGATTTATTGGTGTAGGTCTTTAAGTTCATGTAGCTGTTGCAGCAGGTTGCGCCTGTGCTGTGACGCCGCCTCCTGCGTGTACCACGCGCGCCAATCCACCTGACCTGGTCCTTGAACGGCCACGATGTTGTCGTAATGGCGCACCAGGTGCATGATGTTGAGCAGGGCGTAGACGCCACAGTCGTAGCCGTTCGGTTGCTGCGGCACAAGCACCGTGGTGATTGCCACGGTGGTGATCGCCACCGGCGTGCTCACCGATTCGGCGCGCACGACCCGGTCCACCACCGTGCTGGCGAAGGCCGCGATGTTTTTGGCGTTGCGCGACTGCCCGCACGCTGCCATTGAGTCTAACAGCATGGCAGTCGACCTTGTTGGGCACGTGGCGTTGACGATGACCAAGATCTGCCAGTGCGACTGGTCGTGGATCGGTATGATCCACACCGGCCTGGAAGACACGCCATCGATGACGCAATTCAAGTCGTCGAGATGGCCCGCCAAGAACTTTGTGTACAGGAATGTGTTGAACAGGTGGACGTATGCCGCTCGCGGCAGGCAGTAGAACTGCCCGAACAGGTTGATGATGGTGTCGTTCAACCACTGGCCAGGTTGTAAGCAGCGGAAGTCGTTCGGGAACAGCCTTCCGTACCCCGGAACGAAGACAACGTGTTCGACCGAGACAGGGGGCGGACAACGTGGAGTGACGCCGGGCGGAGGCGGGCTTGGTCGCTGCTTCACCGCCACAGCAGACTCTTGCGGCGTCGGAGTTGGCTCCTCTGGCCGCGACCGTTTTCTGCGCAGGATGAGCGGATCGGGCGGAGGCGGGCTTGGTTTGGACCTCCGCCGCTTCACCGCCACAGCAGACTCTTGCGACGTTGGCTCCTCCGGCCACGACCGTTTCCCGCGCGGGACGAGTGGCTTGCGAGCCTGTGGTCCCGCACGTGGTTGCCACATGCCGTTTTTGGCAATGTCCATTCGCCATTTCGTCAAATGTATATTTGGCCGCAACGTCTTGAGGTGCGCCTTCCGGAACGAGAGCGTCAAAGGAAAACAACGGAATCGACACGCCTGCCGTACGCGGCTGAACATCACGTACAGCAACTCGAATGACAGATTGGGGCTGGCGCGACTTGGCTCCAGCAGGGCGATGATGTACGCGAACGTCGCGCCCTGGCATTTCCATGTGGTGATTGCGAATGACAGGTCGACCGCGTGCATCTCGTAGGCGACCGTGACCTTTCCGATCCGGATCGTCTTCGGCAGTCCGATCGGGATGTGGACCGCGTCGACACCACCGTCAGCATTGCGCGGGACGACGTTGAGATGACGCGGCCATGCAGCCACATCGACCCCATGCACGGAGACGATGATATGGTCAGGCGGCATCGGAACGTCAATGATACGGCGGACGCCATTGTCGCCGCTGTCGCTTTGAGCACGTATGGCGGCGATGGTGGTGCGGCGTTCGTCCGCATTGTCCCACGTGACGGATACCAGCGTGCAGGGCGTGCCATTCGCGACATTGTAGACGATGTTGCCGTTGCCATTGTCGAGGATCTGGGCAGGGCAGCCAGCGACGAAGTACCCGAACAGCTCGGGATTGTCTTTCTCCTGGTAGAGCAGTGACTGCAGCGAGACAGGAACATCGCGCTTCAGGCGCCGACGCCACCGCAGAACGTGTCGACCCGTGGCAACGGCGACGTGTACAGCACGTGCAGCATTGATGACGGCCCGATCGCGATTGCTTGTCGTCAGGCACGTGGATTCCGTGAGCCAGGCTGGATCTGCGGCGATCTCGATCTTGGTAATCGGTGCCGTCAGGCCATCGATTATGTCGTCGGTGATGGGGCGGAAGGCGCAGTCGGCATCCGTCCAGCGGGTCCCCGTCGGGTAACGCCGCGGTAGCGCCCGCATCCCCTGGAGGCGCCGGCAATGATCCGGACAGCCAGCGGCCCGAAGCTGCTCAGTCATCTCGAAAACATGGAATCGCTCGAATAGGGAGCGCGACATCAGGTCTTCCGATGACACGGCGCCGTACATGACGCGATATAAATCGCGGCCGCATGTAACCGGCAGCTGTATGAAGTCGCCCACCAGGAGGATGGAGATGCCCCCGAAAACCAAACGCGGATTGTACATTGAGCGCAGGCGCTGGTCCAACAGTACGAGGAAGGCAGCCGGCAGCATGCTGACCTCGTCGATGATGACGAGGCGCAAACTGTCGCCGCCGATGACGTTGAAAATCAAGTCCACCAGCTGGCCAGCGTTCAGGTCCTTGACGAACGACTTCCACATGGCAGCAAAAGTCTGACCCTGGGGCAGCGGGCAGGCGCCGACGCCGGTGTAGCAGCAGCAGGCCGTTGTGCCGCCGCGTGAGGCGATTTCATCGGCGGTTTTGTGGATGCAGACGCTCTTCCCGACGCCACCACCGCCGTGAATCATGAGCAACTTCTGTCCGGGCACGTCGACGATTTCCGATGCGACACAGTACTGGCCATCGGTCAGAAAGCACGGCCCGATTTTGACCATGGCCTCGTCATGGAACATCGGATCTACAGGGCCGCCGTTTCTTCCATGGCCACTGGCGGCACCAACGTCGCGTGAACGGTTTGGTGCGGTTCGAGGGCATGGATCTGTTTGCGCATGTCGCTCAGCGACAGTCGGACGTCATCAGCGGCCCCCTCGCCGTGCAGCAAATCGTAGTTGTCGGGCGGGGCGTACACCGGCACCGACGGCGCCGGTCCATGGCTAGCCGCGAGTTGGTGGGCACTCACGAGAACGGCATCGTTGAAGAGCTCATCGCACGAAGCCGTCAGCTCCACATGGGACGCTCGTCGCTGAACATCGGGGCTGGCTGCTGCTGCGGTTAGCTCGTACATCTCCGACGGACAGAGACGACCCGCGTGCTCGGCATCCCCGTCCCCATCGGCGTTGTCAGGTCGCAGGCCAGGGCCCCTGGACTTGCCAATGCGGACGGTGGCCCAGTAGTCGGCATTGCGCTGCCTCCAGAGACTGGTGATCAGCTCATTGCGACTGCTCCGATGCCGCTTCGACATCAGGTGGTAAAGAGACCGAGCGCCGATCCCATGCATGAATCATCTCGGCGAGACCGTCGCCGTTGCGGGCGAACCGTGGCTCGTCGGCACTCTGCCATGGTACGAGCAGATCCAGGATGTATTTGGCGAACGGTTCGAGATCGCGCTTCCATGCAGAGACTCAAGCGGGATCGTCGGGTTTGTTCCCCGGAAACGACGGCGGCGGTCGGCCGGCGAGAACAGCGGTACGCATCTTGAGGCGAATGACCGCGTTATACTCAGTGAACAGAGGATGTTTGGGCCCCAGATCAAACACGTGCCGACCAGGTCGACCCGCCCCGGCAGGCTGAGCCGCAGCAAGGCGCTGCTTGTTAGGGACCAGCTCGACGATGCTCTCGAACTCGAGCGCCGAGTATTCGGCAAAGTGAATCCCGCGGTTGTCATACGATTCGGCCTGCGACATGAAGACGACTTTGCCGGACGGCAGCTTGTACGCCGTCGCACCGCCGACGCTGCCATCGCCCTTATCATCAGGATGGACAGCGAACACCAGGGCGTCCAGGGCCTCGTCGACGAACTGGTCGTCATCGACAGGCGGGTCAACGTCAGGCGCCAGAGGATCGTCGTTTTCGCCGTCCTTGTCGATGGCGCGATCCAATTGCCGATCGACGTAGGCGACAGCTGCGTGTGGGAAGACGTACCGGAATGTTTCTGTCTGGACTTCTGACGTGGCGCCCATCAGGGCATGTACCATCAAGGGCATGGACCATTGGTGGGCGCCGGTGAACGCGTTGACCGTCCGCGACGCCAAGTGCTTCCCCGTGCGGTGTGCCGTGCCTGTGTCGTCGGCCACGCTTGGGTGTTGCGCAATGTCGTCCAGGGCGGACAGGAGCACAGCAGCGGCCTGGCGCAAAGGAGCGCCCTCTTTCGTCATATACGCCGCCTCGTACTCCTCGACGGCTTCGCCGGCATCCTGACTGCTAATGACGGACGAGTTGTTGTGGCAACCGACCAGATTGGTCGTGATCAGGTTCGATTCTACAAGCATCGCATCGGTCGCAGGGCGCCGCATTTCCCATACGATCGGGCCAACAGGATGCGGGCGGATGAGCTGGCCACCCAACGGGTCGTTCGGGCCGTCAATCATGTCCAGCGTTGCTTGATCGACGGGCAGGCCGACCAGAATGGCACGCTGATTGTCCTTGTGCTCCGGGCGCTTGTGCATAGCGATCATGAGAGGGCAGGTATGCTCTTCATGAACGCCACGTGGCATGCACAAGCGGCACATATACAGGCCCTTCGGTGGCTTTTCGCAGGAAAATCCATGTTTGTGGTGCTGCGACAGGGCGGACTTGCGTTGCCCCACGGCGACGAACTCGCCGTAGTGGGCCATCGCATCCGGCACATTCAGGTCGGCAGCGCGCGGGCGCGCGACGTTGCTGTCTTGCGCGACAATCCCGTCACACCACTCGCGCACAGCAGGAGCCAGGTGTGTACAAGCCGTACTGTCGAGAATGTTGCCGATGACAATCTGAACGTCGGTTGGCGCGGCAGCCAACCGAGTTAGTAGCGATGGCGTCAGGACCGAGCTGTATGTATTCAGATGCCAATGCAGCCGTCCGCCCTTCTGCGGCTCAATCACGCCGCTGACGGCGGCAATATTGAGATACGCGCCGCGCTCCCGCTGCAAGTAGTCACGCGAGACGCGAGTATGCGCAGCCATCGGACACCGTACAACATCATCGAGCAGGATGCGCATGTGGTTGGCGAAAGACATTGCGGCCAGAGCAGGATGGGGACGCGTCACCGCCATCCTCGCGCCGGCGTTGGAAACGAAATCGTCGGGCAGATCGGCGCACGTGAAACCTGTCCGCTGCAGCGGGCAGTTGATGTTGTTCCATTGGCGAGTATCGCGCATGATGGCCAGGCGCAGGACGGATAAGTCCTCAAACTCGGGCGGCGACCCCGTCAGAAAATGACTCCCGATCCCATACCTGAGACGCATCGCAGCCAGTTTGGGGCGCGTGGCCTCGCGCTCAAACGGGCTAAACGGGACAGTCGATCCGACCATGGACATGATGCGGCACACCTTGGCGTTCAGCTTCTTGGCCTCATCTGACAGCGGGTTGTCGTGCGCCCAGAGCAGGCGTTGTGGGAATGCTGACGAATTGGCCAGCTCGCCGAGTTTCTGAAGTTGCGAGGCCCGTTTGGCGCCTATGCGCGCCGTATGCCGGACGCATGTATGCCGCTGCAGCTGATTGAACGCGGTCGCAATGAAGAGCGGGTCCTCGAATCGGCCATCGTAGTAGAGAAAGAGATGGTGCAGGAACTTTTTGTTGAGAGAGCCCTTGGACAATCCCTTGCCCAGAAGGAACAAAGACGCGAAAACCGCCGACATGAGGACATCGTTCTCGTCCCACTCGACGATTGAGTCTTTGCCGCGTGAAACCACCTGCGATAGGAGGGGGAACACGATCTCCGGCATTCTTGTCATCGGGGTGAATGATGTAGTTCAGCGCCTGCAGCGCCAGGTTGACGCCGCCACTGAGGAGAGATTGTTTGGGCAAGACCGCCGCGTGAACAAGGTCACAGCCCGTGTTGCTGGCCGGCGACTCTGGCACGTCGTTGTTGACGTCGTCATCGTCGACGTGCGCATTCATTGCAGCGACGTCAACATCGTCATTGCAGATGGCGTCGTTCTCGATGGCGGCACCCTCCTCGTCCAGGCGTCGGCGCATTTCGGAGGAATTGTCGATGGTAATGCCGTCGAATCGCGGATGTTTGACCCCGGTCCAGAACTCGAGCCACTGGTACGCTCCGGTGACGTCGATGTTGTACATGTCACGGAAACGAGCCTGCGCCTTCCGCCAGGCGTCGCGCGGCCCGAGAAAGGTCTCCTGCGGGCGTTGCACCGGGGAAACCCGGGGCAGCACGTTGGCCACCTCGACAGGACCGTCTTGCATGAAACAAATGGCGTTCCCCGTTGAGTGGCTGGCCCTTATCAAGATGTCAATATTGAAGGCTCGGGCGGGTAAAATCGCGTTGAGCGTCATGCTGTTCACTTTGGGCAGCGACCCCCGCCGACCATAGTCGTGCCCGTTGTAGAGGCTGAAGTCGTGATCGGCCGGATTTTTCGCACAGGTCGAGCACAGGACGACGTTGTTGATGTCGGGCACGAGATCCGGATTGAGATGGTACCGGACGTCGTTCACGCGCAGCACGGAGACGTGCCGCTCAACGAGATGCTCCGGCAGGGTGCACTGCTCGGCGACTTGCTCATTGGTGAGGCGGAACACATTGGGAAGCTGTTCGACGGGGCCGGCGTCGACGATGGTCTTATTGGCCTCAAAGAGAAACTCATTGCACGACGCGCACGCCGCGATGCGCCCCGTGCCGGGGTCACGGGCAGCCGCACTGCGCTGACAGTGCACAGCGTCGTCGTGGCCTACCACGCCGCCAATGGCTCGCAGGATCCGCTCGCAGACCGCGGGTCCGTTAGGCCCATGCAGGCTCTCATCATTGAAAACAAAGGCGTCGGGATGGTTTGCGCACAGGTGGAAATACAGCAGCGCCAGACGCGGATCCTTTGCGAAATTTTGCGACTTCGCCAGGAACCTGACGGTCTCCTCACTAGGGTCCTGCTCAGTGAGAGCGGTCTCGGCCAGAGACGCGAGCATGGCGTCCTCAGTATCGACGCTGACGCGTCGCTTCTCGGCCTTCGCGACGCGCGCGCGCTCCAGTCGGGCAGCACGCTCTTCGGGCGTCTGGGGCGCAGCACGTCGGGCAGCCATCGAGACGCGCGCGCGCTCCAGTCGGGCAGCACGCTCTTCGGGCGTCTGGGGCGCGGCACGTCGGGCAGCCATCGAGACGCGCGCGCGCTCCAGTCGGGCAGCACGCTCTTCGGGCGTCTGGGGCGCGGCACGTCGGGCAGCCAACGAGACGCGCGCGCGCTCCAGTCGGCCAGCACGCTCTTCGGGCATCTCGTCCTTTATTGTGCGCCCGCCGCCGTACTGTGGCCAGACGTCGCCGATGGTTGCGAACATCCCCACTTTCTCCACACCACCGATGGTTGCACTGAACGTCGGCGATCGCGCCAGAAAACTTTTGCAGTCAAGCAAACTGCAATATGCCAAGACAGTCACAGTCACTGAACTGCACAGAGTGCACGACAGACAAATATGCACGACAGACAGCCAAATAATCCCTGGTGGGCAGTGTGGAACCTGTTGTTCCTCCCTGTATAAGATTCAAATACTGTCAATAATAGCTGTATTATAATAAAATACTGTCAATTATCCATTTTCACACTCACGATGTATGTATCATGTCAGAATAATTTATAAATAAGAAATGCCAAACCTATTTTTTTCAAATTAAGAAATGGCAACCTCGTGTCTTACCCACAAGTGTAGCAACTACCCAAAGCGTTGAGTAGGCACGTAAAATAAATTCATCAACTGAAATTGATTATGCTCCTGACAAATAAACAAGTCACGTGAGATTAGATTATTTACAATGCATGTACATTACATGCCAATGTTCATCATCATCAGCCATGCTCAATCTACTGCTGGGAGAAAAGGTTCCCCAATATTTTCCCCGATATTGTCACCATCCCTCATGATCTTGTGATCCACCCAGCTCATGCGCATGAGATGATCTCATTGCTTCATCTCTGTGGTGGTTATTTTCTCACACGTGTTTTCTCCATCGGTTGACATTCCATCCCAAGTTCTGTCCACTTGCTATTATCCCTTTTAGTCACGATGTGTCTTTGGCAAGCCTAATTAAAACTCTACTTGCATTTTTGCAATGTTGAATTGAGGAGAAAGTAAAGTAACCAAAAAATAACTGTATGAATTAAAATAGAGATGGTCAAAATGGGAAAAAAATAATGAAATAATGACTAAATCTATCACAATTAATTGAAAAACTGGAAAGTGTGCTGGGAGTGGGGGGGGGGACTCCAGTTGAATCGTAAACATGGCCCACAGGCAGCCAATGCCACCATGCACACATGTCCAGTTAGGGATGTTCATTGCATTTTTAAGGGTGTTGCGATAATTGCATGCACAAAAGCCTATTAAAAAAAGCATTACCAATCTTCAGCACACCCACAATGAGTGAAATATGGTCAAAACAAGCTCAATGACTGACATGGCGTGGTTAGGCCTTCATCTAGCAGTGGCTTGACCAAGTGGTGTACGTTTATTATATTGTTTATATTGTATCTATAATGATCAGAACAATGACATTGCAACATGCGTCTGTAAAAATGCGTGCCATGCGCCAAGCAGTTTGATCAAGTACTCAAAAAGTAGAAGATTATAGATTCCATGACTTAGGAATCAATACAATATTCCATAAGCAAACGGTAAAAATCGATAATAAAAGTGCAGGAGACACAAACAATACTCTAACTTACAATACAATAGTATATGTGCATAGGCAGCGTATTCTGCGTCAAGAGATACGAGAAAAAAGCTTATCAATATACTCATGGTGTTTTTAGTGATAAAGCAAATATCTGTGGAGTCACGTACCGCCTTGAAGACTCTTAATAGAAGACTCTTAATATTTACGTTGAAGCCTATTCGCCATTGTTTGAAGCACCATCGGTGGGGGAGGGAGAGAACACAGAGGTGGTGGGGTGGGAAAGGACTGGCACCAAGATGGCCTCGAGTGGCATGGGAGAGTTAACGCAGCGAATAAGATGCACGACAGACAGACAATAAACCCCTGGTGGGCACTGTGGAACATTGTTCCTACCTGTATAACTTGACTTTAGGTAGCCAGGCAGACAGCCCCCTTAACTATCGCCCCCCCTCCCTTAGGCCCCTCCCCTGACCCCCCCTCCCTTAGGCCCCTCCCCTGACCCCCCTTCCCTTAGGCCCCTCCCCTGACCCCCCCTCCCTTAGGCCCCTCCCCTGACCCCCCTTCCCTTAGGCCCCTCCCCTGAACACCCCCCCCCCCATATCCTTAGGCCCCTCCCCTGACCCTCCTCCCTTAGGCACCTCCCCTCTCCGTACCCGGAAGTAGGTCTCCACCAATCAAAGAGCTGTTTATGTTATATATTTATTTATGCACGACAAACAAACAGACAGTCAGACAAACAGACAGACAATAAATCCCTGGTGGGCAGTGTGGAACATTGTTCCTACCTGTATAACATATACATACACAAATACTAAGCTATTGTGAAAGCCCGGTGTGCTGTTTGTCCATTTGTCCATCAACAAAATTATAAGAGGCTTGCAGAAGTCCAATACGTTATAAAAAGTGGGGTGTAAATAGTTGATCTAACAGGTTTCCGAAAATTGTCGACCCCCCTCACCTCAAAATTTTGTTTTACCCCCGCGTAGGCATATATACCTACACTCCCTACATACAATAGAGTGAGGAGTATCTAGTGACTCTATAGTAGTATCTGACTCTACAATAATATCTGGCTCTACAGTAATATCTACTGACTCTATAGTAGTATGTATTTACTCTATAGTAGTATCTACTGACTATAGTCGTAACCACTAACTCTATAGTAGTATCTGCTGACTATAGCAGTATCTGTTTACTCTATAGCAGTATATATGACTATACCGTAGTATCTACCGATTCTACAGTAGTATCTACCGACTCTAAAGTCGTATATACCAACTCTATAATAGTATCTATCGACTCTATAGCAGTTAACTACTACACATAGTGCCGTGGTGAGGCCTAGTCACGTGCAGAGCCCCCGGCCTCGCTGCCACCCCCCCCCACCATCCCCCCGCCCGCTCGACAGTAATAGTATCTAAGGACTATAATAGTATCTACCGACCCTATAGTAGTAAGTGCACACATTGGGGAGAAGAGGACATCACACTGTGAGGAATTTACCTCAGCGTTGTGTATTTTTTGCTGAATTTTAACGCGAATGAGAATTCCCTCCACCGATCGCGTATGTGCGTTGCTAAGGCAACCACCACCCCAGAGACGGCTTGCTTGCGCATGCGCAGATGCATGCTCTGGCGCCACCCTGTGCTTATAAAAGGGAATAAATTATCTTTCGGTAAAGTCACGTAGAAGGGAAGTAATAAAATAATAAAAAATAAAACATAATAAAATAATTCTCACGACGTTTCGGCCACAACGCAAGCAGCCATCCTCAGGTGGAGAACAGGTCCGTCAAGTAGACAGAGTCTGAATGGCACGCTCCAGGCTTGGAGCGACTATTTATGCTGGGATGGAGGAGCGAAGAGCGTCTTGACAAAATAATTTGCATATCAAGAGGAATTTAGCATATTTATGGGAAATGCAGATATGCGATTAGTACTTCTTGTGAAATGCGTAGGAGGTTTGGCGAGGGGTTTAAAGTCATTATGCCCATGCATTATGCAGGATTAGCAGCATCAAAGGGAGGGAGTAAGGTCAGAATTAATAAAGGGAAGGAATGTTAAAAATATGGCGCCGCAGCAACTAATATGCTTATTGACTATACCTTGTCATATTACACTATGTTTTATTCTACCCACACTGCTATATATTCACTATAAAATTACGATACTATATATTACCTTATACATTGTATTAAACATTACACTTTAATACTATTTATTATTATATAATATGCTATACACTATACCATAAACCGTCGCGTGAAAGGTACTAAGATGAAGCAATTAAATATGTCAATGGGAGAATGGTGGTGGGAAGCTTGCAGCGGAGCAAAGAATCCATTCCATGCAGAGTGCATATCAAGAGGAATTTAGCATATTTATGGGAAATGCAGATATGCGATTAGGAGGATTGGCGAGGGGTTTAAGTCATTATGCCCATGCATTATGCAGGATTAGCAGTATCAAAGGGAGGGAGTAAGGTTAGAATTAATAAAGGGAAAGAATGTTAATAATATGGCGCCGCAGCAACTAATATGTTTTTAGACTATACATTGTAATATTACACTATGTATTATTCTGCCCACCCAACTGTATACCACACTGCTGTATATTCACTATACAATTACGATACTATATATTACCTTATACATTGTATTAAACATTACACTTTAATACAATTTATTATTATACAATATGCTATACACTATACCATTGACCGTCGCGTGAAAGGTACTAAGAGGAAGCAACGAAATATGTCAATGGGAGAGTGGTGGTAGGAAGCTTGCAGCGGAGCAAAGAATCCATTCCCTGCGGAGAATACAGGATATATAGTCAAAGTCAGTGAGTGGAACACGGCCTGAAAGTCACCGTAAACGTGGACACAATCAGTTAAGATCCGAAATGGTTTATTACGTCCTTCCAATGATTGCTAAGCCGGAATCCATCTTCTCGGTTGAAATTGTCTCTGTGTTTGTATATGTGGATCGCCTCATCAACGAATCTCCCATGGTAGCCAGATGGCTTGCAGATAACCTCTGTCTTGGAGAAGTCAATATCATGTGAACCCACTGAATTATAACAGTGATCTGCCACGGCTGAGGTGTTTGTCCTACCGTGTTTCAAGTCTGCTTTATGTTCACGGATGCGGTCCGAGACATGTTAATTTAATGACTTTAAAGTTGACGTGAAATACGAATAGCACTTTTTCGTCCCGGGGCATACCACGTGGTATCCGTGTACTTTTTTGATACGTAAACCCCACAGTTTGTCAATTAAAAAGGCTCAAAGTACCCGCGCAGACAGACAGACACACAGACAAAAAAAATGACGTTTATAGGTAAGATGTATCTCTTTCACAAGTCAAAAAGGCAAAAAGAGTCCACATATACTGGAGTGCATTTTAGTAGCACTCATCTGCATTGGTGATAATGATCCAGTGGTGAAAATTCCAGTATTTCCAGTAGACATGCTTTATTTTGTGAATTCTTATTTAAATAGTGTTATATTTTTACAAATATATACATGAATGTTTTCTACTTTGGTTTGTCTGACAGGAGCAATGACACTAATTTGTATTATGTATAGTATTGATTTGGTTTTGACATGAGAAGCTCATTGGCTGTACATCTACTCGTGATATGTACCTTATGGTGGGACCCCGGGGTCCCATAAGCCCCTGGCTCTCGCATAAACTGCGTTGCGACGTCATTTTATTTCTGTTGAAGGCGAACGATACGACAATCTATTCCTCTTAATGGGCTATACACGATGCGCTAATCAAAGTTTCGCTTGTTCAGCTGTTCTGCGCATTCGTCCTCGCTGTGCTTGGATGACATGACAACAATGATCCTCGCCAGGTGGGTCTCGGCGTTTATGTGCGCGGTGGGACGGAGTCGCCAAAAATAAATAAATTATTTGCGGTTTTGACTACCGTTTATTCGGGACCCCGGGGTCCCACCATAAGGATCATATTAAGAATACAGATCAGCAAAATCTGCGACTTTTCTTTTTTAAGGCATTTATTCTGACTGGTGATTGTGCACAGGAAAAGCGGCAAATTCTGAATAAGGTACCTCAGAGTTTCAATGACATAAAGCTCATCCTCGGCACAATTTCCATCATTATGGAGGAGTCTCTCACTATGGAGCTGATGCTGAATGATATCCAAGAGAAATATCACAACTTGGTTCTATTTGACATTGACGTAAGTACATTATTAGATGACATGTTGCTATCTGCCCATATATAGAGGTATGTTTGTCAGGGACAGCATTGCCTGTCGTATGATTAATGCTACTATGCCGAGTTGTTATGGCTGCCTATTGATGGTGCTAGTTGATGCTGGTATTAATCTTCATATCTTATAGTGTAACATCTTAAGCTGTCAATTGATAAAATATAGGTTTTTTGTTTAAATCAAATACCCGTGTATGAGAATAAAATATTAGTGGCGTTACACTTGACGAACACTTAATATCTGTGTGAAAAAAAATGTTATTTAATAAAAGATCTGTTTCAGTTAACACAAGAAGAAATTGAAGCTCTTGCTAATGTGCAATCATTATGGGAAAACCTGATAATGGACGCGAAGAAAACCAACTACAACCTAACCCCTTTAAAGAAACACTTTATGCAGGTGAGACGTGCTCATGTTTGTCATTAACTAAACAAAAAGTGTCACGTTATTTATTTCACGAATATACATGTATGGTTGCATGTTTTCACAGATTACTGCAGATGATATGAGCGTCTTTAAGCAAGACCTGATGCAGTTTATTGAGAGGTTCCGCTGTGAGGGCCCTGTCTCATTTGGACCTAACTTTGACAAAGGTTTGATATTTCTTTTTGATCTTATTCTATAATGTCGTAGTCAGCTCAACAGATTTTAGTATTTTAGTAAAGGTTTAAATTTTAGTTAGCTTGCATTTAACAAAAAGGCCAGTTATCTAAAATCATGTGAGAATAACTTTTTTAAAAGTAGCCTTAAATGCAGACCTGATTCGATTAAACGGTTGGTTTGGATGCTATTCAAACAGGGTTGCTATACTTGAATGGAAAATATATTTCAAAAGTCTCATTGGTTTACTGCTGTGACTCCCTATAGGCCTGGAAGTGTTGGTGATATTCCACAATGAAGCTGATGAGTATGGAAAAAGGAAAAAGGAACTGACAAACGCAGAGAAGCTATTTGACCTCCAAATTACTGCTTGCACAGACCTTGTTAGTGTTCAAACCGAAATTAAGGACTTGAAAGAAATCTACAACATTTACAGTCAACTGAAGGTTAGCAGCTTGAATACATGGATGGATATCCAAGTGGTAATCGCTTTAGGCAATGAGCCAGTTAGCAATGGTCTTTAGTTGAAATCCCAATAGCTGGCCGATTAAGCTGTAGCTTGTTGCACATTGTTTACCATCAGCTAAACAGTGTTCTTATGGATGTTTATCTTATTCAAAAGAGTAGACCATTCTATAACATGATAGCATACAATTTAAATGGTAACATTTTTTAGAGAGTCCAACCAATAGGTTAAGGAAACTGTAGGGTTCTTAGCATAGTCATTTTTCAAATGTTAGTTTGGGGAGTGTGATATAGCATTTGTGTGATGGTGGCATTGCAGAGGTATAGCATAATAGTGGGACTGCTGTTGCTTGGCCTCTGAGGCTGCACTAGTCAAAACATATTTATGTATTCAAATATATGTCAAATTACTGGAATAAGATGAAAACAAGACGTAGCAAGTTTTTTGATTTGCATCTTGCTGATTCCTCCACTAACACTACTGAGCAGGCCACAAAACAAAAGTGGGCACGGATGCTGTGGCGTGACCTGGACATGTCAAATTATGAAGAGGGGGTGGATGTGCTCATGAAGTCGCTGCACAGTCTCCCAAAGATGGTCAGGGAAATGTCTGCATCATTATTCTTGGAGGCTAAGATCAACGACTTCACCAGTGCATTGGCTCTGCTGGCATATTTGAAGGCAGAGGCACTGCAGGAGAGGTATTATGTGGGGGCCGTCGGCCCCCGGGGTCCCTCCCGCCTTCATCCCCTATTCCGTTTACGTTACCCCACCTCCCTATTACCCGCTACGGTTTCGCCGGCATTCGAACGCGACGCCCCTACGGTTACAGCTTCGCGCCGCGCTCCCACGCTGCGAGCATACGTGCGCACATCATCGTCGATCAAACGCCGTGCTCGCAGTATAGCCCTGTGCGGCACGTTACCAATGCGCATCCGTATCCGACACGTAACGAACGTATGCACGCACACACACACCGCGCCGTACACTCCAACTCCACACTGACTACTCGCGTTATGATCGTGCACCTGTGTCACACACGGAGTGAACACACGCGACACCCACTCTCGCACCGCTCTGCGCAGCGCTCCCCCGAGGCGAGCCGCAGCACTACAGAACCACTGCGTACACACGCTCACCCTGCACGACAAGATAACGCGAGACCACGCTTCGCTATTAATGATTTATTACCTGGTAACTAATGTTGAATCAGTGAGTCGACGAGGCTGGCCTATTCCACTAAACCGGCACCTATTCCCTATTTATCGGCTATGATTCTAATTCACCTTCTTACTCACTGTTAAGTGTCCACGGCGGTCCGCTGATCCTTGTGTTAACCGCGTGCCTCGGTACGTCGCACGGACGTCCGGGTCGCTGGCTCGAGCTGCGTCTGGTCGCCTGGCGCTGGAGTAAGAGAGCGATTTCCCCTCTGCGCTCTCCATTTATCCTGATTCCCGGACCCCTACCCCCTTCCCACGCACCGTGCGCCTTCGCTATGCTAATTAATCCTTTGTCCGCGCGGCGTGAACTCCAAACAATGGCACGCGCCCCCCTCGCCCGGGCCAGGCAGCTCCGCCGGTGCCTTTGTTCCGCTAATCAATGAGCGACCTGCACGGCGCAAATTCCAATCAATCCTTTTCTCACGCAGGCCCCCATCATCGAGGTTCATGCGGCGGTGTCCATCACAAAGGCCCGTCGTGGGAAGCTGTGCATGGCTCCCCGCGCGCCTCCCCTCTCCCGATTATTTATACTAATAGCCTTATCCTTTAACTCCCCTAACAATGGTGCCTGCGTACCCGAGCGTAATTATGCCGTTCCTACGCTGCCGGTGCGGGGGTGCCTGATTATGCAGTTCAGATGCGCTGCGTGTTTTCTAATGATGCTCCTCCATCACAATGCTTATTCCCTCTGCCTGCCCCGTCGATACTGGCGTGTGTGGGGGGAAATGCGCCTCAACCGCGCTGGCCGAATGCCCCACGCCGCGACCACACCATATTGAGGCCGGTCGCAGCGCCGCGGCGCAACGTAGCACGGGGGAGGTCATCCAATTCCCTGATCGCCGGAAACCGCGAGAATTAATCCCGATAAGGGTCTCTCGGATAAAAACCGGTCGATCAGGTAACCTTCCCTTCCAGCTCTATGGGGGGGGGGGGGGGGTGCGTGCGGGTGTGTGCTTATGTGGGGGGGGTGATGGGGGGCAGTGCGGTGGGGGAAGCCGGGCGGCTCCCTGGCTCGGCAGAGCGGCCCCGTCGCTGTGGCACCACATAGCCCCCCGGGGTGCCAGTCCCCGTCCCGGGTTGACTGGAGCACCTCGCCTGGGTTGCCCCCACGAGGTATCGCCGCGGGGTCCGCGGGATTCGCCCGGCCCTTGTGGCTGGCCTCGGGGGTGGCGGCTCCGTCTCCTGGGGCTCCGGCGGTGGTCTCCTCCTCCATTCCAACGGCTCCCCTCGGCCCCTGGCACCTGCGGGCTGGGGAACAAACTCAGAGGCGGTGGGGTTTAAGGGTCGCCGTCCTCGTCGCCCCCGGCCCCGCCCGGGGCCCCTCGGAGCCCTGGGCTCCGTGGGGCCCATATACTGCGCGAGGCCCCCGGGCACGGGGGATGCGGGTACTCCGGGATTTCGGGGCCTTCGGGTGACGGGGTTCTCTCTCGCCGGGGCCGCTTTCCACGGTTTTAAGCGGCGGACATTGACCACCGTCTCTCGACCCCTCTCCCCGCCATCAATTAGTACCGTCCAGGGGGAGATCTGTCGCACCACGGTCCAGGGTCCCCGCCAGTAGGTCGTCAGTTTCCCCACCTGCCCGGCCCCGACGCGAGGGGTGTGTAGCCACACCTTAGCGCCTGTCAGGAATAAGGGGGGTTCCATGCGGGGTCGGGTGCCCTGTTCCTGCCGCCGATGCGCGGCTTCCCCTTGCGGGTATGCTCGGCCTCGGGCTTCTCGTAGGGTCTCCAACAGGTGTTCCACGGGGCGGCTTCCCTCCTCCGGCTGGGGGGAAGGGACGCCGAATAGCAGATCTGCGGGTAAACGAGACTCACGGCCGAACATCATTAAAAACGGGGTTTGTCCCGTCGACGTGTGTACGGTGGTGGCGTAGGCGAAAAGGGCGTAGGGGAGGTGTTCATCCCAATCCCGTTGATTTGCGGCCGCCATACGTTTGAGTTTCCCCGCTAAGGTCTGATTCATGCGCTCCACCATCCCGTTCGCCTGGGGGTGGTACGCTGTGGTTCGGTCCTTCTGGATTCCGAACTCTCGGCACAGTGCCTGGAACAACTCGGCCTCGAACTCGCTACCCTGGTCGGTGAGGACTCGTTCTGGGATCCCGTGCTTAAGTACGTAGTGTTCCACAAATGCCCGGGCCACCACCAAGGCCGTTTTATCAGGGATGGCCACTGCCACGGGGTAGCGGGTGAAATACTCTACTGCGACTAGGATATATCGGTTGCCTCGATGGGATCGCGGGAATGGCCCCTGTAGGTCGATCCCGACCAGCTGATTCGTGCGGCTGATGCGGAACGGCCTTAGGGGTACCTGGTATCGTGCCGGTTTCGGCCCGCACTGCTGACAGGCGCGGCAGCCCTGTACCCAGGCCGCCACGTCTTGTGCCAATTTGGGCCAGAGATACTGGCGACGCAGGGTCTCTCGAGTACGTCGTTCCCCATCGTGGCCCCCGAGTGGGTGGTCATGCACCAGCCGTAGCAGCTGGGGTCGCACCTGGGCAGGAACACAGATGCACCCCAGCTGGCCGGCCTCGGTTAACTCCCGTACCACTCCGTTCTGCACACACAACCGGGCATACAAACCGCTCCAGGGTCCTGGTAGGGCGCTCTTTTCCTCCCGCAGTGCCGCCTCCACCGCCGCCAGATCCGGATCTCGCTGCTGGGTCTGTCTCAGCTGCTCGTCGTTTAGGCCCGGGAAGGCGCAGCCGACGTCCTCCTGGATCCGTCCGATCGGGTCCCGAGCCGCGGGTCCCGCGCTTGCCGGGCGGTCGACGGGATCCTCAGTGCCACCTGTGAGGGTCTCTGTGGCGCACACTGCACTCTCTCTCGCTGGGGGGGGGTCAGTGGCCGCGGCCTCTCGGGGGTCCGTTGCCTGCCGGCAGCGTCCCCCCGTGAAACACGGGCAGGCCTCCTCCGCCCTCGTCTCGGCGTACACCGTGGGTCGCCTCGACAAGGCGTCCGCGTTTGCATGCGTCCGGCCAGCCCGATACTCGATTTGCAGGTTGTACTCCTGCAACTGCGCCAACCACCGGGCCATCTGCCCCGGCGGCTCCTTGAATGTAAGAAGAAACTGCAGAGCATAATGGTCAGTGCGTACGCGACATCTCCTGCCGTACAAATACGGCCGGAACTGTTTGCATGCGAAAATCACGGCGTACAACTCTTGGCGGGTCACGCAATAGTTCAGCTCGGCCCCACTCAAGGTCCGGCTGGCGTACGCGATGACTCGTTCCGTCCCATCCTGTACCTGTGACAACACCGCGCCCAGCCCGCTGCTGCAGGCGTCGGTGTCCAAAATAAAATCGGTGGTAAAATCGGGGAAAGCAAGGGTGGGGGCGTGGGTGAGGTGGTCTTTGAGAGTGGTGAAGGCCGTCTGGCAGGCCCCCGTCCACTGATAGGGGTGCTTAGGGGAGGTGAGTTGGGTGAGGGGGCGTGCAATCTCGCTGAATCCCTTTACAAATCGACGATAATAGGTGGCGAGCCCCAAAAATGATCTGATCTCCGTCAGATTCCTTGGCCGTGGCCACTCCACTACGGCGCGTACCTTCTCCGGATCGGTGCACACGCCTGCCTTGCTGACGCGATGCCCGAGGTACCCCACCTCGCGTTGTGCGATGTAACACTTACGTGGCTTGAGCTTGAGATGAGCCGCTCGCAGTCGCTGGAACACCTCTCGAAGCCTGGACCAATGCTCAGACAAAGATCTACTGAACACTATCACATCGTCCAAGTAAATCAGGCACTGTTCCCATTGCAAACCCCGCATCACCAACTCCATCAACCGCTGGAACGTCGCGGGCGCGTTAGTGAGTCCGAACGGCAACACTCGAAACTCAAACAGGCCCATCGGGGTGGTGAATGCTGTTTTTGGCCGATCCTCCTCCGTCATCTCCACCTGCCAGTAACCGGACGCCAGATCGAGGGTGGAAAAATACCGCGCTCCTGCGAGACTGTCGAAGGTGTCGTCGATGCGGGGTATGGGGAAGGCATCGCCGAGCGTGACTGCATTTAGTTTACGGTAATCGACGCAGAACCGGGTTGACCCATCCTTTTTCGTTACTAGTACCACTGGGGCTGACCAGGGGCTCGCCGAGGGCTGAATTATGTTATCGCGAAGCATGTCCCCAACCGCCTCTTTGATCTGGGTGCGTTCGGGTGCGCCCACTCGGTACGCAGGGAGTTTGATGGGTCGGGCTGCACCGGTGTCAATTTGGTGCTTAACAAGGTCGGTCCGACCCACGTCCGAGTCGTGTTCGCTGAACACGTCGGCATACTCCCGCAGTAACTCGCGCAGCCGATCGGCCTCTCCCTTAGGTAAGTCCGCCCATGGTACATGTAACGCGTCGAGCAGGGGAACGACCTCGGCTCGGGGAGTCGGGCCGACTTGCCAGGCCAGGTCCTGCTCACCCTCAGGACGACCGGGGTCCTCAGCCCAGAGTGCGAACACCGAGTCGTTAGAGTGGCGTGCGTGCAGGGGGTGTACTGTGGCTATCGGGGTGCGCCGTCGCAGTATCTCTGGGGTATTGTGGGGGTTAAACATCCGCATAAACAATCGGTCCCCATCTGCGTTTACCAACGTGGCGGATCCCACAACCCCATACCGTTTTGCCAACTCCGGGTGAGGAGTTAGCATTACCTCCCCTGATGGTCGGAGCGCGGGGTCGGTGGGGGATGTTGCCACCGGCACCAGCATCTCGGTGAGCGGGCCGATGGTGACTGCCGTCGCCAGGATAGCGGCCACAGGTGCAAAGCGGCGGCGCGTTGGTTCTCGTCCCAGGAACGGTATCCGCTCGCCGTTGCTCTCCATGGTGGCGCATCGCTGGCGGGGTTGCACGTTGAGTCCCAACCGTTCTAGGAGGTCGGTGCCTGCGATACACTCGTGACACAACGCACTCGACACGTAGAACTCCTGCGTGCACACCTGGCTGCCTATGCGGACCTCTAGGGTGGCTCTCCCCAGCAGCCCCATTCCGGCTCCGCTCGCAGTGTGCAGCGCGCGGTCCGGGGCCTGCAGGTGACGCACGTCGACCCCGATCGCGCTGCAGTGCGCTGCGCTCACGAGCGAGGCCACCGCCCCCGTGTCCAGCAGGATTCGGGTACGCACTCCGTTTACCTCCCCTTCCACCAGCGACGTGGCCCCCGTGATCCCCGCCACCAGCTCCCGCAGCCAGTCGCCAGGAGTCACCGTTTCTGTGGGCGTTGTTGCTGGAACCTGTGTGGAGATCACTCGCTCGCCATTATTCTCACACCTTGTTTGTGTCGGGGCTACGTCGATTTCACCCCCCGGTGGTCCCCTCTCTAAGGGGGCCTTAGTGTTTGACCTTAGCTCTTGTCTAGCTCGGGCGACCTGAGGACAGTCCCTCACTAGATGCCCTCGGCGATCGCACATATAACATGCCCGGGGAGGGGTGGCGGCTCCGTAGTGGGCTCTCTGCCCACTCCCTCCTCCCCCAGTGCGCTGCTGCTCATACTCTGCTTCTAGTCGCGCTATCCTTCCAGTTAGCCCTCCTACCGTGGAGTCTAGTTCCCCCATCTCGGATCGGATGGTCTCAACGGAGGATTGCAGTTTGGTCATATTTTTATTCGTTTCCTCGCGTACCTGGGCTACCCTCTCACCTACGTGGGTTACCTTACCGTCCATTCGGTCTACCCGGCCAGCAATATCTCCAATGCCGGTCTGTAACCCGGCTACCCACCCCGGGGTCGTCTCGCTGGGTCTCTGTGGCTCTCTTTCCCGGCCCCTTACCGTCCTTGCGAGCTCCTGTTCCTCCTCCTCGTCTTCCGAGAGCAGGCTCGTAATGGCGCGCTCTCGTCCCAGCCCCCGGAGCTGCGCGCGTTCGCTGTGAATTCTTTCACACTTACGTGCGCGCTCGACAAGGGCGTTAAAGGGAAGACGTGGGCAGCTCATGTCTGGCTGCCACCACGCCGTGCGAGACAGGTACCGCTGGATTTTCTCGGCGGCCAGTTCCTCAATAACATCAGATGCGTACCCCGGGCGTGCGATCTTTGTTAACTCGCGCACATCCTCGGCGTAATCACGTAGATCTTCGCCAGGTTGGCGACGGCGCGCCTCTAAGGCCGATTTTGCTTCCTCCTCGTCACGCGTGCCAAAGCGCTGATCGAGTCGGCGCATCAGCTCCTCTAGCTGTGTCTGTGCGCTCGCGGGTAACGCTTCTACAAAATCGGCTGCCCGCCCATCAAGATTCATATTAAGTTGACGTACTGCCTGCGCGTCCGTCCATCCATTAATTTCCTTGGCCCCTAAGAGATTGCGGGCGAATGCCTTCCACGAAGGGGCCCCCCGGCCGGTAAATATTAGTCTTATTTTAGCGTGAGGTAACGCGGGGGTCCGTACCGCTTCCGACACCAATTTGTGGGGGCCGTCGGCCCCCGGGGTCCCTCCCGCCTTCATCCCCTATTCCGTTTACGTTACCCCACCTCCCTATTACCCGCTACGGTTTCGCCGGCATTCGAACGCGACGCCCCTACGGTTACAGCCTCGCGCCGCGCTCCCACGCTGCGAGCATACGTGCGCACATCATCGTCGATCAAACGCCGTGCTCGCAGTATAGCCCTGTGCGGCACGTTACCAATGCGCATCCGTATCCGACACGTAACGAACGTATGCACGCACACACACATCGCGCCGTACACTCCAACTCCACACTGACTACTCGCGTTATGATCGTGCACCTGTGTCACACACGGAGTGAACACACGCGACACCCACTCTCGCACCGCTCTGCGCAGCGCTCCCCCGAGGCGAGCCGCAGCACTACAGAACCACTGCGTATACACGCTCACCTTGCACGACAAGATCACGCGAGACCACGCTTCGCTATTAATGATTTATTACCTGGTAACTAATGTTGAATCAGTGAGTCGACGAGGCTGGCCTATTCCACTAAACCGGCACCTATTCCCTATTTATCGGCTATGATTCTAATTCACCTTCTTACTCACTGTTAAGTGTCCACGGCGGTCCGCTGATCCTTGTGTTAACCGCGTGCCTCGGTGCGTCGCACGGACGTCCTGGGTCGCTGGCTCGAGCTGCGTCTGGTCGCCTGGCGCTGGAGTAAGAGAGCGATTTCCCCTCTGCGCTCTCCATTTATCCTGATTCCCGGACCCCTACCCCCTTCCCACGCACCGTGCGCCTTCGCTATGCTAATTAATCCTTTGTCCGCGCGGCGTGAACTCCAAACAATGGCACGCGCCCCCCTCGCCCGGGCCAGGCAGCTCCGCCGGTGCCTTTGTTCCGCTAATCAATGAGCGACCTGCACGGCGCAAATTCCAATCAATCCTTTTCTCACGCAGGCCCCCATCATCGAGGTTCATGCGGCGGTGTCCATCACAAAGGCCCGTCGTGGGAAGCTGTGCATGGCTCCCCGCGCGCCTCCCCTCTCCCGATTATTTATACTAATAGCCTTATCCTTTAACTCCCCTAACAATGGTGCCTGCGTACCCGAGCGTAATTATGCCGTTCCTACGCTGCCGGTGCGGGGGTGCCTGATTATGCAGTTCAGATGCGCTGCGTGTTTTCTAATGATGCTCCTCCATCACAATGCTTATTCCCTCTGCCTGCCCCGTCGATACTGGCGTGTGTGGGGGGAAATGCGCCTCAACCGCGCTGGCCGAATGCCCCACGCCGCGACCACACCATATTAAGGCCGGTCGCAGCGCCGCGGCGCAACGTAGCACGGGGGAGGTCATCCAATTCCCTGATCGCCGGAAACCGTGAGAATTAATCCCGATAAGGGTCTCTCGGATAAAAACCGGTCGATCAGGTAACCTTCCCTTCCAGCTCTATGGGGGGGGGGGGGGGGGGAATGCGTGCGGGTGTGTGCTTATGTGGGGGGGGTGATGGGGGGCAGTGCGGTGGGGGAAGCCGGGCGGCTCCCTGGCTCGGCAGAGCGGCCCCGTCGCTGTGGCACCACAATTACGTGCAGGTGCAGTTAGTGTTGTATAAGAGAGTTCAGAAAGTATGCTGTTGATCCATTTTAATGCACGTATGACTGCTGTCCCTTTTTGTGTGTTAGGTTTTCACTTGTTTCCTCTATTACTGTAAACTAATCGAGAATTATCAAAACATTTCAAGAAGGATCCTCTCGAATTGAGATTGGAAACTCATCCAGGTTTTTATTGATACATAGAGGTCAAGGGCCATCACAGCTGTTGATTCTACCACAACCCCCCATCACTTCTGCTCGATCCCATGATAGTTTAAGTATCCAACCATCTGGTTTAAAGTACGATTTATTTCCATTATTTGTGTTTTCAATGCAGTACCTGTATTAGTAACCATCCTTCATTCTTCATATACTGTATGTCCACCCGAACAACGTCCTCTTTATATCGTCCGCAATGCTTTCTTGCCATGTTCTATTCCAATCTTCCAAGTCATTCACCTTATGCTACCATGTATTTCCTAGGAATACTTGAAAGTACCTATTTTCAAAGGCCATACATTGATTTGCTTAAGTTCAGCTTCCTGACCCATAGATTAAAAGGATGTTACTCTTGTCTCAAGCACATAGTTCTGAACACAAAAGTAGGCCAGTTACTTTTACAGTAGCTTGCGTAACATTTTTTAAAACTCACCCTGATACATGCATTTGTCTCTTGACCTGCTACTCACAATCATTACGTATGTACAAGGTTTATAAAGAACCTTGTACCCCCAGGATACAAGGTTCTTCATAAACCTCGCGCAACTAACCAGCGGGGTGGTGGCTTAGCGGTCGTTAACAATGCACATTTGAAAATTAAAAAGCTCTATCTACCGATGGCTCCTGCCACCTTGGAGGTCCAGTCCGTATCCCTCACTACTGAGTGCTTTTCCATCATTTCCATCTATCGCCCTCCAGATGGCAGCATCAACACCTTCTTAAACGAGCTTTCGGAATTCCTATATCTGATTCCTAACCCATCTCACAGGCTTGTGATTACAGGTGACTTTAATTGCCCCGGCAATACCCCAGCCTCCATCGATAGTCACCTTGAGTCAACTTTGGCTTGCCATAACCTAGTCATCACAAACTCAGGCCCCACCAGAGCTTCGTCAACCAACGTTGAGAACATGCTCGACCTGGTTCTGGAACCTGACCAGCACCGACGCATCACTGCACTGGGAGTTTTCCAAACTGGTTACTCCGACCACCGCCTCATACTTTCTTCCCTCCAATTTCCCAAGCCAATCACCATCAAATTCACCCGCAACTTGCGTAATTTTAAGGGTATCAAGTTTTCTGCTTTTCGTCACCTCCTTGCAAATTCGCTTTCAATGTTATCCCCATCATCGGATCCAACCGTCTGCGCTCTCCAACTAGAAGCTGACATGAGGGCGGCGCTGGACAAACTAGCTCCATTAAAATCACGAACCGCTAGGCAGTCTTCCCACGACACTCACTGGCTCTCAAGAGATGCCATCATTGCTAAGCGAACCAGGAGGCGCCTTGAAAGTATCGCATCCCGCAGTGGTCTACCTGCTGATCGACTTGCTTACAGAGTCGCCTGCAGGAAACTAACAAACTGATCCTAGTCTCACGTTCCTGCTACATTGAGGAACGCATCAAAAAACCAACTGGAAAACCGCGCATTCTATGTAAAACCCTCAAAGATCTTCTACATCCTGGTAGCACCATAGTCCCTCACCTTAGCGATCCCCTTGCCTCACTGAAACTTGCCACCTCTTTTAATACTTATTTCACCAACAAGCTAATCACCATCGTAAACTCGTGCACGTCTACCGACACATCGCACCATTGTACCCCACTCATGGTACCTAAAATTGTAAGCACTAACCCAGACACTCTTCTAATTACGCTAAAGCCGGTGTCTACAAAAGACGTTTTCTCGTTAATTGAATCACTTCATTTGAAGTCATCTCCACTCGACGTGCTCCCAGGTTCCTTGTTCAAGCAATGTGCTCCTGGAACTCGCCATCATGATCAGGAACATCGCAAATGCCTCCTTCTCTACGGGGTGTTTTCTGTCCAACCTCAAACCTGGCCTGGTTTCTCCCTTGTTAAAGAAACCAAGTCTTGACCCGGATGACCCATCTAGTTATCGTCCCATCACTAACCTCTCGAACCTCTCTAAACTCCTTGAACGACTAGCCCTCGCCCAGCTAAAACCACACATCACCTCCTCCGCAAACTACAGCACTCACTAGAGTGCTCGATAACATTTTAACGATCATTGATTGCGGCTCAACTGTTGCACTTATAATTCTTGACATTTCGTCAGCCTTTTACACCATCAACCATTCGCTCCTTGCTTCCCTCCTGAAATCCGACTTCGGTATATGCGGCTCAGCACTCATGTGATTAGTTTCGTACCTTTCTGACCGGCATGTCCACATCGCCTGAAACAATAGCATTATGCGGGGTTCCCCAGGGCTCTGTACTAGGTCCCCTGCTCTTCACAGCCTACACTTCCCCGATCGGCCTGCTCATCGCAAGCTTCGGTATTAAGCATCACTCATACGCGGATGACACGATTCTATTCACCGCCATCGATTCTAGCAATGCATCTGGATTCGAGAGGCTCTCGGAATGTACTACCCGCGGTGCAACAATGGATCACTGCACACAACCTAGCCCTTAATCCGAAAAAGTCAGTGGCCATCATGTTAGGTACCAAGCAACATCTCAATTCAGCAGCACTCCCCACATACATACACAACTTCGGTCACAGCATCAAGTTCACCGACCACTTCAGCTACCTCGGTGTCTTCCTAGATTCAACTTTATCCTTCGACCATCAAACCAACCATATCATCAGCTCATGTAACTTTCACTTGAAGGCTCTCAGACACATACGTCCTCTCATCTCTACTGAAATTGCCAACACATTGGCATGTTGCATAGTTGGGTCTCGCCTTGACTATTGCAACTCCGTCCTAGTCCGGACCTCCGCTGGAATGTACTACCCGCGGTGCAACAATGGATCACTGCACACAACCTAGCCCTTAATCCGAAAAAGTCAGTGGCCATCATGTTAGGTACCAAGCAACGTCTCAATTCAGCAGCACTCCCCACACACATACACATCTTCGGTCACAGCATCAAGTTCACCGACCACTTCAGCTACCTCGGTGTCATCCTAGATTCAACTTTATCCTTCGACCATCAAACCAACCATATCATCAGCTCATGTAACTTTCACCTGAAGGCTCTCAGACACATACGTCCTCTCATCTCTACTGAAATTGCCAACACATTGGCATGTTGCATAGTTGGGTCTCGCCTTGACTATTGCAACTCCGTCCTAGTCCGGACCTCCGCTGGCAAAACTAAAGAAACTTCAAAGACTACAAAACAACCTAGCACGCGTCGTCATTGCCCACACTCATCCCTGTCTCGACTCACTAGCTTGTCTCCGTGCTATCAACTACATACAAGATCGCCTGCCTCTGCCACAATGCCTTCATATCCGCTTGCCCGCCATACCTTTCTTCACTATTGACAACTTGCAGCTCAGCACACGGCAGATGCCTGCGCAGCGCGACTCACGACCTCCTCTTGATACCAAGATCCAGGATGGTCATGTCTATGCGCCGCTTCTCGGTGGCAGCCCCAACAGTCTGGAACGATATCCCTCTGCACATTCGCAGCATCACCTCAATCGCCTCCTTCAAGAGAGACTTAAAAACTCACTTCTACAATCATGCTTTTGAGTGACTTTGAGCTTGGCTCCGCGCCTCTGAGTTGCGGCCACTACGTCTGTAAATTTGCGCGCGTTACAAATTGAACTATTATTATTTATTTATTCAGGCGCGGCGCGCAGATAACGTGGTCTCGTATCCGACAGCTTTTGGGTTAGCGCTAACATATAGATACTTAGGCTAGGATAACATATAGATACTTGGGCTAGGCCAGCCCCCTATTAGAGACGACACGAAGACAGCGACGACGCAGAGACAGCGACGACGCAGAGACAGCGACGACGCAGAGACAGCGACGACGCAGAGACAGCGACGACGTGGAGACAGTCCATCCCGATCCCACGCCAGCCCCAAGCTCCCTCGCCCGCCGCCTTATATTCCCTGGCGTGGCTTCGCTCCGCCCCCGGCCACGCCCCCTTTCTCGAATTGTCTCGGCCAACCCCGAACTTCCTCGATAGTCCCCTCCTGTAATTATCCCTCGTGACCACTTGGTCATGCACTGTCCCTCTTTCTCCGCACTGTCCCTAGACGTATATTACTCTCTGAACTCATGACATCCTCTACTACCTTCACATCATCATTTCCTGACACCTGCAGTGACCATTTATAATAGCCTTATCTTAACACTGGGAATCTCATTTTAAGGACTCAATGTCCAGTCTTCGGACATGTGTCAAAAGTTGTGTTGCTTTTGCCATAATCCTTGCATATTCTGCATACTCCAAAGTCTAAGTTTCATATGAACCATTGTTGATTTATATGTGTTTGCTCAACCCATTTCCGTGATGACAGTGAACACATAGTGAAGCACAGCATGGACATGATAGGTGTGTTCCAAAAACCAACCCTGTCTTGTTGTGGGAAAAGGAATATGTCCATGAATTGTAGTCACTTGAAAGCTGTGGTCAAGTGGCCTCTATTATAGGGTTCTAGAAACCATAGGGGAGTACACCTAGCATATTCAAATACCATTCCAATAGGCCAATGAATCCTGTCTAATCATTGTATTTTATTAAGGCAGAGCTCCATTTGACTCTCACAGTGGACAACATTGTACATAAATTATCTGTATACTCATAATACATGTTTTTGGGTTAGATCGCATTATTTATAAATGTGTCGCAACCCTCCACCACCCGACACGGCCAATCAGTAAAAAAAGTGTCACGTTGACAAAAGACAAATAGTTTACTACTTTAGCCCACCGGTGTGTTGAAGAGTGAATCCATAACATTTACATTTTTCGAGTACGACGTTTCGCTGGTAATTACATCCAGCATCATCGGATAATTTGCCTGCTCCCGGTCTTAAATAGAGCAGCAGGGTGATATCATCATTTTACCCAATCAGGTGCAGAGATCAGAGGCAGAGAGGAGGTAATTATATAATAGCTTAGTAATCAGTTAAATGTTATGATTAGTAATCAGTTGTAGATTAGTAATTAGTTGTAATGTGTATTATTTAATAATTGAACCCAATCACTACCCATTATATACTACGTTAGCAATCAGTGAATTAGTGTATGTGTTTCCCCGAAAAGGAATTGTAATAATTATTGAATCATACACTTCCAGGCCGCACTGATTGGCCGTGCCAGGTGCTGGAGGGTTGCGACACATTTATAAATAACGCGATCAAACCCAAAAACCTTTATTATGAATAATATTGGTCGCGAAAGCCTACGTGTTAAACTATCTGTATACTGCCTTCCCTAATACAGTAATCATAGCCAATAAGCACTGGAACAGTTATTCAGTATCTGGTCGGAAGTGAATCTATCCACTCCAGCCTGGGCTGTAGGCTAAATGCTGATGTTATTTTAGGCCACATTCCACCAATGGTCGCCTGTACTTAGCAAGCTGTGTACATAGGATAATTGCTGAAGCCGTACCACAAGATACACTTTAGCGCACCAAGTAACACATCTACCAATGATCAAAATGTTTACTTAACTGAACTTGTGTTTTTTGTAAATTGTATATAGTGAATTGGTTACCAGTCCAGAGTAATGGGGGGGCAGGGATACCAAACAAAAACATGGGTAATGTAAACGATATGTAATTAGGGCTATAAAATGATTATTTTATTTACCTATGTAGAATGTGTGTGGAAATGCACAATGCATCATGTGGTATTATTGTTTTTTTCAAGTAATCAGATTATTAGCTGACATGTTTGCCGTCAGGTGGGCACCGAGTAACTGACCCAGTACAAGTGAAGAGCAGCTATTAAACTAGCGAATGGAAAGACGTGAAAGAGCACAGTTAATCCGCTGGATAATCTGACCATAGATACATTTTGACTTAAAACTTTCGTGACTGCAGGAATTCATATTATTTGGTTCTTTCCGTAAAGTCACGTAGATAGAAAATAAAAAAGTAATACAAAAAAAAGAAAAATATTTTTTATTTTATTTTCCAGCTACCTGACCATAGATAGTCAGGAGTTCACTGTATACAGCTACTTGCTAAACATATGCAAACATGTCTGAATATCTTTGTTACGTATACCTAAGTGTGTGATTGCATTTTACACTTTGCAGACACTGGAATAAGCTAATGGACATGGTGGGCATTCACTGTGACTTGGATCCTGACAAGTTTACACTGGAAAATGTGTTTTCTATGGAACTGCACAAACACAATGCCAAGATCCCAGAGATCATCACCATTGCTGCTAAGGAGATTAGCATAGAAAAGGTTTTTTGTTTGATATCACATCATTGAAAGTACATAATATTGAGAACAATCCATAAAGACCGATTTTAAGTCATAAATTATGTATCCAAAGTACTGGTTAAGGCATTTTTTAAACAAAAACAAGAGTTCAACTCTATCATGTGAGTGAGGCACACACAATGAAGAATGCACATTAAGAAAAATAGTTTTCCCAAAACATGTTGGGGTTTTCTTGTGAATTCAAAGAAGCATTCTTCAAAAAGGAATTGACTTATTCACAGCATGACTTTAACCCCGCAAAAGAGCCTTTGTAACTCTGAGCCTTAGCTTGATGAATGAATTAAATATTTTTCATGATCGCTGGGATTGACAATAAAGAGATTGAAAAAATGTGTTTTAAGCGGGAACTTGCATGCACGCGTTTGAGTGAGCAGGGCATACAGGAGATTGAGGATACATGGAAGAGCATGGAGTTTACACTTACACAGCACATGAAGGGGACGGAAGGACGAGGACATGTGCTGGACTCCACAGCTGAGATCGTACAAATGCTTGACGACCAAACCATGATCTTGCAGGGAATGGCCGGCAGCCGTTTTATTGGTCCCTTCCTTGGCACTGTGCAGAGCTCGTGAAAAATCCCTGTCCCTCATCAGAGAAGTCATTGAGGTATTTAAATTCACTCACAAATTGCTGGGTCGTGACATTCTGTTGTAGGTATCTATGTATGGTGAACTTCTTTCACACCGTACATAGCCAACTGCACTAATCAGAGGTGCGGGTGCTATTCAGATGTGCATTCATGATATTTCATTCTGAAATTTTCCATGTGCGGTAGCTATAATATGCCTTTAATGTGTATATTTGGGATGTGGGTTAATAAATCACACATGAGTTATTCTGTCAAGTTCACGAGACACCTACCTTCAACAATTGGAGATAGAACAGGCAGTATGTTTTTGACATATGCTATGTACTTGTGGATGTTCTCTGGACGCTTGTATTATACTGGGTAATTAATAGTTATATAGGAAATGCCTTTTGCTCAACTTTGTTGGTTAAAAATGCTGGCATTTTCTCCTTCATCTCTACATTCATGCAGAGTCTTGCACACACTTAAAGTAGTCTCATTTTGGAACTTACTAATATTCATTCAATAGCTATGACAGCTTAGGGCATAATGTAATATGTGCTATTTATAAATGTAATGATACTGATGATACAGAATCCCATTTCAACAGGGTTTGTAGTGACCCAAATGAATACACAGGGAAGTTAAGAATATGTATACAAGTACTCATGACTAGTGAAACATGTGAAGATACACGTGTCATAAATCAAAGGCAGGTGCACACAGGATGCTCATTGTAATGTTAGTTAAAATCTTACTTTGCTTCATAGCCAAGCATTTACATGTCTTCTCAATACAGATGTGGCTGGTGGTACAAAGTAAATGGATATATCTCGAGAGTATATTTACCGGAGCGGATATCAGGTCGCAGTTACCAGAGAAAGCCAAATGCTTCGACAACATGGACAAGATGTTTAGGAAGGTACCGAACGGTTTTGGTTTTAATCCAAACTTACAGTCCTGTCACTTGTATGTACGTGGGTTGTGGGATCTTACAAGTCAATGTTTGAAGTTGCCCATTCCTGCCAATTTCAACCAGTGTAGGACAAGCCATATGCGGTTCTAGCTCTTATCATATTTTTCATCTATTAACATCTCCATCACTAAAGTGGCAGGATGGAGGCATGCATGCATATACACATGAAGAAAAATATAATATGACGACACCCGCTGATGACAAGTGTTAGACCATATCATGTAAACCCATTTTGTGCCTTGGTGTAGATCATGTTGGAGACACTAAAGGACCCACTCATAAAGCACTGCTGCCTGGCACCAAATCGGTTATCATCACTGATGAACCTGTGCGAGGGGCTGGAGAACTGCCAGAAGAGCCTCAACGACTACCTGGACTCAAAGCGCAATGCATTCCCACGCTTTTTCTTCATCTCCGATGATGAGCTGCTGAGCATCCTGGGTAGCAGCAACCCCTCCTGTGTGCAGGAGCACATGATCAAGGTACACCAGCTTCTCTGTCGCTCTGTGCATGTTGCCACACGCATATGTTTTGTTGTATGTATGTGTAGCGTGTGTAATTACTGAGACACACACACTGTTCAACAGAGGCATCTCTTAATAAACAACTCACTGATCACCGGGTTCTAATCTGTCAAGTGTGGCTATGCCTGTCCTATATTGGTTACTATGTGTGTGTGAGTTAGCTAGTGAACGGGTCTGTAGCTCACACGCTACAGAACCCACGATTTCTAGTTAACTCCACGCGACGACCAAGAGCAGACCCCTGAAGAGCTGAAGCGCGAGTCCTCTTGCATCGATCCCCCAACACGAGCCCTGAATCTCTCCGGCGCTCCCCCTTTATCCGCTGGCCGCCGCCTCTCAGCCGCCCTCGGCCCCGCCCCTCTTTGTGTCCCGACCCTAGCTCCCCGCTCCTGGTCACGTGTCCTCTCATCCTCCAAAATGGAGGCTCCCGGTGCTCAGCGCCCCTCCAGCCCTTTGGCTGGTGCAACAACATAAAGACCACATTATGTGTCTCTACCCCCCCCCCCCCCTTTATAAAAAGTCAGCCGACCCGGCTGTGAAACCCCGAACAGGAAGGAAAAAGGAGAAAAATGCACATAAAAAACTCCTCAAGTTAGGGCAAGTGGTGTTATATTACTACATATGTAGAGACCACACATTATGTGTCTACATATGTAGTAATATTACACCACTGTTCCAACAAAATGCATCCTTTGGTTTATTTCCTCAACATTTTTTATGAAACAGGACAACTGTAGATAGTAAATAAATAATAAACTTAATTAGTTAATTTACCCTGGCCTTCTGTATGCGAAACTAGGGAAACATTGCAAAAATGTATGTTGCTTTATTTTTTTACCCGGTTGTATCTCAGTGATATATGTACTTTGAGTTGGAGCAGTGGCATAGTGGTTAGCGAACTGTGCACTCAACCCAGATACCTGGGTCTAATTCCCAGCCATAGTGAACATCAGTAGCAAGCGATATCTAAATTGGTGCTGAGGTTCCCTTCACCAAACTCTTACTAACCAATGTGGTGAAGTATGGTCAAAACAACTTCCATTAACGATATGATGTGGGGAGACTATTCTTAATGACTTGACAAAGGGCTGTAAATGCATATGTACATGTAATATGATGACCATATACAAGCAAGATTATTTAGATTATTTAGCTGCTATACATTTCCACATGATGAGCCACTTCGTTGGGTTATCATTTTTGGCCAGGTCGCTTCTGAAAAAGAAGCTAATAGCTCAGTGGGCTTTACCTGGTAAAATAAAAATACTCGATTTTTTTTATTGTTTTGTGATTTTCTTATCTTCCCTATGCTTTGAACTCCTATCGTGTTATGTCTTGTCTCTTATTGTAACTTTCTGACCCGCCCCTACTGGATATCTTGAAAAAGAGCTTTATAGCTCATCGGATTCCTCCAATATAAATAAAGTTTCTGATTCTGAACTCTCACAGCTTTGACATGCCATGATCCATGTTATCCCGACTTGGCGTCATGACCCACACCCACTGATCACATGAGTATTTTGAGCGCTGAGCAGTTTTTGTATCCACATGTGTACCTTGCAGATGTACGACAACATCGCATCTCTGAGCTTCTGTACAGACAGCCATTCTGAGACACAGGTAATGGGGATGGTGTCAGCCGAGGGTGAGGTGATGAATTTCCGCCGGCCGGTGTTGGCCGAGGGTTATGTGGAGGACTGGATGACGAAAGTGCTCTATGAGATGCGGTCCACCAATAAGTTCATCACCAAGAAGGCCATCTTCACATACTGTGAGGACAAAAGCAGGTACTGGATGCCCCCACCTGCAAATGCATAATTTTTATCAGCCAACAGTGTGCTTTCTAGGATTGGGACTTAGTAACACAAATCCAGACTAGAAATGCCATTTGTTGATACAAGCTGACTTGGCCAAGGATTTAGCAATGCCATTTTGCTTAAAAAAAAAGTGAATTATGTTGTCATATCGTCGAATAACTGTTAGCAGGTAATTCATATTAGCCAAATTATGAAATTGATACCATTAATGTTTTTGCCACCGTAGGTGAAATCGATTTTAGCTAAAATCCCACGGGCTAGATCGCACAATAAGTTGCAAAATATATTTTCTCACTTGCTGAAAATGAAGATTACAGGAAGTGTGCAGGGCTCCATAACTTTATGCACATTAAGTTGTATCCATGTTTCTTCTACCGTACCTGGGCCAAGTTTAATGTTATTTGCTACAACCTTGATTATGGTTCTTTCCTTACCTGTCTAACAATACTGGAACATTTCAAGTCACAAAACAATAATACGCACAATAATTGAGACTCTGCATTTTCTCGACCATAACTACCTCAAATGTCTGCCCAGTCAGTGGTCTCTGCCTACAGATATTCAACCTGACATTTTTATGACCAAACATTCCTTTCACCCCAGTGAAATTTTCCAATTTTGGGGCTCCTCGTAGCTCCACCCAACTCCATCATATCCACCTTGTGGACTGAGGCTTGGCAAAATATGGTCCACTACTGTAGGTAATGTCCCTTCATAACTTTCAATTGGCAGAATCGGGCCAATATACCATAACAACGCAGAATGATGGCCAAAAAAGCCAAATAAATTGGGTCTTCAGTATTTTGCAATCAGTGTGTTGCATTTCCTGGTGCTTGCAGAGTGGACTGGATGCTTCCACTTCAGGGCATGGTGGTGCTGGCTGCAACCCAGGTTTGGTGGACCTGGGAGGTGGAAGATATGTTCTGTCAGATTGGCAAAGGCCAAAAGCTGGCTATGAAGAGCTATTCCACTAAGCTGCACCATCAGATCAATGAGCTGGTTTCCAGAAGCTCTCAGCCTCTCAGTGGCAACAACCGCAAGAAGTACAACACCGCACTCATCATCGACGTGCATGCCCGTGATATTGTGGACATCCTCGTAAGGGACAGGTGCGTCACAGCTTTTACTAACTTTTATTGATTTATGTGCCACAGGTCAGTTCATATGAATCTTTGCATAGTTGTACAAACCATTCTTCACTCATGCCGATGAGCAATACTGCAAGTTTAAATGGCTGAGATGTATTCTTTGGGTAAAGCCACGTAGACAGAAAAAAATAACAAAAAATATCGACGTTTCGATCGCAACACAAGTGGTCGTCTTCAGCAAAAAGGGGGGTTAGCTTCTAAAGACAACTGCTTATAAAGGTGTGAAATTGGCATAGCCCAAATGTCAGCAGCCAATGCCAATACAAGTGGTGGGCAGCGACTGCGACGGTGGTGGGCTTTCCACCAATCAGAGGGCTGCCAGGCAAAAATTAGCATGACTTAATCTTTTGTGACTGCAGGTATACATATTCTATGGGTCTTTTAGTCAAGCCACGTAGATAGAAATTTTAAAAAAATATCACGACGTTTCGATCGCAACACAAGCAATCATCTTCAGGTAGGAGAGGATACACACCTGAAGACGATTGCTTGTGTTGCGATCGAAACGTTGTGATATTTTTATTATTTTTCTATCTACATGGCTTTACCGAAAGACCCATTGAATAAAAATTAGCATGTCAATGCAGGATCGCCAAACCTTCTACACAGCGAGTGCGCCAAGGTGGCTATGTGTATGTTCAGGGTATGTGTGTGTTTTTCAACGTGAGCCAACTTACTTTCTCCACTTCGCTCCCTGTGGCCACAACAAGCCCACGCCATGCCGGACGATCTTTAGCAGCTTTCTTTATCAGCGAGCCAAACTTATTTTTTTTTAATAGTTATGTTAAACAATGTATTAAATTCACCCAGACAATCCTAGGTTTGGTGATAGACCCTTCATATCTCATGTGTTCTGGACACTTTTGTGAAATATATGCTTCTAGGGTTGTAATGATTCTCCCACCTCATGATTTGATGAATTGTCACAATTCTGGGTCATGATTGATTAGATTCAGAAATCAACTCCTTTTTAACTGTATGGTGCATTGCACGCTGTAGACATAACGTGAATGAATTACATTTTAAATATATAAATGAATAAAAATGTATACATTTTTACATGCAATTTTAATGCATGTACTGTATTACAAACATAAGAAGTGATTTTAATAGATTAATCAATGCTTCATCGTAGGCCGATACAACTTCACCGAGTACCATAGTGGAGTATTCTCTGGAATAAAATAACCTTATGTTTCTTTCGCCACATAAATCTAAAACATCCATTAGCCTTTTGTCAAAGTGGCCTTCCAGACTTATGTTTACCAGCAGCATTGTTTATGCGCACAAACACTGAATTGGTTTCACAATATTAGGGCTCATCAGTAGATTAATAAATAGACAAGAACAAAAAGTACTTCTGGCTTTAACATTTGGGCATTATCTTCTTGGTTCTTTCGGTAAAGTCACGTAGAAGGGAAGTAATAAAATAATAAAAATAAAACATAATAAAACAATTCTCACGACGTTTCGGCCACAACGCAAGCAGCCGTCCTCAGGTGAAAACCAGGTCCGTCGAGGTGACAGAGTCTGAATGAAACAGCACACGAGCTTGGAGCATATATATAAGCTGGGCGCATTGACAAAGGAATTTGCATATCAAAATGAATTTAGCATATTTATGGGAAATGCAGGAATGTGATTAGTACTGCATATGCATGTGCATTATGCAGGATTAACAGCATCAAAGGGAGCTGCAGTTACTGCTTACTACTCCCTTTGATGCTGTTAATCCTGCATAATGCACATGCATATGCAGTACTAATCACATTCCTGCATTTCCCATAAATATGCTAAATTCCTTTTGATATGCAAATTCCTTTGTCAATGCGCCCAGCTTATATATATGCTCCAAGCTCGTGTGCTGTTTCATTCAGACTCTGTCGCCTCGACGGACCTGGTTTTCACCTGAGGACGGCTGCTTGCGTTGTGGCCGAAACGTCGTGAGAATTGTTTTATTATGTTTTATTTTTATTATTTTATTACTTCCCTTCTACGTGACTTTACCGAAAGAACCAAGAAGATGAATCCCTGCAGTCACGAAAGCTTTAAATCGAAATTTGGGCATTACACAAAGTTGCTCACAACACGACACTGTATTTCCCGCCCCATTGGCAGTATTGTGGATGTGAACGAGTTTGCATGGGAGAGTCAGCTGAGGTTTTACTGGGACTGCGTTCCGGACGAGTTGACCGTGCGACAGTGCACAGGCACGTTTGGCTACGGCTACGAGTACATGGGGCTGAATGGTCGTCTGGTGATCACGCCGCTCACGGACCGCGTCTACCTCACGCTAACGCAAGTTAGTGTTTTATCATTATTTTTCCTGATTTTATAATCTCGTTTTCGCAGTGTTATCCTGATTGTGCCATCAGTGTCACGTGAAGAAGTATCTATTCAGGTTTTGGAAAAAGCAATGCAACCATTCATGTTAGAGAACAGCCCACAGAAGCAAAGCTACCTCTTTTCCACAAGGTCACTTTCGACTGAGTAATGTTCTTCGCATGACAGTCAAACATATATTTGTATATCTCTTATTTAGCCAGCTTAAGTGTAGAACCAAATTTTATATAATGGATTTTTTTGTCAACCCAGTACACGTGAGAACTTAGTTTCCTAGATTTTTTAACCCGGGAATTCAATGATGCCAGCTCAGCACTCTGGCCTTTTGAGCTATCTGGTCACCTCCTGCTTTCCCTTTGTATAAAGTCCATTATCACTGGACAGTTGCTAGATAAATTAAAAGGAATGCACTGTCAGTGGTGTTTCAGCACACACCTAAAATGCTATACTATTTTTCTTCTTGGTTCTTTCGGTAAAGTCACGTAGAAGGGAAATAATAAAATAATAAAGAGAAAACATAATAAAATACAATTCACACGACGTTTCGGCCACAACGCAAGCAGCCGCACTCAGGTGAAGAACAGGTCTGTCGGAAAGACAGCGTCTGAATACTATTGTTGTGTAGTAACTCTTGACACCCAGGAGACTTGTAGAGGAAGACGGAGACGAGGATTGTTACATCGGGCTGCTTGCCGTTTATTCACAACCTGTTACACACTCTTATACACTCTGTTTCCACTCTCTATACTCGACGCTTACACACGTCAGAACTCTGTCCTTTACGCGGACATCCCTCAGTTATCTACGCCCCGGTACGGCTTCCCCTATGTCTATCACCTCGTCTGCCCCAGGCGGGGGCTCACCCATCACCGCCCGGCGACGAGGTGAGACCTCTACATCTCTAGCCCTTCTCCGGCGGCTGGGATGTCTTCCACGCAGGCTCTCGTTCCCCTTTCTCTCACTCTCCTACGGCGACCCCCTCACTCTCCCCACGGCGACCCCGCCATCGTCCCGGGGTCCCCCTTAAGTACCCCACCGCTTTAGATGACATGATGTCATCACATCACGTCATCCCACTCGACAGATGACATGACGTCATATCACTACTCCTCTACATCTCCCCCCCCCCCCGTGAAGCAAAATCAGCCGTCTCGGCTGTCAACGTTCCCTTATAAAAAGAAACAAAACAATCTAGATGACCCCCACGACAGGCAGCAAAAAACATTTTAAAAAATAGCAACACATCATAACACTAAACCCCCAAACTAACATCCCTATAGCCACAACATAACAACACTGTAACAACAATATAACACCTCCAAAAATTTCCAAAAAGAACGTCAGCGAAGAACACAACACTTGACGGCCGACGTTGCAAAGTCCCTCGAAGCAATGTCCCGCTGTGCCTGTCACACCAACGACGCGGCTTGCACCCCCCACAAGCAGCAGGCCCATCGCGCAGTGGCGGTGCGCTCTCCTGTGTGCCGGCTCATCCCACCAGTACGAAGCAGGCGGCTCCCCAGGCTCCAGACGTTGGAGCACACCTCTTCAATTACGACGAGGGAGGCACACCCCGCTCGCAGTCACCGGGTTCCAGCAGCGACAATAACGGTCGACGGCCGAGTCGCTGCCATGCGCTAAATGGCGGGAACACCGCCACCGCAAAAATGGCGGGAACGTCGCAGCCGCGGGAATGGCGGGAACGCCACAGCGACCCGACGGCGGCCGCGTCCCCCTGCAGCTCCGCCATCGACTCACCCACACCCGGCCGCTCCCTCGACACCAGCAGCTGGTCGAGTCGGCCGGCGACGTCGCCCCAGCTCTCCATCGATGGGAGCCAGTCTGGGCCCACAGCCTCCTCCCGTGCAGGCTGCAGTCACCCTCCCCTAGGGGCACATCACCGTCGCAGGGAGAGCTCTGGTGCAGCCCTCGCCGTCCATCCGCTCTTCCGGTTGGGTCTTGCACTCCGCTGCCGGCTTTTGCACCACGCCAGCGAAGGGTTCCAGCTTCTTGAATTTAAGCAGCCAAGGTTCGACGGCCACTTCCGACACCAAATGTAGTGGGTTCGAATTAGGTGCACAAACACATTTATTAGAACGGTAAGTAAGTACATAAGGTGGTGACCACCTTCCTCAACTCACTAACACTCTGGAACACTATAGAGCCTGGCCAAGGCAGGCAACGGGCTGCCTGGTCACGGACGACGACCCGGGACTTGAGGACCGATGATGGCGTCTTCACTTCGGGGTTGAACAGCCCTGCTCTGCGTTCACACCCCGCTTATAACCGCTCCGGCGTGGCCGGCTCCGCCCAGGCCACGCCTCCCTTCCTGAACATCCGGGAAGGTCCGGATCCTCCACCACACGACCCCCCAGGCTACCCCCTGGGGCTCCTAGCCCTCGTACGGGCCGACACAGTAGTGACGTCCTATGTCACTGCACTATTTTCACCAATAGCATTGTGTATACATGTTTTACTTATAATACGCTTTTCCTTCTACTTTGAAGGATGCTAATTGCCCAAAACAATGTATTATATATTGTTTGTTGATCAGGATGTATTAATTATATTTGTAATTAAAAAAATGTTGATGATGAAGCAACTTTGCCCAGGCCCTGACAATTTTCCTGGGTGGGGCACCTGCTGGACCTGCTGGGACGGGCAAAACGGAGACGACTAAAGACCTCGCGAAAGCCCTGGGACTGCTCTGCATGGTTACCAACTGTGGCGAGGGCATGGATTACAAGGTCCTGCAATCAGACATATGAACCTCATGGCGGGACCCCGGGGTCCAGAATAAACGGAAGTCAATATCGTAATAAATGTATTTATTTTTGGCGACTCCGTCCCACCGCGCACATAAACGCCGCGACCCACCTGGCGCGGATAATTTTTTTGTCATGTCCAAGCGCAGCGAGGACGAATGCGCAGAAGAAACAAAACTTCTAAACTTTGATTAGCGCAACGTGTAGAGCTCATCGAGAGGAATAGATTGCCATATCGTTCGCCTTCAACAGACATAAATTGACGTCTCAACGCAGTTTACGTGATAGCCGGGGGCTTATGGGACCCCGGGGTCCTGCCATAAGGTTCATATCCATTTTTTTCTATTCAAATTAAAAACTAAAATATCCATTTTATTTATAATTGCACTGTTTATCAAATGCTGTTACACTTATTCTCCCTGAATCAAGAAAACATTTTACAGTGTAAAAAACATTCTTTATTGGCCCAGGAAAGTATAATAACTATCAGTATTGTCCTCTGTAGCATGTTGGGGAAATGTTGCGATATGTTTTGCTTGTGGGAAAAACCAGCTCAAGTACTTGTAAATCTCCACTTTACAAAGAATTCGACACAGCACACCAGAAACCTTCTTGATGTGTTGCCTCCTACGGATACAACATTATTACCATGCTGGTCTTATGGGGATTCCAGTTTACATTGATCAACTCCACTCCCAGGTGGCTGTATTATAGGTTGTTGCCACTACACAGTACAATTAAGGCCACCTTATGTTTTGCTGAAAATTATATGTGTTGGGTCACCATGTTTAAATTAAGAAAACAAAGTTCATGTCATTGTTTTGATGTTTCTGCTCTAGGCTATAGGAAAGATCTTTTCCGGACTGGCCCAATGCGGTGCCTGGGGCTGCTTTGATGAGTTCAACCGCATCGATGCTTCCGTGCTATCTGTCGTTTCGTCCCAGATTCAAACCATTCGAAATGCACTTATCAACCATCTCACTAAATTCCAGGTAGGCTGCAACAGCAATGACAGGCAACATAGTACGTGTCATCTTTAGTGATAAGCCACATTTTTGGCACATTCACAAAAATACAGAAGTTTGAAAATAATCAAGCAGTTTTTTTGAATTACATCTAAAATTAAAGCTACCATCACATAGCATACGTCATTATCCTTAAAGGATAACGCCACAGAGCCAGAACACACAGCATCCTTCATGAATAATGTTTCACCATTGGCAAATTGCATTATAAAATTTAATTTTCTGGGTTGTGCTGTGATTAGAGTTTGCAACTCCTAAACTTTAATAGCAAATTCAAAATAGACATTGAACTATTCACATCATGTATTGCACCCAAGCATAATTTTATATATAAGCGTGTGTATGTGTGTTCAGTTTCTGGGAAGTGGTAGTGTAGCGGTTAGAGTCCTGCACTATGAACCCAGCAGCCCAAGTTCGATTCCTGCTCATGGCCGACACCAGTGACGATTATCTGAACTGGTCCTGGGCCTCTCCTAGGTCGACTCAGCCTCAAATGAGTACCCAGTGTGGTATGTAAACATCACCACTGGGGAGACAAGGAGACCAGGCGTGGTGCTGTCCACCCACCCCCTTGCGTGCCGTGCCGGCCTTCATAGGTGCTCGCTAACAGCAATTGCCCCAGAAATCTGTTAAGGCTATACGGGGGATCTTTGTCGTTGTTTTGTCAGTTTGAGGGCAGTGCGATTTCACTGGATGCAAAGATGGGCATCTTCATCACCATGAACCTGGGCTATGCTGGCCGCACTGAGCTGCCCGAGTCTATCAAGACTTTATTCCGGCCAGTCATGGTCGTTGCGCCAGACTTGCAGCTCATCTGTGAAATAATGCTCTTCTCAGAAGGGTTCCTCATGGCAAAGGTATTTGTGTTTTTTAAGCAAAAGTTACCGAACATCAAGGTACAATCAAGGGCTTTGCCTGATGTTGCCAATGATAATTTCCTTGGCAAGAAAAACTTAAACTTCCAATACTCTTTTTTCAGTTCTGTTATACACCTAGTTCTTTGTTGACTATTGTGTCTGTGGATATTTACGTGACTAACAAGAGGGAATAAAAGCGATTATTGTAAATGGATAATTCTCAGTAGTTTGGGCAGACGGGTCAGCATTGCAATTGCTGTACCATTTTCTACCATTCACTTCATAGCTCTGCTTTGAGGATGATTCCTGCACAATCCACTGACTCAGTCTCCAAAGTGCTATATTACAGGTGTGGTCTACCGTAGGTGGCCTAAATGGGTATCAATAAGCTAATTATGTACATAGTTTTTTGTATTTACATAACAATGTCATACATGGCAGCAGCATGTGATATTCAAAACATACCTACATTCTTTCATTAATATTTTAAAATGTTCTTGTCCAGACTCTTGCCAAGAAGATGACCACGCTTTACAAACTGGCACGGGACCAGCTTTCGAAACAGAGTCACTATGACTTTGGGCTACGAACTCTCAAGTCTGTCTTGATGATGGCCGGTGATCTTAAGCGAGAGGAACCGTACCTCAGCGAGGTGACTAGAGTGATTTTAGTGTTAGTTTTGTGAACTCTGTTTTACTGCGTTAGTCAATGTTGTGTGATGGAATATAAACTCTGCCTACCTCTTTAATGTCCAGTTGACAACACCTTTTGATGAACCCACATGCATCTTTTCAAAAGTTAATCATAACTATTATTTATCAGATTATTTCAAAACAAAGACCTCACATGTAAATTTGACTGAATGTTGGTGAGCCAGGACGTGGTGCTGATGCGGGCCCTACGAGACATGAACCTGCCCAAGTTTGTGTTTGAGGACGTGCCTCTCTTCTTGGGCCTCATCTCCGACCTCTTCCCAGGCCTCGAATGCCAGCGCGTGTCGTATCCTAGCTTTGTCAAGGCCGTGGAGGAGACACTGCAAGAAAAGGGCTACTTGGTTCTTCCTGCCCAGGTTCTGATGGTTGTAGTGCTCAACAATCAGGGCTCAAGACCCCTCAAAAAAGTGTTGCAACTCACTGGGTTGATATTGGCATATGGGGAAAACACCAGTTATGTGAAGTCAGGAGGTAGAAATAGACATTTTAAACAAATTCCACCCAATAATGAAAGTTCTGGAATGTACTCTGGATTAAACCCCCCCCCCCCCCCACCAATGGCTTACCATGACATCACCATGAGACGTAAACGACGAAGTGGTAGATCATTGTGTTGTTTCCCCCTACGTGATTAGTGGTATTTTATAAGAAGTGGACCTTAACAAGCACCCTCCTGGAAAAAAGTATTTTGAAGATTCATTGGGGCCTCTTTGTACAAGTCAAAATTGTATGATGAGCCACCTCATGGCTGACTTTGCCAAGAAAATTATTTCTGACTTTGCTAGTGTACACCGATTTTGGCAATATTTGGACCACAACACTGACACAGCAGATTTATCTTATAAAATATGACATCACAGGTTTTTTTTTATCCGCCAATGTCGGTTTCTACAACGTGCCTATAAAATATAAACATTCTATTGTAAATTTAAAGCATTTGCATATTTAATGTTATTTATAAAAAAATTATTGAGACATTATCCTGATATCCTCCCCAATTGTAATCATACATAATCCCTATCAATAGTTGCAGATGCGTGGATATGATTTGTATATTAAGGGAAGGCATGTGGCAATGGGAGCTTGTGTCATGATGCAAAAGGGCCTCGTGAAAATTGTTCCATTACAGTATTATTTATTTAAAAAAATTGTTGTGGAGTCATGTGTACAATATATTTACAGTTTTGATTTAAAGAGGTTTTGATTGTCGGCCATGCAGGTGGACAAGGTGGTGCAGTTGTATGAAACCATGATGACTCGCCACACCTCTGTAGTGGTAGGCCCTACTGGTGGTGGGAAATCTGTGGTCATCAACACCCTGTGCCAAGCACAGACCAGGTCAGCATTTGTGTCTCAAAAGTGCCACACTCACAAATTATGAGACGCTTGTAGCAAGGAAATTTTACATTGTGATCATTTCACACAAAGTACACAAATTAATTCTTAAACACAAAATTTTATGCAAGCATCTTGACCTTAAGCATTGTCGATTAATTTATTCATGACAACTCTACTCTTTACTCTGTTTCTCTCTGGAATCAATGGAATGCTGTCTCCTGCGTATGTGTACAGACTTGGCCTGTTCACAAGGCTCTACACACTGAACCCAAAGGCAATGAGCGTGGTCGAGTTGTATGGTGTTCTGGAGCCTGGCACGCAGCAATGGACCGATGGTATCCTCTCGAGCATCTTCCGGAATATCAACAAGCCTACGGACAGGCAGGAACGCAGGTCACTATGCCTGCAAAGTCTCCGCTTGAAAAGAGAGCATGACAAGGAAGTTGATGACTTATGAGCTTGGGTGTACATGTACAGATTAAATATACTTTTATCACCATCATCATTGATAGCATTGGCATATAACTGATAAAAACAGGGTTTTGTGATATATTTAGCCTGTGATATATTGTACTGTTTCCAGGGCAGTTAATCCTGTAAAGATTTAGATTTGAATATCGAAGCGTGATGCTCTTGGCTTTTTGAAACTTGTCATTGCAAAATTTGAAATTGTGTTTGTGTGAAATCTTTGCAACCGATACATTTTTGAGACAAAAGGCAAAGTGTCGAGATCTTCGATTTATTTCAATGAAGGACATTTTCTGCTCAAGAGAGTAATGTGGTGGTTGCAAAGCTCTGTTAATGACCTTGAGTCAGTTGTAGAAATCCCGCATGTCAGTGGCCACTTAATTTTGGAGACAGTAAAACATGCTGATGTTATTTAACCTGGTGGCAGGTACATTTTGTTTGATGGTGACGTGGATCCCCTATGGGTGGAAAACATGAACTCTGTGATGGACGACAACAAGCTGCTCACGCTTGCTAACGGCGAACGCATTCACCTTCAGCCGTATTGTGCCATGCTTCTGGAAGTCAGTGTTTTTGTATTTTGTTTATTGTAATTAGTTTCATGATGCGTGCACATCCACCCACTGGAAAAGCATTTAATGTAATTAAATTAGTGTTTTGGTCACGATATGTTTCATTGAGTTTGAAGAGTTTTTTCAGGGCAGTCGTTTATTCCCATGTTTGCCTAAATCCCTGAGTGTTTTGTTTTGGAGAAAACTAGAGTTACCAGATAAAACCCACAGATGTTAAGGCACAACAGTCCAATTACACACAGATCACAAAATTACTTACTATACTGCTACTGCCAGGCTTCAAATTATTGCCCTGAATGTGGATGTCCCATGTATGTTTTACCTCTACACAATACACCAACTCATTTAAGGTATTATGTTTTGTTTTACCATAAAGTTTAAACACCCAATGTTATGGGTCTGTTCACGTGAGCATTGGAAGGATGTGTCTAATTAAATTATCTGTCTCTAAGTGCAGTTTAAAGACTGGAACAGTGCAAATTCTTTATTTTCTGATGAGAGGGAATTCCAAAGTTATGACACCACACCTAATACTTTTGCACTGTGATTTTACCATTCACACTCTGGCAAGGGGAATTTGATCTTGTTTCTTAAACACATGACTTTGTCATACGTTCACAAAATAGGTTCTGTGTTTATATTGTGTGTCCCTGCGTTGCCCTGCTTTAGGTTGGGAATCTAGATTATTCGTCACCTTCTACAGTGTCGCGGTGTGGAGTGGTGTACGTTGACCCCAAAAACCTACAGCATTTACCCTACTGGAAAAAGTGGCTTAAGAAGTGGCATCAGGTGGGTGTATGTATTACACGTGTTTGGTGTGACATGAGTTTTTTCTTGGTTGTCCAAGACAATGGACGAAATAACAAATGGAACTCGCTTTCTGCAGAAAATACAAGAGAGCCTGGAGGTGTTATTTCTCAAGTACGTCCCAGTGTGTATGCAAATGATCGTGGAAGGAATTGTGAACGGGACCCAGGAAGTCAAGCCCAAAACCATGGTGCCCCAGACGGACCTGAACATGGTAGGTGGGCCGCCTGGCAGAGAGCAAAAATATTCTAAGAAAGACCGAGTTTCTTAAATTGTTAATTTAACAACTAATCATTGCAATATTTTTTTTAACTGTATCACCTGATGTGGGGTGTCCAAAAATATTGGTTCACTTCGAATGATAGACTTTTAAAAATGTAACTATTGTTCCAAACTCAAAAACAACTTAACATTTCTCAATACCTGCATCCCTGGAGGTCACAGGCTAGGAATATCGGGTGTAAAATGTCAAAGCATTGGAATATGATGATGTGCCACACTGCGCTATAAATCTCTACCCAGGTTGTGCAACTGTGCATGATGCTGGATGCACTGCTGGAGTTGGCTGGAGAAGACAGCTCAATGCTCGAGTGTTATTTTCTAGAGGCTCTCTTTTGCTCCCTGGGAGCAACTCTTCTAGAGGAAGACAGAATCAGATTTGACAAATTAGTGAAAAAAATCTCAGGCATGCGCCTAGTGTCTGAGCAAGGCAGAGTGGTAGGACCTGATGAACTTCCTGGTAATACAATGCCTCATCACTCATGTTCATCTTGATGACCTTTATATCACGTTACATAGTTAAATATATTTCTTAATGAATTTAGAAAAATATGTTTACAAATGCCATTTTATGTTACCTGGTGATATGTCTTGAAAAGTTTAATTTTATTATTCTGTTGACAGTAATGAAACCACTTCGATTGTAGTCACGTGTTTGTGATGCTTCACAATCCATATGAATGTTGCTGTTGCTCTGTTAGGTCAGTGCCCTACGCTCTATGATTTCCATTTTGATGAAGAAAGCAAACATTGGGTGAGCTGGGCCAATCGAGTGCCCCAGTACATGCCCAGGCCCGAAGTCAGATTCGGCGACATTCTTGGTGAGTGCTGTGACTCACGTGCTGCTCTATGTTTGCAAAATTAGCTGGTGATACATTTTGCAGCTGGTCATTACGTTTTTTGTATGTTTCTCTCATCTGCTCAAATAGTTCCCACAGTGGATACTTTGCGGATCACGTGGCTTCTCGAGCAGATGGTCAAGATTAAACGCCCTGCGCTGCTGGTCGGGGAATCTGGCACCTCCAAAACAGTCATCACACACAACTTTCTCAAGGACCTCAATAAAGAAACCACTGTAAGGGTCCGTTTCTAACACAATAGTAACAAAACACTATTTTTATGTCATCTGTAAGCAGAACTAAAAAAATGTGTTACTATTTTCAGATTGTGCTTAAAATGACCTTCTCATCTTGCACCACATCAATGGATGTTCAACGAAACTTGGAAGCCAATATCGAAAAAATAACAAGGGACACGTTCAGCCCACCGTTGGGCAAGAGACTGCTCATGTTCATAGATGATATGAACATGCCTCGGGTGAGAATTGTCACAGCACTTTTAATTCCATGGCTTGAAGTCATGCTGTTTGTACTCTCACCGCTTGCAAAGTTTCATACCATCGAAGTGAGTGCCAGCATTTCCAGAAGCCCCTGCTAATTTGAATGATATTTTACTTGCCAGGTGGATGAGTATGGAACACAGCAGCCAATCGCATTGCTAAAGTTTTTGTTGGAGAAGGGCGGAATGTACAACCGTGGGCAGGGGATAAACTACAAGAACGTGAAAAACCTGGACTTCCTGGCTGCGATGGGCAAGGCTGGAGGAGGCCGCAATGAAGTGGACCCGCGCTTTACGTCCCTCGTCTCCACCTTCATTGTCACTTTCCCAAAAGAGGAGTCACTGCACCATATCTACGCTTCTATCTTAAAATGCCACACAACGGTAAGCCAGAGCGGACTTCGAATGAAGCTAACCATGATTCCCAAATGTTTCGGCGGTGTGGTGGTTTTGTGCACCTGTAACCCAATGCTTTGTAATGGGAGGGGTGGGGTGTTGATGCAGGGCAGTGGGGTAGACTGCACAATACAGTAGAGCAAGTGGGTTGTTTTACAACCTGGGTAGATTTTTGAGCAATCTCCTTTCATATGTCTGGATTTTCACTTGGAATGTTTTTTTTTCTCACTTATGAAAACATTCAGTAAGGAAATGGTTAAACATCCTCGACCAGGCCCTGCTAGGAAGGGTTTTCGTGCTAGATAGTTTTGCTGGGTAGTGAACTATCATTGAGATTTTTCACATTTCAATTTGACAATGTTGAACTGGTTGATAAACCTTTTTTGTGTCCTGTCGTACCATTTTACCCCAAGACATTTTCAGACGAGGTGCAGTCATTGTGTGAGAAGATTACTGCTTGCACGCTCAAGCTGTATAACAACGTCGTTCACAACCTTCCACCAACCCCCTCGAAGTTCCATTATATTTTCAATCTGCGAGACCTCTCCAGAGTCTACAGTGGCTTGTGTCTCACCACACCTGAAAGGTGGCCATATGTCTTTTGTTCATGTGTGCTGTTAGATCACTTTATAAAAACCACTGAAAGTTCCATTCCATTTTGCATAAAATGATACAACTTTGTCATGCACTAAAATTAGATGTAAAAAGTATCTCTCTCCGCATTCAAAACATGTTTTTGTTCTATCAACATTTGGACTTTCTGAACAAATGTTTTTCAGCAGCATTCATTTCAGCAATTAAATTCTTTGTTGGTTTTGACTATCTGACTCATCAGCAGTCAACCCTGTTAAGTGATTCTGTGCTGCCAGAGGCTATATAGGTTCATAGACTGACAAAATGTTTGCATATATTTTATATGGAAAGGCATCATTATCTGTTCATTTATTATTGCATTTTCCACAATCCTTCATGGCCATGCATAACGAGTTTGGTATAATTTAGCTGTTTTGCTCTGAATGGGTCCCACAGTGTTGGTGGATAACTATATTAGCAGATGAGATTTCCTACCCGTAAAATCAATAAAACTTCCCTGATTTCAAAATTTACTCATAAGTAAGTGTCCTTCACATTTGTCATACAAGAGAAATATTACTCTATATGAGTATATGTTAAGCTCCAAACCATGTTTGGGTGTGTTGAATTGTGCTGAACATTTTTATTGTTTCAGATTCACCATGAAAGCGCAGTTTGTAAGAGTCTGGAGAAACGAGTGCCTTCGTGTTTTCCATGACCGGCTTATAAACAAAACTGACCAAGCACTTGTAAGTCATGTGTACTTTTGAACACAAAACAGTATTTATAAACAATCATATTTTGCTAGTCATTGTTTATTAAAAGCGCGTTTACAGTCGTTTGCCAATTTACTAATTTTAGATGGAGGTTATTTCACCGTGCCTCACCATTTTTCAGGTTCAGCGCAGTATACAGGAACTGATCACGGAACACTTACCAACTGAGTTGGACTACGCAACACGTGACCCCATTTTGTTTGGTGATTACAATACAGCACCGGGAGGGGCTGAGAGCCGTGTGTACGAGGACGTCAAAGATTACAATACAGCAAGGATACTACTCCAGGTGAAAATGACGGCTCTCTCTGGCAGCTCTCTTAATTTATCTGCTTATGCGGAGGTCTAAATTCAAGTTTTCTCCACACTATCTGATCTTGCGCTATTTTTAATTTCCCTATACGGCCCCCGTTTCTTCCTGTTGTCGAGCAGCACCTTCCTTTTCTACGTATTGGACTTTTTCTAAGATCCTAGAGCTTCTTTCAGCAAGCCTTCGGCTCTGACAGCATTCCAAATCCATATCGTTTTCCCCCTTTTGACTTGTTTGAATTAGGTGTGTCCTGAACCCTCCTGGACTTCCTCGTAACTCTTTCTCTCTGTCCAACTGATTTTCTCCCATTCAACGTCGCACAAACATCGCAAAACTTTACCATCTTCTGATGGTTTTGTCAAAACTCCAGCAATGTAATGGTTTATTTCCTTATGCATTCAAATTTATAATGTATGCATATTTATAAAATACCTACTTAAGTTTAGGAAATAGGTAGCACCGTTGATTATTTTTAGAAACATGTTGGGGTATTCACCACTCTGAAACTGGAAGTTATATCTCAAGTCTCCTAAACTAATTTACTGAGACACCTTATGATAAGAAATACAAATTATAACTGGGGACCTCACCTGGCAGCTGTGGACCACCAGATGCACAATATGTAGCAGCTATAATACTTTGTCCCTCTTCATGAAAGACCTGCCAGCCAATCACTCCTGGGGCATAGATCTGATACATGTCACAGCAGTGCAACAATGTAGGTATGCACACTAAGTCTGCATTGTTAAAGAATGTTAAAGCTAAGAGCACCACCAAATGCTTTGACAAGTTTCCTTTGAGGGATAGGAACTTTTGTGACCCCACATTACGTGCGTGCCATTCCCTTGAAAGGAGGTACTGGAGGACTACAACGAGAAGAATATGACGGCGATGAACCTCGTCCTGTTTGACTATGCCGTGGAGCACACGACACGCATCCACCGCATCTTGCGAATTGACGGTGGTCACGGCCTGCTGGTCGGGGTTGAAGGCTCGGGGAAGCACTCGCTCACACGCCTCGCCGCCTACACCGCCGGCTACGAGGTACACAGTGCTGCCTGCACATGCTCGCAATGGTAATCGTCATCATTCCTATCACCTGGCATAAAGACCTCATTAATATAATGTTGAGGCTTTGCAAATCGTCGCTCACTCATGACAACCACTGGGGCACACCAACATTTATTTAACAGGTGAGACGTTTCAACTACACCAAGGAAATTATAATTTCAAATTTCTACCATTATGATAAGGCTATATCAAGTATTAAGCTGCTATACATTTTAACATGATGAGCCACTTCGTTGGGTTATCATTTTTGGCCAGGTCGCTTCTGAAAAAGAAGCTAATAGCTCAGTGGGCCTTACCTGGTAAAATAAAAACATGTTTATAATTTCTAAATTCATTGGGAGTGTGGGAGGGGGACAGGGTGAACGGTTATGTTTACACAAGGCTTAATTTCTCGCTGAATATTTTCCGTGTCACTGAAAACGAGGTCAGCTCTGTGACTAGTCACAGCCATGGCGAGATGTATCCTGGACGTGGTGCACTAAGTGCAGAAATAGTTTCTAGGTCAATGAGCAGTGAACACCACCACAATAATGTCACATTCACACTTGCACAGACATGCACGTTGAAAGACGCACACTCGCCTTGTGCTTGAAAATACAACTTTGACTCTCAATACACATTCATGCCTCACCCTCTACTCTCTACTCAAGCTTACCTTTGCAAATTCACAGGTCAATCTGCACCCCCACTGAGTTCTGGGTCTTTATAAGACAATAATGATATTGGGGAATTTCAGTCGAATGATCACTGCAATATCCTTGCTATATTCTATGGTTCTTTCGGTAAAGTCACGTAGATAGAAAATAAAATAAAAATAATAAAAATATAAAAAACAAAAAACTCGCGACGTTTCGATCGCAACACAAGCAGTCATCAGGCGGAGAGAAAAAAGGGGGGGCAAGCCTCTAACTGCAACTGCTTATAAAGGTCTTAAATGGGCGCAAGAGCAGTGGAACAGCATGAATAGACGAGCTAAAGCTGTGAGTGGGCGAGGCACAAGAGTCGTGGTGCTGAGCTCGTTCGGCGTAGTCCAAGTGTGTCAGCAACATGGGCGGGGCAGCTAATGTTAATGTAGGAGAAGACAAAGGGAGAGAGAGAAGGGAAAGAGAAGGGGTAGAGGTAGAGAGAGGGGGGAGAGATAGGGGGAGAGTGAAGGAGGGTAGAGACAGGGGGAGAGTGAGAGAGAGAGGAGGGTAGAGACAGGGGGAGAGAGAGAGAGGGGGGGGGGGTAGAGACAGGGGGAGAGAGAGGAGGGTAGAGACAGGGGGAGAGAGAGAGGGGAGGGGAGATAGGGAGAAAGAAGGGGGTAGTGATAGAGGGAGAGGTGGGGGGGGAGAGATTTTTATTAAATTTTCTATCTACGTGACTTTACCGAAAGAACCATAGAATATGAATTCCTGCAGTCACGAAAGTTTTAAGTCAAAATTTATCCTTGCTATAATCAAAACATATCATTAAACACATTCTGTTCATGCGAATATATTTTATTTGCCTAAATAAATAAATAAAGCTGCTGATCAACATGAGTCAAGTTTGGCCAATAGCCCAATAGACTTATTTATCATAATTTTTTGTTGTGGAGATAGGGTCCCAACTTGTTGTCATGAATATTCATATTTATATCCACTCTGCCTGTGTTAAAATTTTCTTTTGTAAACGTGCGGTACTTATCAGATGTTTGAGATCAAGCTAACACGGGGATATGAAGAAAAGCATTTTCGGGAAGACTTGAAAGTGCTGTACACAAAACTAGGCATCGACAACAAGAAGATTGTCTTCCTGTTCACTGATGCACATGTAGCCAAAGAGAGCTTTTTGGAGATCGTCAACAACATGCTGACATGTGGTCAGTGCTCATTACCGACACATTACTGCTCGGTTTGTTGAATAAAACATTGACTCAAGTCAATTGTTCATTGCTACGAGTTAAGTGTGTCCATTGCGAAAGACAATGCTTGTGATTCCTCCTTTAAGGTGTGGTGCCAGCACTATTTTTGGACGATGAGAGAGAGAATATTGTGAACCAGATTCGGGACGAGGCAACGAGTGCGGGCTTTGGGCTGTCCAAGGCAAGCATCTGGCAGTACTTCAACGAAAAGAGTGCCAGCAATCTCCACGTGGTGTTGAGCATGTCTCCCGTCGGAGATACTCTCAGGACAAGATGTAGAAACTTCCCTGGCAAGTGAATTATCTCAATCTTCTACTGCTGAGCTGCAACTTGCGGAATTAATATGATTATGGTTCCTGTGTTTAAGTTGATTTGCACCCTTCTGCAGCAGGTTTTAAAGTGGACGCTTTTTACTTTGCAGGTATCGTGAACAACACAGGTATAAATTGGCTATTTCAATGGCCAATTGATGCACTAAATGAAGTTGCAGAGACATTTTTAGGTAAGATTATTTACAAATACACATTAAGAATTTCTATGACATAAAGTAACTGCTTAGAAACTAAAGTTCTGAAAACCAAAAATAGTTTTTTTGGCAAGTTTTTTATTTTATGTTCATTTTCTATGGGCATTCAATTTATTTCTACATGTCAATACTCAGCGACTGGTCAAATATCTCGAAATGATCCTCTGAAAATCATCTTAAGGATCCAGTGATGCTTTACTGAGTAAATAGCCCCAGATGCATAGTATTAAATGGTCAAAGTACTATTGCATGTACATTTTTGTCATGTATTAGGTAAATGATCATATGTTTATATTTTATAGAGATGTTTGTCTTGCACATGGCTATATACAGTACATGTTTGTATTTTATTTGTACTGTATTCTACTGTTTCTGAATGCCCATTCTGTACTTGTTTACATTTGATAGTTTTTACTTTCTCCTTTAAACGAATATAACCAGAATTTTGCCTCCTTGTATTTCTCATGTTGCATCTAAATTAACGCAACAAATTTTTCTCATTTTGAAAAAAATTCAAAGGATTATTGTTTATAGCAGAATTCTATGTAAAGATGAGTTTTTATTCCATTAGGAAAGAACCCCATGATTCCCAGCAACTACACAGAGGCTCTCATCAACCACATAGTTGTGGTCCACAAATCTGTGAAATCCTACACTGAGAAGTTTAAACAAGAACTCAGACGCGAGAATTATGTAACACCCAAGAATTTTATGGATTTCATCCATAACTATATAAGGCTGCTTCAGGAAAAGGACATGTCCATAAAGAGTGAGCTGCACATTTCTGTACAAAAAACTAAACTACTATAATCTTTCCTGGCCGCCAGGCAGCCGAACTTTTGTGTAATATAGCATGATAGTATGATGAAAGTATGATAGCATATCCCACGCATTTGTGCGGGATCCACGGGCAGGATAAAGGGTGGGGGGGGGGAAGGCGTAACGTCAGTGCAACACACGGATCTGGCTCAATGCTGTGGGATGCGGGTGACGTCTTCACACAGATGTGCGCGGTGATGTCACCATCACGCACCTGCTCACCAGACATCCAGACAGACAGGAATCCAGGCTGAAATCCAGCCAGTAAAACTTGTATCTAATACAGTATAAAAGCCTAGTTAATTCACCAATTTATATTTAAGGATCCCATAGCGCTCAATGAAAATGCTCACATTTGTGTGCTAAAGATGTGACTAAAATAATTATCTTCACAAGCTCCTTGTGAAAGAGCCACACATTGTAATATTGTAGATCTATTCAAATATATGTATATTTTAACCATGAACTTTGAAAACCAAAAATATACTGAAAACTTTTTTTATGCACGTCAGCTTAGAGCTTTGCACGAATAAATGTGCTGATTAAATGCGAGGGCCTCTTTTAACTGAAAGCTGCCGTTGTGTAAGAGTTTTGTATAATTTCCCACTGCAGCCCAATCCAGACGCCTGGAGGTTGGGCTAGAAAAGCTGCAGGAGGCCAGTGTGCAGCTGGTGGAGCTGAACGAGAGGCTGGCCTTCCAGAGGGTGATTGTAGCCGAAAAGTCCACAGCGTGTAAGCTGCTCTTGGAGGAGATTGTTGCCAGTACTGTGGACGGTAAGTGCTCAGTTCAAGTATGTACGTATTTTTAGCTTCTTTCGGACCGTAGGTAGCCAAACGTGCTAATCGGAGGTGGGGAAGGAGAAACAGCTAAAACAAAAAAAGCAGTTCTAAGGAAATGAGTTTTCTATCTAGATTTAAAAGTGCATAGCTCCAGTTGTTTCCTAATATCGGAAGGAAGAGCATGCCAGACAACCGCAGAAGCGCGGGTATGTATTGAGGAGCAAAGCTTATATTTCAAATATGTTTTTGCTGAAATTTCACTTTGGAAGAATGTGAATTGGAATATCTCCATTGGGGTGAAATGGTCATCAGCTGTAGTGACTTCTGGTAGCTTTGAGTGACCAATGAATGCACACAACAACAAGGTGATGTCTGCAAGAAGCAGTGCGGTAGACAAATTGTGAATCCCTGCAGTCACGAAAGCTTTAAATCGAAATTTAAATTGTGAATCAATTTGTATGTTTGTGGATCACAACAGTGAATGAGAAGAGACTGTTAGTAGAGGCGAAGGTGCAGGAGATTGAGGATCAGAACTTGATGATTTCCAAGGAAAAGAAGGAGGCAGAGGAAGCCCTTGCAGCAGCTATGCCTGTATTGGAGGCTGCTCGGAAAGCCCTGCAGGAACTCGACAAGTCAGACGTCACTGAGATAAGGCATGCCTCACATTGGTGCCCAACACCTCATCCTAATTTTATTTGTTATCTTTAGGTTGGCCTTGTACTCTTCTTCTGACAGGGATAACTGATGGAAAGAGGCAGTAACAGCAGTAATGTCTCAATGACCACAAGTCATGGAACTGACCGACACTCACTGAGAGCATGTTCTTTTTTTCACATTTCACGTAGGCTTTTTTCAATGTGTACAGCACACATACCCATGAGTTTCTTCATATAATATTTTTGGTGCGTTATTTTTTTGTCTTCATATGGACAACGAAGAGAAACTATTATAGATGAATGTGTAAGCGATTTAACCAATCAATTGCTTTGTCTGAGAGTTGGTAAATTTCAAATATGCCGCTTTTAAAATTATATTTTGGGCAGTGCAAAGTTACGTGGACCATAGCTTGGAGTTCGTAGCCTCAGTCACACACAGCAGAGCAATAAAGGACGAGCTTCATATTTTGGATGACTTTGTCATCTTAAGGGTTATTATGGAGTAAATTATTGTTCAGAAATATAATTTACTGTAAACCATACGTGTACTTAAAATGGTCAATTGGCAGAAAAAAATACTCACAGATAATACCTAGCTGGAGACTGGAATCTTTGTCTAGATCATCGCCGAATATCCTCTCGCGTGTCGGTGGTACAGGTCTTTTGTGAAGCCGCCCAAGCAGGTGCAGACGGTGTGCGAGTGCATTCTGGTGATGCAGGCCTATAAGGATATCAGCTGGAAGTCTGCCAGGTCCATGATGTCAGATACAAGTTTCCTGCGCACACTCATGGAGATGGACTGTGACGCTATCACACCCAGCCAGGTCAAAACTATCCGAGGTACCGTCCCATTGACACGTTAAACAAGTTAAATATTTAATAAAAAAAATATTAAATTGACAAAGTGCAGGCAACAAAATTATGAAAAATTATTGTTATGTGGATGCAGCCATGGTAATAGGCCTTACATTGGTATAATTTGAAATGTTTACCTGATAAAGACCCTTGAGTCTTCAAGGCTCATTTTCAATAGAGTCATACTTGACATCATTTGGCAGATTATTTATGTGGGAGGACCAAGAGAATATCCATACATATAGTCTGAAAGGAGAACACCACGTTTCACACAGATAGGTTAAATCGTTTTTTTGGTACAGGTAAAACACCTACATACTAATGTTCAATGAGGACCTGGTTGCACCATAGAAACCCGGTGACAGAAGGGGGGGGGGGGTAAAATGTACTCATTAAAATTAAGTCAAAAACACGAATAGGCCCACGATCGGCAGGACCTGGACCGTTTTTTTTTCATGAAATCTTAAATTGTCACGCGAGACGAGTCTGTAGAAAAATTTCAGCTGGTTAGGCTTCGTAGATCTGAAGATATTAAGTGTCAACGATTCCAAAGAATATAAGCAGACAACAAGGCGAGTTCAATAAAAGTGTGTAAAAAACAATTGTAAATGGTACGAGTATAGGTTTGAACTTGTCCTCTCCAATGCCCCCTGCAGACAACACCTCATCCTGTAAGTGGTTATCTCATGCACATCATCATCACAGCTCTTGCTAGGAATGATGGTTCCCTGCATGATGTGACAAACCTACCGCACAGTATATGGATTGAATCAATGTATTAGCATCACGTCTGAATTAACCTCTATTACATTGGTTCTGAATGTTTTTCTTAAAATAATTATGTTAAATAAGAGAGAGCCCTAAGAGCATACATGGATGGCCTAGGCTCCCACGCTCAGGGGTTCGCCAAATTTCATACAAGAGATAAGTATATAGTTTAGATTGTCTAGTGCACGCACGTGTAGGAAACATGGAGGCACCTTGCCTGTTCGTCATCATCTGCGGCAGAAGCCCTGGGAAATGATTGCCAGGCAAGGAGGGGAGACCGGGGGATAAAAGGGGAGGGAGAAGTAGGGGAGTTCTGAATGTGGCGTTGCGGAAGCGTGTGTTACCTGCTGTACGACTGGCTGCGTTACCTGTGGGCCATCAACAAGGAAGGAAACCTTTGCTGAACACAGCGTGAGCTGAATCCCTTCACACCCAAATCAGCACTGCGTAAGCCCCCTTGACCATACCCCACATGACTACCGCCGTGAAGTAAATTATCTCATGTACCCCTGAGAGATGTCACACGTGTACCTCCAGATACATGTACCACAGGATGGGTAACATTGCTCCGAATAATTATTTTAAAAAAACTGAAACCTACAGTTGCAGGCCCACACTGAGGAGTAAGACTGGGCTAGGGTGAGCAGGGTTTCCTTACCAATTTCCCTCTGCTGTTGCATATATGTAGCCACTGAAAAAAGTAATGCATAATGATTCTTTAACATGTAGGGTTTGCGACTAATATGATTAATAATTGTTTTTTGGGTTATATTTCGTAAATATAAGTACGCCACCATTTTAGCTTCATACTTGCACAGTCTAACAAAAAACAATTCTTAATCATAATGATTCTGTAAATTCTGCTGCAGGTTTGATGAAATTGACAGCCTATGAGGAAATGGTGGCCGTCAGCAGGGCGGGCGCTGGCATGCTGAAGTTTGTAGAGGCTGTTATGGGCTACTGCGATGTCGCACGTGACATTAAGCCCAAACGGGAGAAGGTAACATAAAACAAAATTAGTTTGTAGCTTTTTGGAGAATTAATATATTCACATGTATTTGTGTTTGACATAATATAGTTAGAGACTACTTCATGGTGAAAGGTCATGTATGTTAATCTTATTTTGCACCGTACGTAGCCAACCGTGCATACTCCCTTAAGTGTTGATATTGTCACTGTGACACCTGCACCTGAAGTTACCTTCATGTTTTATATCTTTTTATATGCTCAATTGTACTGTGTGTTGCTGGCCGAGTGGCATTTTAGGCATGTGCGCCTGTAGCAACTGTGATTTTAAATAATTACATTTTTAAACTATGCAAATCCTAACTGCACCACTTCGTGTTGCATTGTATACTAATTAAAACACAAGCAATCACTTGAAAATATACGTGCCCACTAACATGTAGCCTTGCACGGTTTGTTGACGCAGGCAGCCAAGCTGGAGCGGAATTACCACCAGAGTAAACGGGAACTGGGCAAAATTCAGCAAGAGTTTGCATCACTGCAAGCCTTGGGGGCGACACTGATGAAAAAGTACGAGGAGGCGATGATCGAAAAACAGCAGCTTCAGTCAGAGACTGAGATCATGGAGCGCCAGCTCATCGCAGTGGACAAACTTTTTGCTGGCTTTGGTTCTGAGAATATCAGGTGTGTTGATAGAGCTGTTTACATGAATGAAATATCAATTAAACGAAAAATTGAAAATAAAAATATAATTCCCACTCCAATTGCAGAGTTCATATGGAGGAAATTTCCCTTTGATTTGACCCCTGTGACTGTGACCCTCATGGTCAATCTTGGAGTTCCCAGCTCCAAAATCGGATGTTACAAGAATAAAACTCAATTTCAACATTTGTTCAGTGAAAGTTGAACATTTGAGGTGGCCATGTGGCTCAGCAGTCATTGCTAAAGCTCTGGGTTTGAATCTGGGTTCAGCACAAAAAATCACGTTAATTTATGGTTATTTTATTTAGATTCCTTCAGATCTGAGACTTGAAAATTGTCTGATTGAAATGGAATGAATAATCTGTGTAGATCATTCCAAGTGTGGTCATATTATGGATAAAGATATATTTAAGTCACTTAAGTAGTTCTGTGATATTTTGCAGTACCATTCTCTTTAGACAAGGTCATTGCTAGTTTCAATATTGTGAATGTAATTTTTTTCATCTCACAATTGGAATAAAATTGTGAATAAGAAATGAAGAGATGAATGACTGATGCTGGCGAACAGGTGGGCTGCGGAACTGGACGAGCTCCAGACACGTCGGCTGAGGCTCCTGGGAGACTGTCTTATCTGCGCGGCCTTCCTCAGCTACGAAGCCACCTTCAGCTTGAACTTCCGCAACGCCATGGTATACGAGGAGTGGCAGAGCGACATCCTGTTGCGAAACATCCCTCTGAGCCAGCCCTTCCGCCTCGAGGCTCTGCTCTCTGACGACGTGGAGATAAGCAGGCAAGGGAAAGCCGATTTCAGTATCGCAGAAGTGGTTTGCATCCGGCATCACCACAGCACCATAGTACACCTTTAACAAAGTTAGTAGCAGTTGAATGTAAGTAACTGCACACAATTGTGAGACAAGTAAAAACAATCTGTTGAGACAACTGGAAATGTGGTTTTATTCGCAATGGTGTCCTCGCTTAAATCACAAGTTTGATTTCAAATGTCTCCAGGTTAAATAAAGCATCAGTAACACATCACAATAACAATAACACTGGAAACTAATGTGAAATTGTACATGAATATAATAAAAAATCGCAAGTAATCGTGTTGAAGACAGTACAGCTATTGTGTGGAGTTTGAATATGCTTTACTGAAACGTGTGGCCCCATTATGAGCACTCCACTTAACTCCTCTACGTACAATGTTTTAAAAGCAATTGGATAAATATTCCTAGCTGTGAACCTCCCTGAAAAAGTATTTCAGCACTTGGCATGGCTATCCTAGCTAAATAGAATTGTGATGGCAGTGGCTTCGTCAAACATGCAACAATGCATTCCATACATTGTTGCAGTCTCTGAAAAGTTTATATTTCTATTGAATTTTAATGACAGTATTAATCTACTTACACGTGTTCTCTGAAACTGCAAAACTTTAAATGGAGTTTATTACCCCACCACACTAGAGACATGAGCGTGCAAATGCAACAAACACTTTTGTCCCCAGATGGCGCTCAGAGGGCCTCCCATCAGATGAGATGTCCGTGCAGAATGGAATCCTGACGGTGCAGGCCTACCGCACGCCGCTCTGTATCGATCCCCAGCAGCAGGCGCTCAAATGGATCAAGAGAAAGGAAGAGAAGAACCAAATGAGGGCAAGTCAGATTTATATCATGTACACGAGTAATAGGATCAAATCTTGCAGCATGCGTCGCGTCACAGAGTGATCTTCTCACTTGTAAACATTATTGGTGGCAGCAACAGCATCTCACGTCACGATATTTGGTGGTGGTCATCCTCTCAGATGTGATCCCTCTTTTGACTCTCATCTCATCACTAGTCTTGTGCCTCAATCACCATTTAATATAGCTATGTGTCCTGCTCAAGCTCATGTTATTATTATGATACATGTGTTGATCTTTTTTTATTTCAATATAATTTCCAGCACCAATATCTCCACACAGTTTCCTTTTGAGCTTTTGTTCCATTTTCTTTGTGAGTGTCTGTTTCCAATCCATATCATAGCATGTAATACACTTGAAAACTTTACTCTTTAGGCACACTGGCCTGCTGATTTTCATTCTCTTATTCAATTTCGATAAGCACACCAACCTGCTATCGCTCACCTCTCTATATTATCATTTTCTTCTGGTCCACCTTCAATAAATGCCCTATTTAAAAAATATTTAGTTTTGATTTCCATTTGTTTGCCTTCTTTCAATTACGTCAACCCTACGGTTGTCCTTATATGTATGTGCCTTCACATGGTTCATATTTTTTCAGTAATGTTTGTTTTTCGGCTGTCTACATTGGCACAACTGCCTATTTCAACGGGGGTATGTGAGATACAACTGGGGGCCCCCTCCTCTCTGCCGACTCACTTTTACTGAAATAGCTGCGGATGTTTTTAAGCCGTATACAATAATATGTAGGTAATAACTATATATTTATATAATTTTAGTTGCACTGTGTATTGGGTTTAGAGGAAGACAGTCTCACGGTGACAGTATTAATACAAATATTTAATGATACAATACTTACACTTAAGTTATCATGCGTCTTGCTTTCACGTGAATGTCAATAACAAACACCAGCAGTAGCGCTACTATATTTTACGCTGTGTGCGTGTTTTTCAGAAATATTTTTTCAGTTTTTGCCATTTATAGTTAACTAGCGGGAAGTACCTGGCATTACCCGGGGGACAAATATATTTTAAAACTTCTCTTAATACGAAGCTATTGTGAAAGCCCGGCATTCCGTTTGTCAATTTGTCCGTAAACAAAATTATAAGAGGCTTGCAGAAGTCCTGAATCAAAAAGTAATAGAAAGTGGTGGGTAAATAGTTGATCTAAAAGGTTTCCGAAAATTGTCGACCTCCCCCCCCTTCAAAAATATTTTTACCCCCCCCCGTAGGCATATATACTTATACACCCTACATACAATAGAGTGAGTAGTATCTAGTGACTCTATAGTAGTATCTGGCTCTACAGTAGTATCTACTGACTCTACAGTAGTATCTATTGACTCTATAGTAGTATCTGATGACTGTGGTTTTATCTACTGACTGTACAGTAGTTATCTACTGAGCACAGTCGTAGCGACTGACTGTATAATAGTTACTATTGACTGTAGTAGTAACTACTGACCTTAATGTAGTATCTACTGACTCTACAGTAGTATCTACCGACTCTAAAGTAGTAACTACTAACTCTACAGTAGTATCTGCTCACTCTATAGCAGTATCTGCTAACTCTATAGCAGTATTTGCTGACTATAGCAGTCTCTACTTACTCTATAGTCATATCTACCTACTCTGCAGCAGTATATACTGACTATAGTAGTATCCACTGACTTTAGTAGTATTTAACACGTAGGCTTTCGCGACCAATATTATTCATAATCAACGTTTTTGGGTTTAGATCGCGTTATTTATAAATGTGTCGTAACCCTCCACCACCCGACACGGCCAATCAGTAAAAAAGTGTCACGTTGACAAAAGACAAAATAGTTCACTGCTTTAGCCCACCGGTGTGTTGAAGCGCGAGACCACAACATTTACAATTTGAGTACGACGTTTCGCTGGTAATTGCATCCAGCATCATCGGGCAAATTGCCAGAATGGGTATTTACTGACCATAGTAGTATCTACTGACAGTAGTAGTATCTACTAACTATACAGTAGTATGTACTGACTCTATAGTAGTATCTACTCACCGTAGTAGTATCTACTACTGACTATAGTAGTATCTACTGAATATATAGTCGTATCTATGGACTCTATAGTAGTATCCACTGACTAGTAGTAACTACTGATTCTATAGTCATATCGACCAACTCTGCAGCAGAATATACTGACTATAGTAGTATCTACTGACTGTAGATGTATCTACTGACTCTATAGTCGTATCTACCGACTCTATAATAGTATATATCGACTCTATAGCAGTATCTACAAACTATACAAAGTGCCGTGGTGAGGCCTAGTCCCGTGGAGAGCCTCCGGCCTTGCCAAGATTGCTCAGCCGGCCGAGGTGGCACCTTGGTAGGCTAGGACTGGGCTGCTACCCACCATCTCCCTGACTCTATAGTAGTAACTGCACACATTGAGGTGGAGGGAGAAGAGGACATCACACTGTGAAGAATTTACCTTGGCGTTGTCTGTATTTTTTTATCATTTTTAACGCGAATGATAATTTTCCCCCGCCCCCACTGATCGCGTATGTGCGTTGCTCGGGGAACCACGAGATAGCGTTCTTGCGCATGCGCAGATGCGTGCCTTGACGCGCGCTCAGCATGCGCTCAGCATAGTAATATAATAAATAGTAGTAAATAGTTAATTTAACTACTTTACATTTGACGGATGGGAAAAAGAAATTGCGATTTGAAACGTAAAGCCAGCAGTTTGTGAGTTAAATGCGTCACAAGGTGTGTCCACACAGACAGACACACAGACAGACAGACAAAAATGTACTTTTATAGGTAAGATTGTTGTAATATTTTTAAAAATAAATTTTCTTAACATTTCTTACTTGTTTATCTGTTGATTCGGGGTCTCCTTGTGGCCGACTGGGCTCCTATGCATCGTATTCGCTGCATACCCCATAGTTGGTCACCTGGTTTTCTACCTTTGTGACTGTCTTGCCTGCATGAAAATATGTTGTATTTTGGATGTTTCTGGAGATAAGAATAAACTAAACTATATGACAAATTTCAGTTTTATAGCCCTTGTAGAATATTATCATTCATTAGTATTGCAGCCACGTAGTTGAACGATGATGGTACATTGCACACCTTGACAGATGTGTCTGGCTATAGCTTTGCTTTTTAATACATAAAAAAATGTAAACGTGGATTTTTTTTACTGATTTGTTTGCTGTTAATCATGCAGGTGACATCATTCAACAAGCCAGATTTCCTGAACCATTTGGAGTTTGCCCTCAAGTACGGCTTCCCATGCCTCTTCGAAGACGTGGATGAGTTTATTGACCCCGTGGTGGACAACGTGATCACGCGGAATGTCCAAGTGCAGCAGGGACGCCAGTTCATTGTCCTCGGGGACAAGGAAGTGGACTTTGATCCCAATTTTAGGCTCTATCTCAACACCAAGCTTGCAAACCCCAAGTACTCACCATCAGTCTACAGCAAAACCATGGTCATCAACTACACAGGTGGGAAAACTGCTGTAAATGACCTGAAGGTTCCTTTTAGAAGAGGTATTTACAAGAACATTGCAGTTTGCTGTAAACATTTCTGATTAAAGTGGATGTTAAAGACTGCCCAAGGTGCATAATAGGCTACTGTGTGCAAATGAAATCCCAGAGTAACAAGTAAAATCCTATATTTGTAAAATTCATGCTCAAAATGCCAGCACATCCCACTAAAATTATCTTCTTTCTGCTTCATGCCAAATTCTTACACACTCAGTACCCAGCCTTTAATGTCAACTATTACAATACCCCACCATCTGACCCCTAGGTACTTTAATGCCTTGATCGGTAACCTGCCCTCCTGCATCTGATGCATGTGCCCAACTTGTCACAACCTGATTTTTTTTGCGAAACTTTATTTTCACAATCTATTACAAACTTACAAGTTAACGCAACCTGTAATTAAATTCCTCGAATACTCCACACACATGTATATGCATATGGGAAACAAATATCTTTTGAGTTGTTTTGTTAAAGTCCAGCTCACTGGCCCAGGGGCCCTAACAGTAAAACAACATTACTCCTTCCTCAAACACCCATATTTAAAAAACTAATTTATCTCTCTACTCTTTCAAACTGGTTTGTGTAGCCCATTAAAAAACGATCTTGCAAACGCCATACATCTCTTGACCTCACAACACGCTGCATAATGCATACTAATAGCTAAATACATGAATCTCTCTATTGCCTACACATTCTCAATTTCTATTGACACCTTGGATGAAGACGCAGAAAACCCAACCCTAACAACCTGTATATTCGTCATCATATAAAATGAGCACAACATCGATCACAAGATTCAACAGTGTGGGTGATAAATACCAAACACGTCACCTTGCCTACATGTTAAGGTCTCTGTTAACTGCATACAAATCTGAGTGCCTTCATGCACATTCTTGAACAATCGCATAATTTTACATGGAATGCTTTAACAGCTAAAATCTTCCTTTATACCTTCTCTGCAACCAGAATAATGTGCTTTTAGTCAACAAAACATTCACAACTCTTCACCATATAATTGTGGCATTGGCTTCCGGTTACTGAACATTATAAGGTCGCACTCATTACACACAAAGTGCTTGCCACAAATGAACCACAATACCTTGCTGATCTCGTCAAGGAACGTAAACCATCACGCGAGCTGCGGTCATCCTCGCAGCGGCTTTTGGCGAGTCATTGAAAAATATGGTCACGACATCGCACTTTCAGATGTATTTCTGCGGCCGTCTGGAATGCTCTTCCGATATTAGGAAGCCACTGGAGCTATTCACTTTTAAATCTAGAATGAAAACTCATTTCTTTAAAACTGCTTTTTGTTTTTAGTTTGTTGTCCTTCCCCCGCACCTCCGATTAGCATGGTTGGCTACGTACGGTGCGAAATAAGTTCAACATACATACATAATAGATTAATATCAACAGATGAGCATCTATCTCACGACATAGCATTTAGTTTATGTATTCCAGCAGCACTTGTTTAGGCAGAGACATCTTGGACTAGTTTCGACTTTGAGAGTCTCATGAGTAGTCATTTAGAATGGCGCGCATGTTGACTGCCACAAGCGAGAGCCCTCCACGAACACTAGAGGGCCCACGAAGCGCAAAGAATTTTGATAAAAGTCAAATTTGCTCGCGGACACAATGGCGGAGCCAGGATTTTCAGGTATGGGGGGCACCCCTCTAGCAATTAAAAATGATAGAGGAGTTGTTAGTAAGTAAAGACTTGTCCCTTGCTTTTTATTCGATGCGTATGGCACAGCAATCGATCGAGGATCGAATTTGAACTGTGTATGATCGGCATCGCGCTCGCTGAAGGGTGTTTGCCTTCCGGGAAGTCTGGTACTGTATAATAAACTGTGCACAATTCTGTGAGTTACTTATAACTGCTTTACCGTTACTTATTGCCAATTATGGACGCAGACTATTGTCCTATCATCTCATAGAGTCCCTGGCACAAAATAATATGCTACACAGTGGCAGTGGGGGTCGCAAAATCCCGATTTATTACTAATAAACCCCAATGATCCGATCGAAATTAGGGATTTCAATCGGATCATTGGGGGAGCACGTGCCACCCCACCCCACTGGCTCCGCCAGTGCGCGGACATGTAGAGCGTTAACAGTGGTGTGTAAGCCAAACGAGATCTCAGAAGACCGGGAGAAATTAATTGTTCTTCTTTTGAAAAAGTGCAGAGCCCACCAGCGCCTCCCTCTACCACTGAGCATCACCCTACACGTGTGATTTTGTGAAGCTGAAACGAGCTCGTGCACATGTTTGTGAGTCAGTGACGATGAAGGGTCTGGAAGATCAACTGCTTGGAGTGATCGTGGACTTTGAGCGGAAGGAGCTGGAGGAGCAGCGTGAGCGCCTCGTCCAGGAGACCAGCTCCAGCAAGAAGCTGCTAAAGGAGCTGGAGAACTCGCTCCTCCGTGAGCTCATCACGTCCACAGGGAACATGCTGGACAACGCACAGCTAGTGCAGACGCTCGATGAGACCAAGGCCAAAGCCACCGAGGTGCACCGCATTGCTCAACTTGCTCCAACACAAAGTCATAGTCATCTGGGACAGCACTAATACAAATCATCAACACGAGGGTTTTATAACGATAACTTAAATTTGCAAGTATGTAGCCAACTGCCTGTAAAATATCGATCACCTCAAGATTGCAGAATTACACAAAGAACAGAAGGGTACTGTAGTCCTCACACTGTATCACAGTTCACCTTTCCACATTTAAACTAAACTATTTTTTATTTTACCAGGTAAGGCCCACTGAGCTATATAGATCTTTTTTAGAAGCAACCTGGCCACAAATGATAGCTCAAAGAAATGGCTTATCATGTGGAAATTTATAGCAGCCAAATATTCTAAACGCATGTTGATTCTAAATGTGGAGGAAAAAACAGGAGGACCGCAGAAAAATCCACGCAACCACGGGGAGAACATGACAACTTCAAATACTGTATATAGGCGTCGTGTTCAATCTCTTACATTCAATTGCATATAGCATGTGCCTGATTGGGTGTTAGGCTGGGTGGCAGAGTGACATTGTTGCTCACAATTGGAAGGTTGTGAGTTAAATTTGGAGTGAGGAGTCGACTCAGTACATCAGCTCTTTTTTGAGTCAATTAATAGGTCAGTAGAACAGTGGTTGTTCTAAGGAGAGGCTGATCTCCATCATAGATATGTTTAATTTACACCACTCGCACAGGATCACCAGTAGATATGAGCACAGCGTAACACTGATGATGATTGCTAAAGCTTTGGGTTGAAACGTAATTCACATATTCAATTAAATGCTTTATCAAGATCGTTTTAACTCGATTATCCCAATACTTTACATATCAACTAAATTGTGCTTTTATCAAATACACCAAAACAAAAAAAATCAATGTACCATGAGCCCTAACATTAACCCCTATCGAGACTGACCTCTTCCACAGTCTCCTCCGTATCCTCACATTATGACACGACCTCCTTGGCACAGATAGGTGTTTGGCTCCCTCTACATCCGTGTCTATTGCCTCGTTTCTGTCGTCTCACACCACGTGTCCCTCTCTTGTCTCTCTCGTATCCTGCTCACATCTGTCGTTCATGTCTTTCTCATCGTGTCTCTGCTCGTGTTTTTCAACGTTTCTCAATTATAATTTCTCTATTGTGTCGTGCTTGTTTCTCTCATGCCTCTTAGTCTCTCTCGTGTTTTATTTATGTCTATCGTGTCTCTTGTGCTTCTCATGTATCCTTAAGTGATAGGGGAGATTATAGGAGAAATTAATTCAGATGAGATCAAGGAGATTTATTGAGACAAGATAGAAAAGGGATAAGATACGAAAGAGATTCATTTTAGAGCAGATATTAGATCTATTGTAAAAGAGAGATACATTTCTCTGAGACATACGAAATGAGAGATATAATAAATATATGAGAGACATGTTAGAAGAGATGCATTTAAAAGAAACAATAGGATAGAGATGCATTTGTTGGATATAGAAGGTGTATTCAGATCAGATCGAAGAGGCAGGAAATAAATGCACTCAAGCGAGAGAGAGGAGAGGTGTATAGAGTGGAGATGGAAGGGTGACAAACGATACATGTAGAGAGTAAAGCTTGTGAATACTGTACTCACCCTGTGTTGTAGTGATTGAAGGCTTAGCTCCACTCACTATATTGACTTGATCCAAATTGATTCCGGCTATTATTTCTCTGAATCCCAGGCCACATTGAGCTTCTTTGGGTCCTACTAAATGTCATATTTTTCTTGCTATTTGCTAAAAGTATGGCTGATTGGCTTTAGAATCACAATATTCCTTGTGGTCATTATGCCTTTTGCACGCGGTATCAAGTCAACTTTAAGGGTTGGCTACTTGAGCATTATCAAAGAGTGCACAAGTGCAATGTGTGATCATCACCTTGTGGCAGGTCTCCGAGAAACTGGCCCTGGCAGAGCAAACGACTGTGGACATTGACATCCTGCGCAACAGGTATCGCCCTGCTGCTCAACGTGGAGCAATTCTTTTCTTCGGCCTGTCAGAAATGGCCCTCATAAACAGGATGTACCAGTACTCGCTCTCCTCCTTCCTGCGAGTCTTCAGGTTTTCTCTGCGCCACTCAATCCCAGACAGCAACCTCGGCGTGCGCCTGCAAAACATTATGGATGCACTGACTTACAGAGTCTACAACTATGGTTGTACAGGTACATCCCACGCCTGATAGGGACTTTGATAAATTAAATTACAGTATACCTACGTTGAGACCCCTTTGGAATTTAAATCCTCACTTGAAAAATATGTAAAACATAGCAAATATAGTTTGCATTATTGAGTGTGATCAGAAAATGACCTGAATTTAAAACGAGTATTCTTTACCATCCATAAATCATCTTGAATGCTAAAGATAGAGCGTATATACATTTTAAGTGGTGCAACATTGGTGCTGTGTTTTGCGCATTGTGATACAAACCTGTCTACTTGAGTTTGATTTCCGGCCATGGCTAATATTGCCAGCAAGTGATATTCAAACTTTGCATTGGCCTCCTCTTCATTAACCCGCACTGACAAACGTGGTGGAATAAGGTCAAACGACCTCCTTGACTAGCCTTCATCCAGCAGTAGATTCACAAAGGAATTTGTCCATGCCAGGTGTGTTAACATACTCTATTTTTAATCCACAATGTTATGAATTATTTTTATGTTTACACAAAATCTTGTACAGATTTGCCCACTTGGTTTTAATTGAGTCTAAAATTGGTCTTGATCACTTGGGCCATTCTCATTGCTTAATGTATCATACTCTCTCTAGGCTAAACACTAACTTAAAAACATCGTAAAAATCATTAATCCTACCGCCAATCGAGTTTTCATTTTATTATGTCCATGTGTTTTATGATATTTTTCCAGTTTCCAAAGAGCAACTGTGATTGCTCTACTGGTTTAGTGTTGTTTGCCATCAAATTTTTTTTTTTTATTTCCTAGCTGTATAAATCATGGTTTTGAAGTTTGTCAAATGTTTCACAGGGCTGTTTGAAAAACACAAGTTGCCATTCTCATTTAATATGACTCTCAAGATTCAGCAGGCAGGCGGTCAGGTGCCTCAGAGAGAGTTGGATTTCTTCCTGAAAGGTACAACATTTAATTATCGCCTGAGTCTGAGTAAAATCTGTGACTTTTTTTTAATTGTTAAAAACATTAAATGGTGTAATATTACCTAAGATTAACATGTGTGGTATAAATAGTGCAGAACTTTACATTATTAAATGTACCCTGCAGGAAACATATCCCAGGAGAGGAGTAAAAGGCAGAAGCCATTTGGTTGGATCCCTGACCAGGGCTGGGAGGACGTGGTGCAATTAGCAGAAGTGTCCCCTGAGGCTTTTTCGAATCTTCCAGGGGATATTGAGACACACGAAGTGGACTGGAAGGCTGTGAGTATAAGCTTACGCATTATCTGACAAGCTTTCCACATTACATTTCGTTTAGTTGTTTTTGTCAGTAGCGCGGTTTGAGAAATGAGTGCATCTGAACGATGCTCATTTTGCATTTCCAAGAATTGTAAATGCTGGTCTTGAAATAGTTTCTTATCACAAGCAAGTGTCACAAGCACTTTGAAGTGCATATTCATAATGTCAACAAGGGTCAAGGGCATTTTCATTTTGGTGACTAGTAATAAAGAGTTTCATGGTCAGCAAATAAGGATTTGCATTTATTTATTTAGTAAGTCCTGAATGCCATGGCACTTCACAGCGTTATAATGAATAATCTTAAATGTTGTGTTGTCTGCTCTTAGGATGAAAGCCTTGCTTGTTTATTTATTTAAAGTGCTATATTTATAGCAATAGCATCTGTACAATCTGCCCTCATGATGTGAACCCAGCTTTGCACTGCATGTGCAGTTATTATGTTTGTGGCACTGTTGTGTCTAACCCTCCTATGCACGTGCCATTTGCACATCAGTGGTTTGATCTGGATGCCCCGGAACAGGCGACAATCCCTTGTGAGCACAAGAATAGCCTGACAGCGTTCCAGCGTCTGCTGCACCTACGCTGTTTCCGCGTGGACCGGATGATCCGTGCCATTACTGACTATGTCACTATTACCATGGGCGAGAAGTGAGCCTACGCACGCCAAGCCACATTGCAGATACACCTAAAATCAAACTTGCATTGCAGCATCAGCATTGTTACCCATACACCAAGTATCGTCTTGGTGCAGTACTGTTTCTAAAGGTGTCTTCTAGTTTATATAACTTGGAGTAAAGCATCCTATATATGTTAAGTTAATGATTGTAGGAATTTTGAAAAATAGCATTGTTAATATCAGTGAATGTAAATTTCTTGCTGAAACAGATGTAGTAAGTTAATTGCCTGTTTTCCCTCCATGGATAAGTGCTAAAATCTCCAAATTACTATCAAAGAGTTGAGTCTATCCGTAGAACAACCACTGTTGACATTCTACAAAGTGGTACTGATTGAATTGATTCCAGAAGGACAGAGGGCTTGTGTCAACCTCCACCAGGATTTTAACCGCAGAACCTTCCAATTACGAGCTGTGTTCTGGAATCACTGCACGACTCAGTTGGATATGTTCTCACACGTATCTCATGATAACCCTGCAGCGTTATCACAAGCTCGATATTTGAACTGCCGATCTCTGGATCGAGTGGCAGTCACGCTAACCTCAAAGACACCTGGACATAAAAATCAACTTGGGCCGTTATCAAGGTGTCACCAGTACATGCAGAGTTGCTTGTTACACAGAGGTGGTCGAATGTTGTCTCTTTCACGTCTGTGCTGCAGGTACGTGCAGCCACCCGTCGTCAACATGAGGAATGTTTTTGACCAGAGCAGCTCCGCGTCGCCCGTCATATTCATTCTGAGCCCTGGTGCTAACCCCGCCAGTGACTTGAAGAAGCTGGCAGAGCAGTTGGGCTTCACCAGGAAGCACCTGCGGATCCTTGCCATGGGCCAAGGCCAGGAGAAGGTGGTTTCCTGTTTTAGAAAGTGCGAATGATGTTTCCCTAGCCTCCCAAGAGAGAAGCATTGATGAATGGCTGGTTAATTGCATTTTTAAAAACAGAATAATAAGTGTAGTCTTTCAATGTTTTTTTTACACTTGTGAGGTGAACTGGATCCCCTGGAGAAAACCCTCACATAGGAGGCTATAACCCCAACATAAATATGTATGGATAGGTCAACAACCTGACTTGTATTGCCACCTGTGAGCCATCTTATAACCTTACAGTTTGGTTGTGCAAGATGACAAACAAGCATCACAATGCCCAGCACATGCAGTACATAGTACCACTTAGATTTTTACAATTACAATTTCAGGTTACATACCATCTGAATGCGATTGCACCAGAGTCCATTACCAACAACGTCCCCCTGGGACAGCCGGTGAGGCCAGAACAACACAAACGAGTCCCAGGGAGTCCGCATGGGGCCAAGGCCCATTCACAGTTAGCATCATAGGTCACTCATTTCGGATGAATCCAAATGTGCATGCTACATTGTGATTGTTGTAGGCGAACAATGAAATTATATGTTGTGAGTTGACATTGTGCAATTGTGGGTTTGTAACTGCGTTGCTTGTGCGCACACAGGTAGCCCTAAAGTTGCTGGAGCACGCAGCAGCACGGGGCCTGTGGCTGATGCTGCAGAACTGCCACCTGTTGGTGAGGTGGCTCAGAGATCTAGAGGAGGCCCTGGGCAAGCTTCACAACCCACACCCAAACCTGCGTGTGTGGCTCACGACGGAGCCAACTCCTCTCTTCCCCATTGGCATCCTGCGGAAATCTTTCAAGGCAAAGCACACAATGGATTGGGGATAAAACACACGTTTTAATTGGTGGAGCTACAGTGTCAGCATAAGGCAGTACATACACATCCATTGTTGTACTGTACTGCTGTAATCCAATGTCTATGCTGCCCGCCTTAACCGTACCCTCGCTTACCATTGTGGTGAAGTATGGTCAAATAAACACCATTACTTATCCAGTGTGGGGAGGATCTCATCCAGAAGTTGATTGACTAAAGGGCTGTGCATGTATACACATGTACATGATATGTGATCTATATATGTTAAACTTCCTTCGCATGCTTGATATACTCTATTGAAGTACACGCATTCATTACCTGCAATGGTATGGGGGCACCATGATAGAGATAAGCAAATCAATGGCTTAAAGGAGTATTAATCTTGTTATCTGTGATAATGCTTTTCTTATTTGTGGTGTGGATTAAACGATGGTTTTAGGATACAATTCCTCTTAAGCATAAAACTAAAACTATAACCGTGTCAGTCGCTAATTTTAAGCTATGGAGGCCAAGGCTGGGTTTTCGATACCAATTGCCAATATACCAGCCATGTGTTAAACACAGGTCTTGGTTATCGTAGACGTGCGGCAGGGTGCTCATCTCGATTTCAAGCTTTCGTGACTACAGGGATTCATCTTCTTGGTTCTTTCGGTAAAGTCACGTAGAAGGAAAATAATAAAATAATAAAAATAAAACATAATAAAATAATTCTCACGACGTTTCCGCCACAACGCAAGCAGCCGTCTCCAAGCCTGGGGCGTGCCATTCAGACTCTGTCTTTTCGACAGACCTGTTCTCCACCTGAAGACGGCTGCTTGCGTTGTGGCCGAAACGTCGTGAGAATTATTTTATTATGTTTTATTTGTATTATTTTATTATTTTCCTTCTACGTGACTTTACCGAAAGAACCAAGAAGAGGGTGCTAATCATCACGCCAAACACTCCCCACACACACCGAAAACTCGGATTCAACACTACTGCTTAGATTTTAGTGGTTGTGCTGTATATATAGCTCTGACTTATTTTTGGCTTGTACCGCGTGTTGTTTGGCACTGAATTGAGGTGCACATCAGAGAGCTGATCCCAATCAAAAGTCAAGACCTGGCAACACCAGCAGCAGCTAACAACAATATCCAATCGAGGAAGAAAATAAGCTGCTTAACTTCAGTTCCTGAAAAAGCTCCCAGCAGATGGAACAAAACATTTGAGCATCATGCCGAACAACATGCGAGACAACCCGAAAACACATTTGATTTTTATTCAACTCTCAAAAATCTGTCTTGATTTCTTGTGCTTCCCTGCTTTGTGCCTTAATGCACACCAGGTCGTAACGGAGCCCCCAAGTGGCTTGAAGCTGAACCTGAGGGCGACGTACTTCAAGGTGTCGCACCAGGCACTGTCGGACTGCCCCCACCCTGACTTCCGCCATCTCGTCTTCACGCTTGCCTTCTTCCACGCCGTCGTGCAGGAGCGTCGCAAGTACGGCAAGATTGGCTGGAACGTCCCCTACAACTTCAATCGGTCTGACTTCCAGGTGACCACCATATCCCTCCCTCTAATTCTAGATTTGATACAGTGATTTTTGCTGTGGCGGTGCCACCTGAAGACGGAGGCTTGTGTTGCCTTCGAAATGTCGTGATTTAATTTATTTGTTTTCTCTTTTTTTTAACCTACGTGACTTTACCGAAAAAACCAAAGAGTATCCCTCCCTCTAATTTTGATCCATATCCTGGAAAAGGGATTAGGTGGATTGATACATCGTAGGACTGTGAGAGATGGTGAGAGTCTGGGGAGGCCTTTGTCCAGCAGTGGATTAATCATGGCTGATTATAATGTCTACTAGGACAGCATGGATCATACTTATGCAGTACTGGATTGAGAAGCAGGCTCTGCGAGCCCAGTACCAACCCAGGAATTACCCAGAATCAGCCCCAGAGCCCTGGACATCAGTCACCTATGAGCCATGACACTCCGTGGGTTCACCACCCTCTTCCTTCCAGTGCCCCCATTCCCTCGCTGTTGCCCAGGATCTCCATATAACTCACTGTACTCCTCTCCCCTATTATTAGTCTATGCATGAGGAAGAGGTCATTAGAAAATATAGTAATGATAAGGCATCCAGTTTATTATTCAGGAGTCTATGGTATAAGGTTGTTTTTGTTCAGTTTATAAGGTGTGGTTTACTTTTTGCTTGTCAACATGTGTTTTATTGCTCTTATAGTTTTAACGAATGTGCAAATATCTTTACACTGCTGTTTGTGTGTTTTACGGGTAGCACGAAGGTCTGCTTGCTATGCCCATGACATATCTGTTTTCTGGCACAATATGCCACAAAAGCTACAAACCCATAAAGCAATTGTTACAAAATGTACTACTCCACTTACCAATACCTCTTTCCAAATCCGCATACTTTTTGGAAAAATTCGCAATAAAATACCTTGAAAAAGCGTTTTTTTATGAAATCTCTAATGAAATGCTGTGTACCGATATGATATTAGCAGGTGTGTGCATGGAATACGTGCATATTTGTATTTACGTGCAAACGTGTGCATTCATTTTCATGTTTGCTGCTTGTTTTGGTGCAGAAATGTCTTTGTATAGCCAAATCCTTTTAATGGATTGTCTTGCCAGCTTGTTTTAAATATTTATGCTTTAATGTTTGCATTAGTACATAGTGCATTAGTTTGGCACAACTGTTGATTAGCCAATTTTCATATTTTATTTACACTGTTTTGCACCAATTTTTTGTTATAATTTGGTAAAAGTTTTTACCTTTGTCTGGTATTTTACCCCGGGCTTCCTGACATCAGGGACGTCCTGCAGCATTGGGCTCACACCTGGTTATAAACAAAGGAATCTTACATTCTTTTTCACAATGAAGGAGTGATGAACATTATAAAGCAAAACTTTAAAACACCTGTGTCTGTACATAGGTTTGCATGGAAATTCTTAACACATACCTAACCAAGGCACACCAGCGAGTTCAAGGCAAGATTCCCTGGGACAACCTCAAGTACCTGATAGGCCAGGTGGGTATTTTTATGTATTTCTTTTAAGGACATGTCCACTGATGATACTCTATACTCAGTATGCGATTGCATTTGAATACATATCGATGGGTCACGTGCACTGTACCTTTCTAATGCTGCATGTTGTTGCACAGGTGGTGTATGGAGGCCGTGTCTTAGACAGTTTTGATCAGCGAATTCTGACTACGTACTTGGATGAGTACCTGGGAGACTTTGTCTTCGACACGTATCAGCCCTTCCATTTTTTTCACAATGAGCATGTCGACTACAAAATCCCACCCATTGGGCCCAATGACAGCTATGTTGGTAAGTTGCGAACGTCAACACATTTTTTCCCCCAATGTTTGAAACACCACTACAGCTGGTTTAGCACGTATTAGGCTTTCGTGACCAATATACATCATAGAGGTTTTCTGGGTTAGATTGCGTAAATATAAATGCGTCGTTAAACCCGCCACCACCATACACAGCCAATTAGTAAAGTTTGTCACGTAAACAAAACATGCCAATTAGTTACTAGTTCAGTACACCGATGTGTTGGAGAGTAAACCCACAACATTTACAATTCAAATACTAACTGGCTGTGGCGGGTTTAATGACACAATTATATTTACGCGATCCAACCCAAAAAACTCTATTATGGACCACTACAGCTCATTGTTTCTTTTCTACGTTGTAGGGTGACTGCTTATGTACAGATCATCAGCATAGCCAGTTTCGGTTTAACAGGCCAGACTATGCTTATAAGACTAGTTTCAGTCCATATCAATGTCTTAGGTTTAAACAAATCGTTGAGGCATATTGGTTGACGAATTAAATGTCTTATATGTGGTCAAATAATCCATACCATAGACATGAGCTGATAAACATTGAATCCTAAGACTTGAAGTCAAGCTACTGCATCAGTGCATTGGTATGGGTACCTGTTCTCTGAGAGGTTGCTTGTTACATGGTGAAAACAGAGGTGCTGGCTCGATGTCTTAACATCGATATCATCCCTCTGAAAGACATGCAGCAACCTTGGAACTTTTAACTTCAGCAAGGTTAGATTTTACAGGCCAAACTTTTTTTTAATTTTTTCATAGATGCAATTGAATCTATGCCTCTTGCGAACACACCAGAAGTGTTTGGGCTGCACCCAAATGCAGAGATCGGCTACTACACCCAGGCAGCATGTGACATGTGGAGGTACCTGGTGGAACTGCAACCGCAAACTGGTAAGCAATTGTAGTCATTGCTTTTAGTGCACGTCAGGGCAATACATTGTGTGCACAGCCTTTGTACACGGTCAATAAAGACATCTGGGGGTGATAATCTGTCAGAATCATGACGCCGTGTCGTTGTGTCATTTAAAATGACATGGGTGAATGTGTGAATGTGTTTGCCTTGGACAATAGAGATCCTAGACACTAATCCCCACAACCTCTCAACTCCTCAAGCTCTTTCCATCTCCTACCTATCAGCATTGTTATTTAGCTTAATGTATGTATGTTGAACTTCTTTGGCACCATACGTAGCCAACCGTGCTAATCGGAGTTGCATAATGAAGTAAAGTATGTTTTACAATTTTGTCATATAAGAGCGAATTGAATTTAACTATTGAGTTTGGTAGATACAGTACTTGTTCTGTATACAGGCGGTCCCCGCTTTTATGACAATGCTTTCCTGGAAAAGCCTCGTCGTAAATCGGACCCTATTTTCCCATAGACAGTAGAAACAGAAACATCAGCTGCCGATGTGTTTTTCCTTTTATCAGCCCTATTTAACAGGGCTTAATTGTAAAAAATCCACAAAAAACGCTTGAGAATAACAAAAGCTCCACGCTAAGTCATTGGTACGGCAGCAAGCGCAGCTTATGCGAATGCTGTCGCAAGAGGTCACACGTTTGGAGCAATTGTCCTTCGCTGACTATGCGTTATGAATGAATGATGCCAAGTCCCATTGGAAACCAGACTGACTGTTCAAATATTTCCGGAGTCATGTCAGAAGATGCATCGTAAATCAAGATTCTGTATCGTGAATTAATCCATGGTGGCATTACATAAATGTCGTAAATGTGGATCATGCTAAATCAGTCTGTTGTAAACCGGAGACCGCCTGTATTGACCTCATTGGTCTCTCTGACCACGTGACCAGTATTCACACTGGATAGCAAAGGTGTGACTGGCAGTGAAGGTGCTCATAAAAACACTGGTTTCACACAATAGGATTTTTATATATCAATGTTTAGACAACAAAAGTCTTGCCATCATCATGCCACAGTATATGTTACGCATATAATTACACGTGTAAATTATTATTGCACATATACATTGTACATATACCTGTCCCTCAGACTGATCATGACTATAATCCTGCTATAGTGGAAAAATGTCAAAGTTTATGATCGACTGGTGCATCCCTGCAATGTGCTCACACATTTATCATCTTGTGATTTTGACGACAACAACAAAAAATGGTGAACACTGTTTAAACCATTAGGAGACACGAGTGTCGGAGAAAGCCGTGAGGACTTCATTGCTCAAGTGTCCGGGGACATTGAGCAAAGGCTGCCCATGAGGTTTGACCTGGACCCGATCAAGAAGGCCCTGGGAAGTGACATCTCACCACCCACTGTGGTACTCCTCCAGGAGCTGCAGCGCTTCAACCGTCTTGTCATCTGCATGGGCAGATCCCTCAACGAGTTGCAGCGGGTAATGGAATTTAAAAGTATCCTGAAATTTAAAAGTAATGGAATCTAAAAGTATCCTCAATAAATATAGCCTTAAATAATGGTCATCAGTTAGACTTCTCCACAAATCTGGCTGTCGCCTGATGAAGCTAGTTGTAATTACTGGCGAAACGTCATACTCAGATTGTAAATGTTGTGGCTTGGCTCTCCAACACACCGGTGTGCTGTACTAGTGACGAATTAAAATGTTCTGTGTTAACGACACATTTATATAGTTACGCGATCTAACCCAAAAAAACTCTATTATGAATGATATTGGTCGCGAAAGCCTACGTGTTAAACTAAATAGTGCAAAGGTTTAGCCCTGTGATTACGTGCTTTTGCTAACATAAGGAGTTTCACTAGAGAGCGCTCTAGATTGCCCCAATAGAAAGTTTTAGGTTTATTCTAAGCTTCCCAGACATCTTGGAAGAAGTAGGAGTACCCACACTTTATCCAACCACACTCGATCGACTACCTGTGGTGTACTTGTTCATATTGAACAGAGGTGGGGAGGATATCAGAAACTTGCCCCATATCAACTGCTGCACTGGGAAATCAAACTGGTGTGGTCTGGATCGCAAGTCCAACGTGTTAACCATCACACTGTAGTAGCATCCCTCAAATAATTATATGTATCAGTAAAGTACCTTTATGGTTGTTTTGTTTCATCGCAGGCACTGATTGGTGAGGTAGGCATGAGCAGTGAGCTGGATGACTTGGCCCAATCCCTGTTCAATGGAGAGATCCCAGCCATTTGGAGGAAGCTTGCTCCCAACACGCTCAAGAGCCTTGGAAACTGGATGATACACTTCAAGCGCAGACACGACCAGTACTCATCATGGGTAGGAACTTGCTTTTCATCAGTTACATAGGGAGCAAGCATGTCAACTCGACACACTATACACCACTTTGTTGATAAGTAACGTTGTTGACCATTCCGTCATGGTTTGCACTGAGCATTTATCTCAATAAATGTTTCTCTTATGAATAGATATCTGAAGGAGAGCCACATGTGATATGGCTGTCAGGGCTGCACATTCCAGAGTCTTACCTGACTGCCCTTGTCCAGACCACATGCCACAAAAATGCATGGCCACTGGACAGGTCCACCCTATACACACAAGTTACTGGTTACCGCAGAGCTGAGGAGATCACAGAACGCCGAGGGCAAGGTCAATGAACACTTTCTATAAAATTACCATGTCATTTTTTTTATTCTGGGACTGCAGTTTTGTTTCACTAGCACACACATATGCCTTAACTTTTTCGTTGATTGCCCACCATTAATCCAGTTTCCTGATGTGTTTCCAGGATACTTTGTGTCTGGCCTGTACTTGGAAGGAGCTGACTGGGACATAGAGAGACGATGCTTGGTTTGCAGTAGACCAAAAGTACTTGTTGTGGAGCTCCCAATTATGGAAATTATTCCGACCCAGTTGCGCTTAGTGAAACTCCAGGTAAACTGGACAAATACAGTCATGCTAATGATCTGTTATGTGAAAAAAATGGGGTGGTGAGAGTGGCTTTGGTGCTGGTAGCTCTCATGGAGAGGACGGCATATGCTATAGAGATTTTGAAGTGGTGTATAAATTAAAACTTGATAGGCCACAATACAAGTGATGCACTGCTGTCTCTGTTGTCACAATCTTCTGTCCATCTCTCTCTCCACTCTGAAGGCCATTAGCTTACAGAAATATTTATTTTTCATTCGTAAAGCGGTGTTAATGATGATGATGAAGTGTCTTCAGCTGCAAATGGTGTCTCTTGTACCGCAGAACACTCTTCGAACACCCGTATACGTGACATCAATGAGACGAAACGCGATGGGAGAAGGGCTGGTATTTGAAGCCGACTTGCACACCTCCCAGCACATGTCTCACTTGATCCTGCAAGGAGTGTGCCTCACTCTCAACTCCAGCTGACATGTGTCTGCCAAGGTAAACTGGATAAGAGTACTGCATACCTGCATACAACACAACTTTTTCCAACATTGCTCATCATCTCCATTGCAATTCCTGAGCCAGCAAAGGAAATTTTGCATTCCTTTAGCTGGAATCAGTTCGGGGCTTAGTTTCAGTGCAGCCTGTATGGGTTGGCAACCCGGAAAATATTTCTGCAACCCGGCATACCACAACCAGTATGACCGTCGCTACTACTCACTTTCCTACTTGGGTCTATCAGCAACCCAGAAAATGAGAAATTAATCCCTGAATCATTCTTTACATGATTGAGTGCCTATACAATACATCATGTAATCATTTTATTTAATCTTGATATGAATCTTTCGTGAATGCAGGAATCCATACTCTTTGGTTTATTTGGTAAAGTCACGTAGGTAGAAAAATAATAGATCACGACGTTTCGATCGCAACACAAGCAATCTTCATCAGGTGGGACAACCACGGCAAGATAAAACTGCTGAAGTAGGCTAGAGATCTGCCGTGACACGAGGTTATATAGGCCTCGGCAGTAGGGGGGGAGAGAGGAGGTGGGGGGAGAGAGGGGCGGGACAGAAAATAGACCCCCAGGCAGCACTTGGAGAGATCTGAGAGATCGGCTGCAGGGGGGGGAGAGAGAAGGGGGAGGGGGAGGAGGCGGGGCAGAAAGTGGACCCCGCAGCAGCACCCGGGTCACTGGAGTAGAGATCGGAGAGAGATGCACAGAGAGAGAGAGAGACACACAGTCGGAAATAACAGCTGACATAGGCAGGTAGGATGGAAACATCACAGTCAGTTAAGACTTTACCTGGTTGATGACGTCCTTCCAATGATTGCTCAGTTTGTACCCATCTTCTAATTTATCAATGCCTAATGCAGATTCAGGACAGTCATGCATTGAAATGGTTGGCTTAATATCTTGTTTTATATGTATAGAGCGCCTTTGTTCATTTAAGGAACATTTTGTATGTGGGAGGGAACCAGAGTATCCAGAGACAATCCACGCACAGAGAGGTTCACGAACCCACTTACCATGCTGCCATGTCCTGGCCACCTTACACTGCCAGGGCACAGGTCAACTCGACTCAACTACCATATAGTTTCCATTGATATGTCCATGGAAATTAGATAATCGTGTCAAACTTGTTCTGCCCGGAGTGCAGTTGCTCTATATTGCCACGGAGGATGACATTGCTTACTTATAACATTGGGAAAGATTTTGTTTTCATGTGCCTGTGCCTGTGTGCAGCTGTCAGCATGTACATGTATTTATTTGTGCACATTTCTTTGCACAGTTGACTCTGCTTGAAACAGTATTCTTGGAATACTCTGACATTATCACGTGAAGTGTCATCCTTATGTCTGAAGTTCTTCCAAAGATATGGCCTAGGAATCCTCAAAAATAATGGAGGTTCCATTAATAGACTGGCATGTCGACATGTTTAATATTACATTTAGAATAATACAAAAATCAGAGAACCTCGCCCGGACAAGGGATATCGGGACACACCCCTGGAACCAAGCCTGGGTGTGGTGTTCGCTGGCAAGTGCCTGGTGACCGGGTGACTCGTGTAACCCGGTCGGGCCCAACCCAAAATGGCTATGTGGCGCCGTCCTGTGGGCCCACTATCCGCAGGACAAAGTGTGAGTGGCGGGTGCGATGCCAGTTTGGCAGGAATAGAGATGGTCTCAGATGGACTGAACCTTAGCGATGGACACTAGCTATAGGGACGCGGAATGTCACGTCACTGGGGGGGAAGGAGCCAGAGCTGGCGGAGGAGGTGGAAAGGTACTGACTAGATATAGGCTGTCTCACCTACACACACAGTATTGGCATTGGAACCAAACTTCTTGATCGGGGGTGGTCTCCCTATTTCGGAGTAACCCCTGGTGAGAGGCCCCGGGTGGGTGTGGGAATACTCACAAGCCCCTGGCTGGGTGTTGTTCAGTGGACGAGAGGGTCGCCTCAGTGAGACTTCGGTTCTCAGAAAGGAAAACCCTGACTGTTGTCTGTGCTTATGCACCAAACAGGAGTTCAGAGTATTCGGCCTTGGAGATGGTGGGTGCAGTGCTCAACAGAGTGCCGCCTACCAACTCAATAGTCTTACTGGGCAACTTCAATGATGATCTAAACCCGAACGGTGAGATGTTATTGGAATTCTCTGATAGTCACAGAATGTCAATAACAAACACCACATCCGAACACAAGAATGCTTATAAGTGTACTTAGTACCAGAGCACCTTGGGCCGAAGGTCAGTGATTGACTTTATAGTTGTATCATCAAACCTAAGGCCTTATGTTCTGGACACTCGGGTGACGAGAGGGGCAGAGCTGTCATCTGATCACCACCTGGTGGTAAGTTGGATCCTATGCTTGGGGCACTGACCAGATAGATGTGGAAGGCCCAAACAAATAGTGCGGGTTTTCTGGGAACGTCTGGCGGAAGACCCAGTGCAGAATTATTTCAACCTCTAACTCTGGAAAAAAAACTTATCCTGCACTCCAGGGGAGGTCGTGGACATTCAGTCTGAGTGGACGATGTTCAGGACCTCGATTGTGGATGCAGCTGCGAAAAGCTGTGGCCTGAAGGCAGTTGGTGCCTGTCATGGCGGCAACTCTATGACCCGCTGGTGGACACCAGTGGTGAGGGAAGCTATCAAGTTGAAGAAGGAGGCTTTCCGAGCTATGCTCGGAAAAATGTCTCCCGACTCGATTGAAAGGTACTGGCTTGCCAAGAGGACGGCAGCTGCAGCAGTCGCTGAAGCGAAAGCCCGGGCATGGGAGGAGTTTGGAGAGGCCATGGAGACGGACAACTGGGCAGCCTCTAAAATGTTCTGACAAACCATCTGACGCCTTAGGAGGGGTCGATGGGGCGTGGTCCAGGCTGTTTTCAGTAAGGGTGGCATAACATTGACCTCAACTAAGGAGAGGTGGAAGGAACACTTTGAGGAGCTCCTCAACATGGTGGACATGCCCTCCTCTCAGGAGGGAGCCCTGAAAACAGCTGGGGGGGTCAGATCCATCACGGCTGCTGAAGTCGCTGTGACAGTTGAGGGTCTTTGTAGTGGCAAAGCTACTGGGGTGGACGAGATTTGACCAGAGTTGATGAAAGCGCTGGACAGTGTAGGAGTGTTGTGATTAACACGCCTCTTCAATGTTGCATGAAAGGCGGGTATAGTAACTCTGTATTGGAAAAATCGGGTCATGCTTCCCATTTTTAAAAAAATTAACCCATATAAACAAAGTTTTTCACTCTAAATCCTTTATATGCGTGGCAGCTAGAGTCCTCTCGTCCTCTGGCTTGAGATGGCTGCCACCTATGGGTCAGATGATTGCCTGGCAGCATTAAGCAATTGGTAATTAAATATAAAAAAAAATTCCTAAAAATTTAGCAAATTTTTTTTCACGAAAATTAATTGTCACGCACAACGAGTCTGTGTGGAAAATGTCAGCTCGATTGGATCACGAGAAGTGGGTTAAAAACGACCGAAAGATTTGCACGGTCGTAAGCGCGCAAGCAAGCAAGCAACCAAGCTAACTTAATATAAAGGATTTAAAAAAGGAGACCAGACGGTGTGCTCCAACTATAGAGGAATCACACTCTTCAGTGTGCCAGATAAAGCTTGTGCCAGAGTGCTGGAGAGGAGGCTCCGTTCGGTGGTTGAGCCTCAACTTCAGGAGAAATAATGTGGATTCCGTCATGATCATGGAACAATGGACCAGCACTTTTCCCTCTCACAGATATGAGGGGTCATGGGAGTATGCTTCTCCAATCTACCTCCGCTTCGTAGACTTGTAGAAAGCATGTGACCGTGTTCCCCGCAATGGCTTGTTGGAGGTGCTGCGGGAGTATGATGTACCCGTGCCGTTCCCTTTATTCCCGGAGTGAGAGCTGTGTCCGTATTCTTGGTGTTAAACCAAAGTCGTTCACTGTGGGTGTTGAATTCCACCACGGGTGCGTCTTGTCTCCAATTGTTTGTGATTTTCATGGATAGGATATCAAGGCGCAGCCGAGGTATGGAGAGTATCCATTACAGGCCCATGGAGGTGGTGTCGCTGCTTTTTGCAGATGACGTCCTCGTCAGTGTGTGATCTCTAGCATTAACTTGAATGGTTTGATGCCGGGTGTGAAGAGGCTGGGATGAAGATCAGCACCTTCAAATCTGAGGTCATGGTTCACTTCCAGGAGACGGTGAATTGTTCTCTCCAGGTGAGGGGGGAATAGCTGCCCTTAGTGGAGGAGTTTAAGTACCCCGGTGTCTCTTTCGCGAGTGATGGTAAGTGGGAGCGGGAGATCGGCTGGCAGATCGGTGCGGCGTCCGCAGTGTTGTGGGCACTGCACCATTGCGTGGTAGTGAAGCGGGAGCTGAGTTCTCGAACAAAGTTCTTGGTGACAGGTCGATCTACATTCCCACCCTGACCCATGGTCATGAGCTTTGGGTAATGACCGAAAGGATGAGATCGTGGGTACAAGGGGCTCACTCTCCGTGATCGGGTGAGGAGCTCGGTAATCCGGGAGAGCCTCAAAGTCGAGCGGCTGCTCCTCTGGATCGAGAGGAGCCAGTTGAGATGGTTCAGGTAGATGGTAAAGATGCCCCCCTGATAGACTCCCCCTGGAACTCTACCGGGCACGTCCCATTGGGCATAAACTCCGGGGCCAGCCCAGGACACGCTGGCGGGACTATGTCGCTCATCTGGCTTGGGAACGCCTGTCCGACTCAACATGCTGCCTCCACGACCCTCATCAGGACAAGCGGACTGAGAAACGAACGAACGAACGGACCATGCATTTCGGAAAGTTACATTTCTGGGAAAAGTAGACCAAATGTTTGTCAATGTTGTGCAAACATAAAATCTGACAAAACATGAGTAATATGAATTTTATTGAATCTCTTTGCATAGTGAGCCATATGCTATAATGTTCCGCATAGCAAGTGCAATAAGAAATGTAATTTATTTAAATGTATGGGTTAAAACATTCAAAATAATAACTACATATTATCAACTTGTTGCTATACTTTGGGAAGCTCTAACATTTGAGGCAGATCTACCAAATCAATTCAAAGTGCCCATGAAATAGAAATACTGATTTTTTTGTTGTTAAAGTTATTGATACAACTTTGCATTTAGCAGGGTTTTTTGGTTACCTTTTTCTTACCGGAACATTCCTTGGAAAATATCGTTTATTCAGGTTGTACTGATTGTATTCTTTGTCCACTAACCAACCCGAGGAGCATCAGCCATACGCAGTGCCAGATGAATTTGTCCTTGAGGCAAAGACAATCACATTACTATTTATCTACAGCAATAGGAAACACATTGGTAAATAAACTTAAAAAACACTTAACAATTCAAACAATGAGTTAAGACACATGCATATATGTTAAACACTATGCTCACTTAGGCTATAATTAGGCGTGTAATGTATATGATAAATAGCACAATCCATCAGGATGCTTTATATTTCATTCTAATAAATTACCTTGCATTTCATGTTAGGACATTTACCTCAATGTCAATTAAAGAAACTCCCTGTTACATCTTGTCAACAAAGTAAGCTGGAGTCAATCTTAAATATTTCTTTGACTTGGCGCCATGCACATGGCTAAAGATGACGACGATGATGTTGATGTGTGTAGAATATTCAGCTCACATGCACGCATGTCAAGATTCATGTCCTAGCTCACAAGTACACAGACCAACATGTCTGGCTACAGAAAGGTCATTCCTCTTGTAAAAGGCACTAATGCACAGTGCAGCTCGGCCCAACCTTGAATAATCTTGCCTACATCGCATACGAGACACGTGTCATGGTGCAGCGCGGAGCTGTAGTTTCTTCCAAGCCAGTGCAAGGGCGTAGGCCCCGTGAGGTCATGGAGACCCATCTTCGTGGGTTGGGGTGAGGGGCTGCTGTCTTATGTCTGCTGTGGTCATGTATTTTTAGATTCGAATAAATACTGTACTGTCCTTTATGCCATTGGCAGTGCTACAGCCTTCGCAAGTGGGGGGGGGGGAGGGGTGTGCTAAATGGTGGAGAAAATGGGGGGATGGGGGGGAGACAGGGGAGTTGGGCGAAACCATGATGGAAGGGGAAAAAAAAGTCAGCATCTGCTGCATAAAGGTAAAGGTGCTGTAGCGGAGGGGTGAGGACAGAGTGGCTCCAATTACAATTTGAATGTATTTAGTGCCTAAATGAAAACTACATCTCAAACGTTATACACATGATACACTGTACCACCAAATGGGGATTTATATAGCCAATATATTTTAAAATTAGGTTTGCATTATTGTTATAATATACTTAATACTTAGTTTGAACTGCGTACGTTAATATGGTTGTCGTATAGTACTCTGTTTAGATGCTCTTGCATTGAAACGCTATTTAAATTCATATTCCTGTAGTCCGGTTGCAGAAGAGAGCTGAGCACAGACAGGAGACGCGTTCTGCCTCAGATTATATTGTACTCTTTAAGTTCACCATCCCGCAGCCACAGTGTCTCTCCAAAGAGTGATACTGTTAACATAAGTTATGTATAGCACATTATATTTGTAACACTTTAGATGTTCTTTTAACAGTAAATGAATGCGTTTATATGGACCATTTACTGTTAAAGGTAGCCAATTGGCAACTACAGTATTCCCTAACCAGAGAAAATTTTAGTCGAGGTGGCTAAGTCTTTGTCCCCTACCAAGTAGAGGGGAATCAGCCCCCTCCACCCCTATGGTCTATTCCAGGCCTCCTTGTGGAGATGTGAATATTTAAGTGCGGATATCCACTGCTAGAAAACAAATTCACTTTTCTATGCACGTGAAGCGTGATCAATAAGTGAGAGGTAGAGCGAAGGGGGATGATGGTAGGGAGGTAAATGGAGCGAAGAAAACCAGTGGGAAAGGTCTGAAAAAAGATTTGCGCAAAGAGAAGATGTGAAAATGTACACCAGCAGTATGAGAAGAATGGCTTGCATGCTGAGAATTATAGCTTACTGTCAGACAGTACATATTCATCTTCGTTATTTTTTTACATCGAAAACATTTCATATTGTATACAAGCCCATTATAAATGTTTACATGTGTGTGTAACAATCACAGCTGCAGAAACGAACTATGGTATTACATTTACCAAGCCATGTATTACATTATGTGCTTATGGTTGTTGTGTAAAAACCCAGTTGCTAATGCATTATTAACGTTCCACGGTATCGTGGGCATAGCCAACCATCAGGCACCGCACATCTGCTGCTTGCCTATGAACACTAACGTTCTATTCCCGATCTCCAATAATCGTTAAAACGTGTCCACAAAAAGCCTACAGTGTTCAGCAAAGTTTATTATGGAAAAAAACCCCAGCGAGTATATTTTTTTCTGCCGCTGTGAGAAAAATACAAATCTTAATTACTTTGGCTAGCCAAGCCTTCAGTAAAGAAGATATTGCTGTTAGCAACATAGATCCCCACGAACAAAGATCCCCACTAAATGCCACTGTCCAGGCTCAGTGCCATGACTGTTGTGAATACGTTGTTCGTGATGCAAAGTAGCCATAAAATGGCAGGAGAGCAACTGATTCTTGAATCTGTATAGAACTTCAAGTTTTACCCCCTCATATGCGTAGGTTTTCTTTGGGTAGTTCAATTTCCACTGGCATTGAAGCCAAACATTCATGAATGGAATTGGCCAAACATCCCAGTATAGCCCCCTCCTGACAATCTCTTTGGTCTTACCGGGGTAAATTTAGGGCATTATTATGTTGTGTCTTATATAAATGCCCTCAATTATTTCTGGAAGTCACCATCAGTTCTAATAAATTGGGCTAACATTGCATACAGGACCTTATTAAGAGTCTTGAAGACTCAGCAAGGTTTTACGGGAAAGAGATTTCAATTACTGATTTGTAAATTCAGCAATTAGCAGTGCACGTTTGCTGTTTTGTAATTTGAGGGCATTCAGTTGATAGATATCTGTGCATGTGCCTATGCCCAATATATAATATTAAAATACCATGTTCTGACTTGGCTAGTATTTTGTTAGCACTGCCAATGAGATTGTCTCCGTGTAACTGTAAGCAAATGCACGTGTAACCAGTGGGAAAAATATTTTACCGTAATCAATAATTACTCTTCACACATCTATGTCTACAAGGGATGGTTTCCACTTTTTCCCACCAGTTTTCTTTAACTATTCATGAAATGATATTTAACTGTAAAAAAACAATGCTTCACTACATCCATTTGTTACAGTTAAAATGTTAATACTATTAAAGTGTAGATTGTGGTCATAAAGCCTTTGTCTTCTTGCCCTGCTTCAAACAGGTCACTTTAGGTGTTGGTACGTTTGGTAACGTCTGAGATAGCCGAACGAGTCCTGCTGTTTGGCTTTGAGCATCGTCCAGCCCTGTCTGGGGAAGACGAACCGCATTGTTGCAGTCTTTATCATTGAGCACAAGCTCTCGTGGCATTTGGCTACCGCAGCCGTGAATGCCCGTGTCCTGGCACGGCAGGAAGGCGGAGGGGTCAGGCATGTCGTACAGGTAGAGGCAGGGGTTGCCCACCACCCTGGGGGACACCCAGGAGTCCAGCACAGGGCTGAGGAAGAGTCCAGGGTCGGGCATATCCGTGAGGCTGTCGAGACTCATAGAGCGTACAGCCGCGCTGCGCACGCTGTACTTGGGCGACACGTACGACTGCCTCACGATGCTGCTTTGCCGCCAGTCGCCATGGTCCTTCCCGACGGGAGGCCCTCGTACAGCCGCGGGCGAAGCTCCCCGACCTGTCGCGCTGTCCACCTTGGGCGGGGGGTAGCCCTTGCCGCTGGAGAGCCTGCCCCTGACGTGATGCAGCTGGGTCGTTAGGTGGGCTATGGTGCTGCGCTGTTGCTCTAATTCGTGAGCCATGACGTGCATCCTGTGGCTCTTCTGCTTTATCTCCTCCAGATACTCGCGCTCCTGGCCCCTCATGCCGCCCTCCAGCGCCACAATGACTACCAGCGTTTGGTCGATCTGCTCGGTGAGCTCCTGCTTCTCTTGTTCTTTATTTCTGAGCTGAGCTTCCAGCTCCCAAACACTCCTCTCCAGTGCCTCATCCACACTCTTTTCATCTTTGCTCCAGAGCTCTCCTGTGTGATGTGACACAAGCACACAAAAAAATGTTAGTTTTTTCTTGGAGTTGGTGAATTTATATCCATTCCATTGACCCAGTATTTATCTGTATTTGTCACTGTTGACCTACATTTATTTTTTTCCTGCAGCTGCTACTGGAAATTTAAAACTTGATTACCATAAAGTTACATAACTATTATTACAATTAATTCTAGATTCCTACACCACTCCTGAACAGGGTTTATGAAAAAGGCACTTTTATTCCAGGAAGGGCCACACTTGATAAAAATTAGCCAACCCTAATCAAACACGTTTGTTGCAAGTTGTGAATCATTTACCTGTTCTACACCGTCTTTTGTTTTTGTTTATGCTGTTTGAGGTTTGGTATTGTTAAGAAACACTGTTGACAATTTGTTAAGCATATATTGTAATAAACATGTTTCAAAAGTTCGAGTTCATTCACTATTTTATTGTATTTGCAACATGTTTGAGGCGATTTCATCAATAATAATGGATGAGGGCCACCCCACACTTTCAGACAATGGTGGTTATTTTACCATATTTCGTGATGCTGGTCAATTCAGGTTGATGATGGGGTTGCGTGGGATTCGTTCAGATATTCAATTTACATGAGCCATGGCTGAGGATTCCCCACATTGCAGTACGCTAACCACTTGCCACTGCTGCACCACGATTTTATTAATAATGGTCAGCTATGTTCTTCTATCTCTTACTGGTTCCTCGATGCGACAATCCATTCGTCTCCAGCACACGAATTAATCTCGTCACTATCTCCAAAGTTAGTCGTCCTCTCGGATGCGGTCCTTCCCCTGGCTGCCACTCCATCACCATTCTCGTCCTCCGCGATATCATGTGCTGCAGACTGTAGTACGACATTAGATCGTAAAGTCTGCATTGCGTTAAAGTGGAGTCATTTGTAGTCTAAATGCCTATCAGCAGACTGGAAGTGTGTGGGTGGATTTATTGATTGCCTCCCCTTGATTTGAAGGTCACCTTTGTTGAAGCACTTTACACAGAATCATAATATTTATTTACGCTGGAGGAGTCCGATGAGCTCTGAAGCTCTTTGCACGGATGTTCTTTCCTATTGAAGATGTGAAAAAAATGATCTCACCTTCACTGGGGGCTGTCTTCATCACAACTTCAAAAGTCAAATCTGCAACAGTTTAAACCAAAAACACTTCAGTGATTATCAATCTCACCATCATTACCAATCAATCTATTCACAGTTGGCTAATATCCTACGTTCATACATTTATGATAGGTACAATATGCAATACACCTACATGTCATGTTTTGATTATTTAATTTCCCTTTGCCCTCTGCTTTCCCCATGACCCAATTATAATGTTAGCAATGAAATATACTACACATACACATTCTTACAGCAGCGACTTACATAAATTATTGATACATTTTATACACTTGAAGATGCCATCGCAGCAGGGAGCACCAAGGAATTATGCGTTTAGGGTGGAAACTCGAAGTGGAAACATCATCAGCCATAAGAGGATATTAACATGCCTAGAAATTTCCATGGTGACTTTTATTGTGACACTAAAATTTGCCACTGAAATCACGATACCGAATGTTATCACGATTTCCTGGATTTGCAGAATTTTATACAGATCCAGCCCCTGTTTCTCCCAGCATTTAGCGACTATCACTGTGGAGAAGTGAACGGCGGTGGGGTGCCCCCAGTACCAGCGCAGTGACGTTGCAGCTGTGCTATCTCCGAGTGCAGGAGGCCGAGCCTCTGGCTGTGCGCGTGCTGCTCGGCCTGGAGAGCTTCCTTGGCTCGCTCCAGCCGAGCCCTGGCCGCTGGCTCCCAGGGCTCCAGGACATCTCCTACACAGAGTCAGCCGTGAGGAAATCATGCATGTGTGCAAGGTTTTGTTACAGGTTCTTTAGTTTAATGAGGAAGAGTAATTCAGTTTTTCAGCAGGTTCAGTTGGAGAGGAAACCGATTTGAACACTCCTGTTTTCAGGTTGTGTTTTGTGTTGTTTGGCTTATCTGGCATTTCTATTCATGTGCTGAGAACTTCTTCAGGAGCTCAGTCCCTCAGCTCAATACTGGTTCATGAATTGGCTCCCTGCACGTTGAGTGAAACGTCGGGCATTCTGACCATTACGCAGTACAACACGAAAACGCATGGGAGACGTACAGAGGCAGAAAGAGAAAGATGCTGCTTGACAATTTGAAGGTGGTGGAGGTGTACAGATGAAGTAAAGACGCTCAAGAATGTGATGGGGAAAAAGGAGTTTGAAGTGAGGACATGCCATTGGGCAGAGGACTGAGATGCTTTCTGGGTCAAGGCAATGTCATCTTGTCTTCCTGTTCAACCCAGAAATGCGTGACATTTACCTCCATTGGTGGGCCTGAACCAGTATTGGTGGGGCCCAAGTCTACGTCCAAGGGGACATTCACTGTTGACTTCTTATCCAAGAGCAGGAAATTAACTCAGGCTTACAAGAGTGAGTCAAGCACCAGAACTACAGTTTCACCCAGCTAGATAGAAGACAGGCGTTTACTTCCGTATAACATATAAATACAATAGTTGTTATTTATTATGTTGTACATTTTTTTACCGCTCCAAGTACATAATGGTAAACTGAATAAAGAGCATGATACCATACTCTTTGGTTCTTTCGGTAAAGTCACGTAGGTAGAACAATAATAGATCACGACGTTTCGATCGCAACACAAGCAATCGTCATCAGGTGGGACAACCACAGCAAGAAAAAACTGCTGAAGTAGGCGAGAGATCTGCCGTGGCACGAGGTTGTATAGGCCTCGGCAGTAGGGGGGGAGAGAGAAGTGGGGGGGGGGATGGGCAGAAAGTGGACCCCGCGGCAGCACCCGGGTCACTGGAGTAAAGTGGACCACCTCAGCAGCACTGGAGAGATCGACACGGATCAGAAACAAAGACAATGGTAAATAACCTGGAACCAAAGATGTGTGTTAGAAGGTGCATGCTTGGAGTTTGAGAGCCAGAAAATGGACACACGATTCAGTGAATGCAAATTAAAGACGTTGACTGATAACATACTTGTATTAGTCCTTGGGCCAGACCAGTTATCGGTACCACCCAAGGTGGCAAAACTTCAAAGGTGCCATTTTGTTTGTTACACCAACAGAAGTCAAGACATGACAACCTTTCCAAATGAGCAGCTGTTGAATTGTTCTCGCAGTAAACCTGTTTTTGCACCTATCCCAATCACGCCTATTTGCCCGGACGTTACAAATAAAACATTCCAACACCTCTGCTGTTAAGACAATAAATAATTTACAAAATGGATGTTTTTCCCCAAGGCATGTATTTCATACATATAGCATTTATTTACGCTTGTTCTTCAATTTCAGTGACTTAGTGAAGTCTGGAATAGATTGGCGCTGTTTTCCTTCTGTTTCTAGCTGCTTGTTTGTTCATGATCACTTAGTGGCAGGTGAGGCAAGTACTGATGGTTCTGTATTATTTCTGTTCAGTAAAGATATCTAAAGTGGTAACTTTACCCTCAATGTATTAATGTACCTGTTAAGATTATTGTTAAGTTTGTCAATTTTTATATATTTTTAATATTTTGCTTCTATAAATTGTAAACTTTCATAACATGCACACAATTATTACCAATAACTTTGTTATTGGTAATAACTTTGTTATTGGTAATAATTGATTATTAAAATCATAAAAAGTAACTTTATATTTTCTAAGTTTGTTTTTACGATTTTATACACACTTCGCCAAGTAAACAAAGTCTTAAATTAGTAATTTGTCTCCGCATTCTAAGAAATAACCTACGTGAATTGCATATCATTGACAAGCTTATTCTCTGGAGCAGACGTCTAGCTTCGTCATATATGGCTATTTACTTTGCTGTCATGGCATTAAGAGGGGGAACACACAAGTAGAACTCTCAAGTCTCATTGCTACTGGCATCACAGTGCCAGAACTGGTATTGCGATTTTCTAAAAATGACATTTTGCATGCCGAGTGTGAAAACTCATGTTTCATAAAAGGTAAAGCCACATAATTCTACATACTGCTTCCTACTTGGAATAGCTAGAAATGTTCAGAATGATTTTTTGATATTTTTGTCATTTTATGTGGTAGTATATATGTAAAATATATTTTTACATAATTAACTGAAAGAATAATATGACAAAAGCCTCTGTAGATTGCCAACCAATTAGTTATTGATCACATTAAAACAAACCAAAAAGTTACGGCTTCATCTACTAAGTCAATATTGTGTTTTACATAATATGCAAATGTGTGTATATTTAATGAGATAACACGAAAATATGCATAAATGAATGGGGGGAAAGTCACAATACAAAAAAGCTTATATTTTTGTGTATATTCTTCTGGTAATTTTTCGTTCTGATAAAAGGATAGGATTTTTTTGGCTATTCATCTGTAGTACCTCCCCTTAATTTAGTTAAGATTAGTTAAGATGAAGGAGGCTTTTCAGTTCAACTGGGCTCCACCAATCCCTTTGGCCGAATCCCTGTTGACCACGCTACAGAAGAAACAGTGAAAAAAGACACCCAGACAGCTGGGGGGACAAAGGGATTCAGCTTGAAGCCAGGAGCCGTGACCAAATTTTACCTAACAGCTGAGTACAGAAGCATGTACCTCAGACAGCTGAGAGACTTGATAGGTCAAGGCAACTCCAAACTGTCCCATCCAAATCTACAGGGTCCAAGGATCAAGAGAGATGAAGCAGATGGCCAGTCTCTCATTGACCTTATGGAGACTAACTGGATCAATCCCCTATCCCCTGATGAGACAGATCTGGTTAGCCTCTCCACTGGTACCATGGCTTCACCTGATGTTACCAGGGATCTCTTGAGACCTCTTGAGATAGGAGAAGAGGCCTACCAGGTATTGAAGCAAACAAGGTTAGTTGACCTACCATCTGTGAAATACCACGACAAGATGACCAAGCAAAGTCTGAAGACATTCTCCAATGCCAGCACAAAAACAGCACATGGAAAGAAAGCACAGGATGTGGTTCTGAAGGCAGATAGAAACCTGTTCAGCCACATGATCCTGGTGGCTGAAAGCAGGAAGGTGAATATGAACGATGTCCTTGCCCACCCATTGGGCCCACTGCCATGGGCACTGGCAAATGCTGATGGGTCCCTAAGAAAATCAAACAAGGCTGCACTTTCCAGAGAGCTTGAAAAGAATGTGTCTCCTGCAGAAGACATCCCAACCCCATCTACTTCCATCATTGATGGGATGAGCCTGGTCCAAAAAAATGAATGGCAACAACAAAATATTTGCACAGGTGGCAGAGTCAGCCTTGACCCAGGTCCTCCACGAGGGGGCACAGAGTGAGAGGACTGATTTTTTACTGGTAGGAACGAAGTGGACCAGCCTACAATAGATTATATCGTACGTCCGTCCGTCCAATGTCCGATTACGTGTAGCAACATCGCCCCCTACTGAAAACACTTGGCATGACCCTACAAAAACCTTTAGACTCTGTGAGGCTTTCCTGGCTAAACAAGTGTAACATTCCCTTGTAATTCCCTCAGATAGCTTTAATTAAAACATTTAAATGAATGAGGCTTTCCTGGCTAAACACGTGTAACATTCCCTTATAATTCCCTGAGATAGCTTTTAATTAAAACTTTGAAATTAAATAAAAAACTCACAGCGCCCTAAAGCCTACAGCTAGGCCTAAAGCCTAGAACTAGGCCTCAAAGTCTCCCTTCGTATCGTACCCCCGCGTGTGTGAAAGAGAGTTAATGTTTAACAATGTTACATTCCCTGATGTTTTAAAATAGAAACATTTACATTTAAAGCTTTTACATTAATAATTAAAACATTTAAATTATACATTAATAATTAAAAATTTAAATTAAAAATTAACTCACAGCGCCCTAAAGCCTACAGCTAGGCCTAAAGCCTAGAACTAGGCCTCAAAATCTCCCTTCGGATCGTCCGATTAGGTGTAGCAACATCGCCCCCTACTGCAAACACTTGGCAGGACCCTACAAAAACCTTTCGACTCAGTGGGGCTTTCCTGGCTAAACAAGTGTAATAATACATTATGTTTATATTCTTTGGTTATTCGTTCCTACCAGCCCACCCCGCAGGGTCCTGTTTAATGTCTACCGACAGACTTCGATCAAAGATGCTGAACGACTGAACCGGGGTGCAGATAACACTCTCCAGTACAAGAATCTTGCAGGGGGGTGCCACGTCCAGCAGTGGAGAAAATTCCTGTGCAGTCCCTCCAACAAGACCAGTCTCATCAAGTTTCTGGTGGAAGAGTGGTAATTCCCACGATACAGAGAGATGCTGCATGGCAAGGTGTTGTACATGACTTGTGAGGAAACCTGCTACAAGTTGACAGAAGATGAGTGTGAGAAAGTAGCAGAGCTGCACTCCACGCATGAAGAAGTTGACACCCGTCTGCTCCTGCATGCATTGCATGTAGCAAATGTGGGCTCAAAGGTAGTTATCATCACAGCTGAGGACACTGATGTCATGGTGCTTTGTCTTGGCTTCCAGAAGGACATCACCTCTCCCGCCTACGAGAAGTGTGGGACACAGAACCGCACACGGTTTGTCAATATCAGCAAACTGACAAGGTCACTTGGAGACAGCATCTGTGACAGCCTAATTGGCTTGCACGCCTTCACAGGCTGCGACACTGTCAGTGCATTCACCATCAGAGGGAATCTGAATGCCCTGAAGATGGTGAGAAAGGACACTTCCTGCCAAGAGACTTTTAGTCGACAGGGGTAGTCATGGAATGTGAGTGATGGACTGTTCCAGAAAATTGAGCAGTTCACCAGTCGCATGTATGTTGCTAATCGCAGCACCGGTGAGGTGAACGAACTGCGCTACCAGCTCTTCTGCACCAAAAGGGGAGAAGTCGAGTCCAGCCAGCTGCCACCATGTAGAGACTGTCTCTTCATGCATGATCAACGAGCCAACTATCAGGCAGCAATCTGGAAATGCTGTCTGCAGGCTAACCCTGTGGTGCCAAGCCCTACTAAGTATGGATGGACAGACGATAATGGCAAGCTGGCCATTTACTGGATGCGCTCCCCACCCGCACCAGATGTGGTCTTGGAACTGCTAACATGCAAGTGTATGCGTTCATGCAAAATGCCAAGCTGCATGTGCCTGTCAAATGGACTGACATGCACAGACATGTGCAGGTTACAGACCTGCAGTAACCAAAAACTGCAGGATGATCCAGAACCTGACTTTGAACTCAGGGAGTCAGATGACGAGATAGACGAGCAGTTTGATGAGTGACACAGGGTGGTGATTCTGATGGTATTACTGTGGTGGTAGTAGTAGTATAAATTGATGCACAGTGTGGTCATTCTGGACTTGGTTACCCTTGTTAACACCATCTAAGTACACACAGAGCTTGATAACAATAATGTAACCTTTACATATACCCATCACTAACGATATATATGGGATTACATGTGTAGTGGTGATACGCGCTGGGATTAGGGATCGTATGCCAGCGCGTAATGATTGGCTGTGTATGTGGTGACGCGCGCTGACGGTGGAGGATCAGGGGTCAGCGCGGGGTCGTGGGTTACGGGGTGCTGATTGGCTGTGTGCCGGTGACGCGCTGAGAGGGAGTGATCAGGTGACAGCGCGGTGTGATTGGTGGAGTAGTGTTAACACGCGCTGGGGGAAAACGGATCGTAGAGAGAGCGCGTCGTGATTGGTTAACTAAGGAGCGATGCTCACGTAGACGTCCGCATCAGCTCCGTCTCCCGTGAGCAGGGGCTATAAAAGGGGATGCACACAGGCGTAAGGGCAGTATGTAACCAGCGAAGAATGAAGACGGGGATCGAAGAGATAGGGCCCTGCGGTACCTAGTCCCGCTGTCCTAACGGGACTGGGACTCTGTGTAACCCAGAGGCGAGTGTATTGTGTGTAGCCATAGGCATAGGGTCTACACGAGCCGAATGCATTGTGTGTAGCCAGAGGCATAGGGTCTACACGAGTCAAGTGTATTGTGTGTAGCCAGAGGCATAGGGTCTACACGAGTCAAGTGTATTATGTGTAGCCAGAGGCATAGGGTCTACACGAGTCAAGTGTATTGTGTGTAGCCAAAGGCATAGAGTCTACACGAGTTAAGTGGAGTGTATAGTACAAAGAATAGAGACCACACGTTGTATTGTGACACGTCAAGTTTTAATAAAAGTGTGTTACCCGTCAAGAAGTTCCTGCCGTCATTTCCAATACTTCACATGTATCATTGACTAAGTATATGCGAATGTCAATGTTTATAATATTCAAGTAGTTCCGTACCTCACTGTGGTATTCCTTATTATCCTGTGTTTTCATTGTGCATTTAAACCAACAAAGACCAGCTTGTGACCTAACTGGCTTTGGTCGAGGTAGTTTGTCAGTAATAATGCCCATTGCATCGTTCCGGACGCCTGTCACAGGCTATGGGTGTTTACAAGTCGTGGTAACTAAAACTAAGCTGCCACTCCGCAAAGGTGATCAGATCAGAATATGTCCCACACACAGATGGAGGATTACAAAAAACATGACTAGACTTTGCCACCTCAGCTGGTACCAATAAGTGATTTTTTTTAGGTCTGGGCCCTTGGACTATATATGAAAGTAGGCTTCGGCAGAACAAAAAGCATGGCGGTTAGGCATTTATGTAATTCATATTTTCACGTCATATATAACCCCCACTGCACATGGGAAGATGATAAGAGATAAATTGTAAGGTACTCAAAGGCAGGTCATATTAAGATATACAGATATATGATGGTGGATAGAGGGAGGCGAAAATGTATTATGGCCCAGCCCTGTGCAGTGGGCGCCACCTCCATTTCCCCACAATCACTACCCCTACCCGCCAACACCCATACCGGCGTTGGGTTACAGATGACCTAACAGTCTTGTGAAAGGAAATGCAAACACCGCATCATGTAATCATGCGGAGCTTTGTTGGCCGTGCAGGCCGCCTTAGGGGCCGTCCATAAATGACGTCACGTGATTTTGGACGATTTTTGACCCCCCCCTCGTCACACGGCGTCACAAAAAGTCAGACCCCCCCCCCTCAAATATGACGTCACAAAGCTCTGCCCCCCCCAACCATATTTCCATTTTGAAAATAAAACATTGTAGTGCGTATTTAATGTGGCGCTGCACTCTCATGTTGTAGGAGTGTTATACCAATTGTTGTTTTCACAATTCTATATTTATTTAAAGTTGCGCATTTTGATGTGACGTCACATTTCTCAAACCCCCCCCCCCTCGTCACACATCGTCACAACTGTCTGACCCCCCCCCCTCCCCCAGGTGCGTGACGTCATTTATGGACGCCCCCTTAGTGCATCTTTGTGTTAAACTAAGAGGGATGGATGTTTGTCAAGGTATAGAAGGAGCCTTACCTGAGAATCCCCTCTTAAGGGATCAAAGACCGACTTCCATGTACGGTTTGCAGCCTCAATCAACTCCTCATCCCCATATTTCTCCCCTTTCCCCGATTAGGTAATAGGTGAAATAGATAATAATAAATAATTGAACCTTATGGAGGGACCCATGGGTTCCAGATAAAAAATGTGCAACTTTAAATAAATATAGAATTGTTATAACACTAATTGTTATAACAACACTCCTACAACATCAGAGTGCAGCGCCACATTAAATACGCACTACAATGACAATAGTTTAAAGCGATTTGAAGCAAGTTTTATTTTCAAAATAGAAATATGGGTTTAGAGGGGGGGGGGGGGCAGAGCTTTGTGACGTCATATTTGAGGGGGGGGGTCTGACTTTTTGTGACGCCGTGTGACGACGGGGGGGGGGGGGTCAAAAATCGTCCAAAATCGCGTGACGTCATTTATGGACGGCCCCTTATGTCAAAATGTTAAATGTCATGGATAATGATATGTTATCAACTCGCTCATTGTATTCATACCGTCTCTAAGCAGACAATTCTGACAATGGACCCGCTCGCCCCCTTCAACAACCTACTCGTACACTCGCCCACCTCTGTGTATTACATTGTCACACGGACACAATTTGTGTGAATGCAATGTTTTGTGTTTGCGTCTTTCTCCACTTGTGCTCTTGGGAGTCTGCTGTGCTTTTGAATGTTTAATTTTTTTTTAAATGCTTTGGAGAAGGAACAAAACTCTTGTTTAGCAGCATGATCTATATATTCATTGCACGAAGGGTATAGTTGAAACAGCCATTGGTTCAAACACGCTGCAATGCGGTGTTGTTTTTGCTAATTGCGTTTGGAGTGACATTGGGTTACGCTGATTGTCTACAGGCCAGTACGTGTGACGAGCGAAAGAGAGGCTATTGTGTGCGTTCATACGTCTAAAAACTGTAGTTAGTGGAGCGAGTGTATATTAATAATGTACACAGCCGTGTATATGCGTGCATGTTTTTATATCCATATACTGTACATGTTTAGAATATCAATTTTATTACCCCAATGACGTAACATGTTATATCGGTAAGATATAACGACAACATTTATCAATGGATAATTTCCCACTGGACAACACATACATGATAGCACACGTGAAAATATTAATATAATTCATGCGTATGTATATGAACCCCGAGAGGATGCTCCAACCGGGGAGATGGAGCAATGAAATACGTGAAGTGGAATGTTTCATCTCAGGATCGCGAGAGATGGCGATGGTTTGGGTGAGAGCCTTTATCCAGCAGCGATCATAGCTGATGATGTATGAGTTCCAAAGCATATGAACTAAAAAAAGCTATATAGACATTCGAAAAAATATATACCAATGCATTACATCTCCCGCAGCGTGTGGCATGCACATCCAGTAAGTACATTTTAAATGGCTGCTGCAAGATGTCCCTGCACGAAGGATACAAATGCACCGCACCGGTAGAACACACAAGTACATACGTCCACTGCAGATGCGGCCATCAGCTCGCCTTTACACAAACCAGCAGCAACGACGCCACACAACGCGGGGTGAAACGTTGGCAAACTCGACTCACCGTGGCAGCGGTCTTCTGCCATTTTCCCCGTGTCTCGCTGGTTGGAAGCGCCTATTTATGCGCGAATTGGACCGTCGGGTTCAAGCAAGAAAAAAAAATGCGCCAAGTCCAGCAGCCGCACCGCTCATCCCCCGCACGTGTCCCTTGTTTAACTCATCCGCGGACACATTGTTCCAACCACGCAAGGCTTCCCGCATACACACTGTTTGTTAATATATATTTTTTACAAATCGTGGTATAACGCTGCTTATGGCTCGTAGACCACGGCTGCTATGGCAGTGCTCGTGATGATGGTTAATAATTCTAACAGCTGATGCTTACGTCCTTTTAAGGAAACCCCATCGCGCGTGAGGTGGGTGAGTCCATCCTGACATTTAAACGCCCACTGTCTTCCATAGGGACCGGCTCTGTGTGTGCACTGCGGCCCCTATTCTGATTGGATTCACAGCATGATTGGATTCTAAATTAAAATAGCCAAGTCAAACATGTTATACAATTTTAAACACGCAAGTGACGGGTTTTGTTAATAGAAATAAAGGGCAGTATACATTATAGGAAAATAGGCGGATCGTATCGTTACGCATTTTCCACCCTTTGTAAAGAACATAGCGCTAAAGGATTGAATCGTCGCATAACCTATATGTGCTTTAATGTATACAATACACGTCTACTGTGTATACAAGAAACTGCGTGAAATCATTCGTATTTGGTCCACGGTGTTATTATTAATTCTGGGTTAGGATTCCAGATTGTGTCAGTTCCCACGCTGACAGAAAATGAGGACCACAATGGTCTCGTCCGATGTGCGGTATTATTATCATTACCCTCGCCTGAGCCAACCCCCACCCCCCATGTCTCCTCTCAATGCCATTAGCAAGCGGCGTATGGGGAGCAAACCGGAGGAAACCCATCAGGCATGCCAGGGGGTGACACTCAGCAACTCCCTTCGCCATCTCGCGGCCCCGCGCAGCCTACAACACTTGGCAAACCCAAGCGGTCACCCGGTACAAGGGACAAACCCAGGCTCAAATACGCTGAGCTTTCGAGATCTGAGAACTCCCATGCATGTACATGGTGGTCCAAATGTCTTGTGAGCCCCGTTTAATGATCTGAAACTGATTTTTTTTAAAGTAAGGTTTATTTGAAACATTAATGGTTATGCAAAATAAAACAATATTGGGGTCAAATTTTGATTTAAAGCTTTCGTGACTGCAGGGATTCATATTCTTGGTTCTTTCGGTAAAGTCACGTAGAAGGGAAAAAATTAAATAACAAAAATATTAAACAATAAAATTATCACAACGTTTCGACTGCAACACAAGCAATCATCATCAGTTGTGACTTTACCGAAAGAACCAAGACTATAATATTGGGGTCAATTAATTGGGGGTCACTACATATGGACTACCCTGTACAGTACTGTGTTTTGTTTCTTCCAAGACGTCTGGCCATCGTGGAAGAGTAGGCCAAATACTGTACATTCTAGCGGGGTTCTCGAGAGCTCTGCCTAATGGAGGCTCTTCTGCCAGCAGTGGTGTGAACAAGACATCTCAGCAAGCTATACTGTACACGAGTTACACTTGATATAGCTACAAACACTATCGTGCATAGATGACCAATATCATTGAAATCTTTCGTAACCGGATTAAAGCGGGGTTCGATTAGGGTATATTCCATAGAGTGGGTAAATCTTGCATGCCCAATGTTTCGTAAGGGGCCGTCCATAAATGACGTCACGCACTTAGGTGGGGGGGGGGGCAGAGCTTTGTGACGTCATATTTGAGGGGGGGGGGGGGTCTGACTTTTTGTGACGCCGTGTGACGAGGGGGAGGGTCAAAAATCGTCCAACATTGCGTGACGTCATTTATGAACGGCCCCTAAGTATTATATAACATAAACTTGCGGGGTGCAGCGGTGGCTCCGTAGTTGGCGCACTGCGCGGTGAACCTGGCCACCTCAGTTCGATTCCCGACCCCGGCTCACGTCAGTGGCGAGTGATATCTGAACCGGTCCTGGGCCCCCTTCCCGGTTTTAGCAGGGTGGTGAAGTATGTGCATCAACCCGTATGAACGACGACAGGGCGTGGGGAGGCCGTCATCCAGCAGTGGATTGACAAAAATAACCAAGCAGGGAGGATGATGCGTGGACGATTAATTGACCTCTATGGTAATGCATAACGACAAACGCATGGAATATATTCGTTTGTAACAAGGCAACTAAGAAACATTCGTCAATAACGCTATGGTCTTATAAAATATATAATAGGAGACGTTTCGGATAATGGACCTTTACGGCACACACAGATATTCTTCGTGTTATTGTGTATTTAACGTCGCTTCACGTGACCCCTTGCAGGCGCTAGAGGCCGCTACCATTCGCCAAAACATAAACAAACAAAAAATACTCGGACGCCCCGTAATGGAACTGTGATAATGAATCCAAATGGACTCGTTACCACCCGTGTCAACACCACACGCAGTGGCATGGCACACGGACACGCTGTGTACTCAGTTGTGTGTTCACCTCTATAATCAGAGCAAACACAACCAAAGTTTATTTCATTCAAGGCGCCTTTCGTTAAACCATCATTATACAATGAAACATTATTGTATTATGTTTAACTTCTTTTGCACCGCACAATACAACGTTATAAGAAGAACTCCATTATGCATCTCCGCCCTGATTTTTAGTCTAGCAACAGCATTGGGTCTGAAATAAGTGTGTTTATTTAAAAATATTCTAGAAATATTGTTATCTAGCTACGGTATTGTCTTTCCAGACCAGCAAGCCAATATGCTAAGCAAATATATTGATGTTTTTAGAGATTCGGTGCAGTTCAGCTCCATAATTAGAATGGTTAAAGCAATTCGGACTGCTGATGAGACACTGCATGTCGAAACTGGTCTAGAGTTTGACTTGTGTTGAACCAATGCTGCTGTGATTATCCACTCCCTTACAAGAAGGCCGTGTGGATGATGGAATGTGTAGAAATATATAGGTTCACGTGGAGGGGCAGAGATGAGATTAATCGCCTGCAGATTGAAGCACCTACTCTATATGGGACAATCCTTGACATCGTAAATCTTCCTGTAAAAAATATCTTGAAACAGAAGATTAGTTTTGCATTTGCAAATGTGATTTGTAACTTTGATCCTTACTTCTGTATCGATAATTCAATGTAAATGTGCCATTTTATTGAGGGACTATTGTGCGTTACGTTAGCAACCGTGTGTTGAACTTCTTTTGCACCGTATGTAGCCAACCGTGCTAAGTCTTGGATTATTTTGTTGTTGTTTATCGTGCCGTGCCCAAGCATGATAAGTCGGACTTGTATAATTATTTTATTTTATTACCTTTTGTGACTTGTATTATTACCCTTTTCTCTCATTTGCCCTCCGATCGTGTGGCCGTATTGTTCGCCGTTGTAACGTCGCTGAGCCGCCCCAACTGGACATCTATAGGGGGGAGGAGGAATAGCTTCACAAGTCATCGGATTCCTCCGGGATTAATACAAGATTCTCATTCTGCCCATCTGCAGTTTCATAGCTGTCAACCCATGCGGTTTACCCGTATTCTTGTACAGCGGACAGAAGTTTCAATATGGGCAACACAAATCAGCATGACTGTGTGCATCCACGTATCAAGCAAGCAGCAAGATCACAGACAGTCGCATGATAAGTAGCGTAATTGACACCAATTATCAACATTAATACATACAACAGTTTTTGTTAAGGAACATGTTTATCTGTTTGGTTTAACGCGTATGCTTTCGCGACCAATATCATCCATAATGCAGTTTTTTTTTGGGTTAGACATCGGAAATATAAATGTGGTGTTGTGAAACCCGCCACCACTCGACACAACCAATTAGTAAGTTTCGTCACGTAAGCAGCCAGATTTGGCTGTCGCCTGATGATGCCGGTTGTAATTACTGGCGAAACCTCGTAGTCGAGATTGTAAATGTTGTAGCTTGGCTCTCCAACACACTGGTTAGTGCTGTACTAGTATACTCACTATACACTACACTACTATACACTACACTATACACTACACTATACACTACACTACACACTAGTGCTGTACTAGTGACGAATTGACCACGTTCTGTTTACGTGACAAACCTTCCTAATTGGCTGTGTCGGGTGGTGGCGGGTTTAACGACACGTTTATATGATGTTTGTCTATTTGTTTGTGTTTCTCACCTTGTGATGGGACTCTGTAGGAGGAACGTGGAGTGTGTAGGGGTCACACGGGTGACCTCCAGCAAGCCGTGACGCTGCTGCTGCTCTGTGACGCGCGGTGGGCGGGGCCACCGACGTCGCGTTAGAAGCCCAAGAATCTCACGCCGGGCGGAGGGATACAACGGCGCTCGGCCCCCCCCCGCCCCCCCCCGCCCCCCGGCGCGGCGGTGACGCGGCGGCGTCGCCCCTGGCAACGGGAAAAGCCGCGTCCGCTGCTGCGGTTCACGCGGAACTTGACAAGAGACACAAACAAACAAACAAACGCGCGTCAACAAATGTCAACAAGCAATCAGACGGCTTTGAAGCCGCGGCGGCCGCGTTAGCGATGTGAATAAGAAGAAAGCGCGGGGTTAGATGTTGATAAATATTAATGCGGGTCGAGATGATGGAGAGAGCCGTCGCTCAGGGGTCGAGCTCTGACCCCGAGGGGAAGACGAAGAAGATGACGAAGAAGGCGGCGGCGATGAGGAGGAGGAGGAGGAAAGGGGCGGCGAGGGACGAGGTGAGGGACGAGGTGAAGGTCGAGGTGAGGGACGAGGTGGTGGTGGTGGAGGCGGTGAAGGTGGCGGAGGGGATGAAGATACAGCAGCTGAGGGCGGTGATGGCTGACGAGGTGAAGGAGGTGAAGGAGAACGCGACGAGGAGGAGGAGGAGAAGGAGAGACGCGGGTGAGTCGCTGACAGTGGTGAGATGCCGTCACTATTATCAACACCAGCGTCACCACCGCCATCAAGATCATCACCATCATCACTATCATCATCATCACCACTATCATCACCACGATCGCCACCCCCGTCACCACCATCAACATCACCACGATCACCACCATCATCACTAACATCACCACTACCACCACCACCATCATCACCATCATCACCACCACGATCACTACCATCACCACCATCATCATCATCACCACCACCATCACCACCACCACCATCGCCTTGTTTCATATCGGGTGTCATGTCGAGGTAACGCGACTTTCATGACCGCTGTCTTATCAACATTATTACTACAATTATAAGTTCGGGTGGAATGGTGGTGCAGTGGTTAGCACAATATGTACCCGGCCACCTGAGCTCGACACCCGGCCACCTGAGCTCGACACCCGGTCACCTGAATTCGACATCCGGCCACCTGAGTTCGACACCCGGCCACCTGAGCTCGACACCCGGCCACCTGAGCTCGACACCCGGCCACCTGAGCTCGACACCCGGCCACCTGAGCTCGACACCCGGCCACCTGAGCTCGACACCCGGCCACCTGAGTTCGACACCCGGCCACCTGAGTTCGACACTCGGCCACGGCCTTATTCACGTCAGTGGCGAGCGACGTGTGGACCCATTCCCTCACCAACCCGCCGTCTGTGTTGCGTGCCTTAGAGCGTTAGAGTGTCCAGCAGGGGATTGACAGAACGGCTGTAATTTATGATTATTATCACCGTTTTATAGTCGGGCATGTTCAGGGTTTGCGGTATGTAATTCCGAGTAAGCAGTCATCAATTAACCTGACTTGGCACAGAGTTAGCAGCAGAGTGGTCGGCTTTGTGCCAGCAGAGATTTAGTTTCCTCTTGTGACTCTACTGGTGTAGCAAGTGGGGTGGACTGTGGTGGTGGTGGTATCGTGGTCTTTTACTACTCAAGCAGGCAGATAGATTTTTGTTGTTGAGAAAAATTTGTCATCTATCAATAGAAGATTTATACCCAAAGGAAGCTTTTGACATCGAGTTGAGATATTCGGAAATTTAATTCACGAGCCCATGAAGTTTTTCTCCAAAATCGCCATTTTTAAATCCTTTATATTAAGTTCACTTGCTTGCGTGCTTGCTTACGACCGTGCAAATCTTTCGGTCGTTTTTTAACCCACTTCCCGTGATCCAATCGAGCTGACATTTTCCACACAGACTCGTTGTGCGTGACAAAACATTTTCGTGAACAAATTTTTCCAAAATTTTACACTGTTTAGGGAATTTTTTAAAAATATTTAATTACCAATTGCTTAATGCTGGCAGACAATCATCTGACCCATAGGTGGCAGCCATCTCAAGCCAGAGGACGAGAGGACTCTAGCTGCCACGCATATAAAGGATTTAGAGTGAAAAACTTTGTTTTTACGGGTTAATTTTTAAAGCCCCCCTTCTACACCGTGTCCATCGGGGAATTATTACGCAAATGATGTTGCCAACTCTAAAGTGGACACACAGAACCTGCCATGTGAGTCATTCGTTGTCATTTTAGCACGGAGGCTTTCGCGACCAATATTATCCACAATCAAGGTTTTCTTTGGTCAGTGTGAATACTTGTAAGACCTAATCTCAGGTCTGAGGACCGCCTGCAACTTATTCGAAAGCAGAAATAACACGACGGTATTTAAACTCTGTTTACACGGGTCTGTCTCCACGTGCTTAAGCAAGAACACAGTCTGGTGAATTTGCCATCGTATTCCATAGAAGTTCCGTTGAATAAATCTCTCGTGGATTGCATTAAGTAAACAGTTTTAATTCTAGATTTGAAGTTTTCGTGACTGCAAGGATTCATACTCTTTGGTTTTTTTCGGTAAAGTCACGTAGGTGAAAATAAATGAAATGAAAACAACTGGTGTTGCGCCCGAAACGTTGTGATTTAATTTAGTTTTCATTTTATTTATTTTTACCTACGTGACTTTACCGAACAAACTAAAGAGTATAAACAGTTTTAACAAAGAATATTAAAGTCAAATTATGTATAATGTACTGTACTGCAGTAAAACGGGGAAAGTGTTTGGTGTGTCCATTGACTCCAGTGGGGGAAAAACAAACATTGTGTGAGTTGGTGTGCCAACCGGAGCCACACATTTTGTTGTGTTGGTCAAAGTTGCCTTGGCACAAGGGCTATTGTCGGGTCACACGTATGGCAACGTACACACGCACACATGCCCTGCACTGCAGATACAGATTTCCTGTATCTGTGACTTTCGCCAAAACTGAATGCGAGCTGCTATAGCTTCGTGTCGATGAAAAGAGTCCAAACTTCCTTGTTTATCAGCAGAGCGGCTGCCCTTCGTGAGCTTCACTGTAACGTGTATTGGACTGCTTATTGAATTAAAGAGCTGGTTTAACCTGCTCGCCGTTTAATAATAGTTTAGCTCCCCAGTGATTCAGAAGCCAGTTTGATGTTTATTTGTGCAGAAACGTGTTGGGGCTCTGGATAAATGTATACTCGCGACCATTAAATGAGTTAAGACGGCTGACATCACTGGTCCTGTGGACCCCTCTTCACCAAGCTGCACCGCGTGGTGAAGTATGGTCACATAAACCCCCAAGACCAACAGCGTGGGCAGGCTTTATCCCACAGTGGATTGACAAAGCACTGTTCAATTTTTATTTTCATTATATTTAAAAAAAAATTTAGTACAATCATTTGAGATCATTTTTAAGAATATGGCTTGGGTTCACCCTAATCCTGGCCAGGGCCCAAATACCTTTACTGTAAGCTGCCTTAAGTTATTAAAAGTTGCCTTGGCAGTGGACGCAGTAGAAATATTGGGAATGCTTTCAGCACGCACTTGCCAACTCCCGCCACACACCACCTCGGCCTTCTCCTTGAGCAGTGGCCCATCTCTGCGCTTTGTGGTTCCTCTTAGGTGGCCCAGCTTCCACGACTGCAGTCGTTCCAATTTGCATACACATGTCATGGTAAACGTGGAAGAGATTTGGATGCGTGAATGTCTACACATTTCAAATTTCACATAAAATTAGTTATTTACAACTCTTAATCAATCCACTGCTGGATGCAGGCTTCCCCACACTATGTCAGTTGATGCAGGCTGTTTGGCCATACTTCACACGAGTCCGTGTTGGTTGAGGGCCCAGTTCTGATATCATGTACTACACGACTAAACTTGTTATATTACCAGGCAAGGCCCACGGAGCTATGTAGCTCTTTTTCAGAAGCGATCTGTCCACAAATGATAGCTGAACGATGTGGCTTATCACGTGGACATTTTAACTCGTAATGTTGATTCGAAATGCGGAGGGGAAAAATGGAGGACCTGGAGAAAAATGAATATGCAAACTCCAAATATGTAGGCTTCAGGGTCGAGATTGAACCCACGTACTCCTGTATACCAGGCGAGGTCGTTCACATTTCGCCACCTGGGCTACTGATGCCAGCCGTTGTCAGTAATCAAACTCAAGTTGCTGGGCTCGTAGCACAGCGCTCTAAATACTTCGCCACCACTCCCATCGACACATCTTAGCAGAATTAAACATGCTGGAGCCAACAGAGGACATTTGGGTTTTAGTGCAGATTGCTCATTTGACAGTCGGTACTCTGGCTGAATGATCACAGACGTGCCAGGTGACGCCTGCCAACACGGTGTGCGGGGGACGGCGTGCGACCGTTTTCAATTCACGGTCGTGCCACACTTGCGGCGAGTGGGTCATTGTGTAGCGACAATAGCCCTGCTGCTGCCCCTGTGAAAGAGTAAATTGGATAAAAATGCACAACGGCCGGCGGTGAAGTGACAGCCCATTAAATATTGAGAGACTGGAAAAGTGCCCCTAGCAGCACTGCTGTTGTTAGTTGTACGGGGCCCTGAGCTGCGGATCACCACAATAACTTTGACACCGAGCAGATAATGAATGTACCCTATCTGGGCAATGTTGGAAACTTTCATCGTGTTTATATGCTCAAGTTGTTCAACACATGGTACATCTGTGTGCGGTATATACCAAACATTCATGTTGGGGAAAAAGAGGAGCACGTTGATTGGAGAACATATGCAGGTTGACCACATCATCCAAACTATGAATAAAAGTAAGTGGGCTAGGGTAGGACGTGTTGCGGCTAGAGGGGACAATGAACGATTGTCCAGAATAATAACCGAGTGGCAACCGAGGTATGAAATGCGTCCAAGTGGACGTATACCAATGAGATGGAGCGGTGAAACCAGTTTATCTGCAGATGCATCTCAGTATCGTGAGAGGTGGTGGCAGCTTGGGAGGCCTTCATCCAGCATTGGATTAATCTTGGCTGATGGCAATGATGATGATGAAGAAGCCAAGCGATGCTGTTGTAATAGATGGGATGCTCCACTTTGCGTCAGGACTGCCAGTGCTGGCTTTGGCCGTAACAAACACGAAAATTTTCCAGGTCGCGAGTAACGAGCCCGGAGTAGGCACGTGACAAGTAGCCACAGTCAAAGTGCGAGGTAAACTGGATGTGGTGTTCCGGATGCAGAGATACATTCTGGGTCGCTGACACACCACAGATCCAGCTGCAATGAAACCCTCATGTTTACCTTATAAATATAACCACATCTGTCGGATATTTCTATTCAGGCAATCGTTATTGACAAAGAGTAGCACATCTAATTAATTATCTGTACTGGAAAACGTTTGCAAGCTTTACATGATAAGGTCGCACTCATTACGCACACAGTGCTTGTCACAAATGAACCACAATACTTTGGCGATCTCGTCAAGGAGTAATAAACCATCACGTGAACTCCCGTCATCCCCGCAGTAGCGGCTTTTGGCTAGCTATTGAACAAAAACGGGCATCGCATCGCGGCCGTCTGAAACGCCGAAGCCACTGGAGGTATGCACTTTTAAATCATCTAGATTGAAAACTCATTTACTTCAAACTTATTTTTGTATTTAGTTTGTTGTCCTTCCCCTGCACCTCTGATTATCACTGTTGGCTACGTACGGTGCGAAAGAAGTTCAACATTTATTCATACCTCCAATTAGTACGGTTAGCTACGTACGGTGAAAAAGAAGTTCAACATAAATACTGTACATGCAGAAGGTGGCTGATTCTTGTTTTACGCTTGACCACTCGGCAGTAACAACCTGAAGTCTGTACAGGTCGCAAACACGACAACGGCACCACTCGGAGCCCTGGCAACGGCCCCTTACCCCGCTGAACCGCGACCGCCTCTTAATAACTTCCTCTTCGCCAGCCTTGCTGCCGCATCATACGACTGCATGCAGCGGCAGCTGTGAGGCGAGGCCTTTCTCTTCTATTTTTACCAGGTGGCTATGGTCTTGTGTTGGTTAAACACCAGTCGGTCCACCTGGCCTGCACCTGTAGAGTGCACAGTGTATGGATTGGTTTACAGTACGTGGAGACACTCGCGCACACCTATAGTTACGTATGCGCGTGTACGTACAGCAAAACTCTATTTGGGTTAATTTAGCACAGGGGGCGACAACCTGCAGCTCCAGGGCCGCGTGCGCCGCGTTAAGGAACTGCTTCGTGACGTTATTTATGAAGGGCCACCGTCTCATAGTCACATAAAATGCGGCTCTTGAAATATTTTTGTTGACCAAATTGGAAAAAAATGGCTGCTATTGTTATTTTGGTTTCCAACCCCTGATTTAGCATGATATTTCACGTGTATCTCAGTTGTCAAAATACTTTACATCAAACGATTGGAGAGAAAAAACGATTTGTTGAAATAAATTGCTGTTCAGTGAAAGGTGGGTGGAGTGGTGGCGCAAAGATTAGCACATTGCGCTCTGCGCCCTGCCACCAGAGTTCAGCTTGCAGCCACGGCTAACATCAGCCACAACTGCATGTCTGCACCGATCCTGGCACTTCCTTCACCAACCCACACGGACCAGCGTGGTGAAGTATGGTCAGACAACTACCATGACCGGCACAGACATTGGGAGGCTTTCATGCAGCAGTGGCTAAAGGGGTGTGAAAAAAAGTGTGACATGGAACAGCCAACCGCGGTCAACAATATTAATTTAGAAAATGGAGAAAATATGTTTTAGCAATTATTACTCTGTTTTAGTTTAGGCTACAATACATTTGAATTCTAGGACAATTTACAACTTTTTTTTCAATCCACTACTGAATGAATACCTCCCAAAGGCATGTCAGTGTGGATTTGGCGAATGGTAGACGATGCCCTGTTCAGCTATCACTCACCACTGGTGTTAACCATGGCAGGGAGTCAAACTCAGGCCACCGGGTCAATTGCACAGTGCCCTGAACAGTACATAAACCAAACTGCTCAGATGTCTGTCACAGCCTTGTACAAATATATAAAACAGCCACGCTGGGTTTCAACATGAATGAAAGGAGCGGTGTGTATGTACAAACACTTTACGCATATTCTTACATTCCAGCATGCCAGAAGGGTCTGGGAAAATCACTCGAGAAAGCGTCGCTGTGTGTGCACTCGTCCCGCGATGTCCAGTGGCCACGGGACAGAGAGCACGCACGCACGCACACACGCACACTCGCTCGCCCCAGCGCCGGCCTCTCGGCTCGCACTCCACGCGCGTGTCTCTCGCGAGCGCTCGGTCGGGAACGAGGGCCGGTGTAAGGGCCGGGATATCGGCCCCTCGAGGGGCCACTCTTGCCATGACGCGGGGGCCGTGCTCACGAGCCAGCGCCGAGGGCCGTGCTCACGAGCCAGCGCCGAGGGCTTGTTCGGAGGTTCTCGTGGCGCCAATGGGCCCCGTCGGCTTGCCGGCGTGTAAACTGCATGGCAGAGGGCCTCGGCCGTGCAAAAGAAAACAAAGCGAAAGGCCACTCCTCCTGGGTCTACGAGCTGGACACGTACTCGCAGCCGCACTTCATTGATCAAAGCTCAAAATCAAACTACTTTTAAATGTGAATGTGTATTTGGTTAATAAGAGTTGTATGGTGGGGGTGGTTGTGTTTGTCCAGTGTTGCGTTTTGGAGTGTGTTTGAGCGTCTCGTTGGAGGAAAGTGGAGTTTCTGAAGAAAACCACAAGGTGTATACAAGGGAAACAGGCGCTCACATCCTCTAGATTGATCGGTCAGCTGACCAATACTGTCATTGCTTGATGATGATCCATACTCTTTGGTTCTTTCGAGAGAGCGAGTAGGAAAGAAATATTTGCTTGTAAATGTAAGCTCGGCGAGGGGCCGGATGATCCATAATCCAGGTTTTTTTTGGGTTAGATCGCGTAAATATATAAATGTGTATTATGGATGATATTGATCGGTAAAGCCTACGAGATGATGATGATGATGTAATGACTGTGTCAAACTTCATTTGTGGAAATCTTTTAAAACAATATGGGCTCCTTGCCCATCACATAGGAATGTAACCGCCCCCCCCCCCCCCCCCGACGCCCTTCTCAGTGTTACAGCCTTTCTATAGGCCCTCTGCCTTCACCAACCTGCGCTGACCAGCGTGGCGAAGTATGGCAAAACAAACCCCACGTCCAACACGGCCTAGGGACACGGTCATCCAACAGTGGATCAACCAGGCAGCTGTAAATTATGTTCTGTTCTTGCATATGGCAATGTGTTCAGGGGCTCGATGTCAAGGTCTGCTGCTGGCCGGTCACAACGAGTGGGTTTCGGGAGAGGGAGAGTTGGTGCAGTTTTGCTGCTCCTCCTCTGTTGGGGCACGGACCACGGTCCGTAGTTTGGATTGCATAGCTACAATCGTACTGCAGTGGCTTGACTTTGATGTATCTCTTTGGCTCTCTCTGTACCTCTGAGTCTCTGTCTTTCTGTATGTTCTCTATGGGTCTCTATGTATTTCAGTGGGTGTTTGTATATCTGTTTTTATAGGTTTACGTATGGTTCATAGTTTGGGTTGCTTGGCCCCAATGGCACTGTAAATGATTATCATTGACACAACCTCCTCGATCACATGGCAATTACAAAAAAATATCAAATTGCTCTACGACTTTTGAAACGTTGAATTTTTTGCCGTTATCATTTTTACCATTGCTGTTCATCTCGCCTCCTCAAGGGAAATTGCATAGCAGCAGCGGAAGCAGCGAGCAGGAGCGCGGCCCAGCGCCGGCCGCCGCCACCACGGCGGCGCCGGGCACCGGCGATGCGAGCCTGCGCTGGGAGGGCGCGCTGCCCGACCCGGCCGCCGAGGAGGAGCGCATGCGGCTCTACCGGCTGCGGCGGCGCGAGCGCTACCTGACGGCGCGCCGGGACCTGTGCCGCCGCCTCAACCTGCCGCCGGCGCTCGCCGAGCCCGACCGCGACTCGCCGCCCGCTGCCGCGCCACGCGTCGGACGGCCCCTACGTCCTCACCGCGGACGAGTACTCTGGCCTGCTGCTCCTGCGGCGGAGAAGTCGGCGGGGCGAGGCGGTGGGCGCCGCGCCGGTGCCGTGGCACCATCGCCAGGTGGAGCGGCTCGCCGTGCGCATCGCAGAGTTGCCGCCCGTCGGCGCGGAGGTCGGCCCCGCCGCCGTGTGAGCGCCTGCTGTGCGAAAAGGCCGGAGGGACCGCAGCGGTTCCTCGTGAGAACCGTTGTTCGGGGGCCTGTTAGCTGGGCACGGGGGCAGTTGTGCACGCCTATAAGTTGAGATTTGGAGGTTGTGGTTTATAAGTTGTGCCGGGATCTTATTCGTAAAAGACCCACCTGCTGGGCGGGGGGTTGTGTAGCAAGTAGGTGGCTTAGCTGTCTGTGGATTTCTTTTTTATTTTCCGCCCGTATGAGTGGGTTTTCTCTCACTCGCAAAATTACTGAAATGGGATTTGCCCAAATCATCCGTAGCGAGAACCTCCTCAAGAGAACCGAACCTCATTGAGGATTTAACGGGCAAGTGCATTTAACTGATCGTAGTTTTGGCCACAGCCCCATTGCTATTTTAACGCTGACCCCGTTTAGCAGCCTGCTTTCCAAGCAAGGCGGATTGTTTTCCCTCATGGATGTGAAGATGTGTACCACCTCGTCAGTTGGATCTGCAATGGACTGATTCGTATGATGTTCCAAAAAGTCGTTTCCCCATTCTCCTTTGGAATGTTGCACCGAACGCTCCGGCTGTGCAAAGTGCACCGAATATTGTCGATGCATTGTTTACGGCGCAAGGTCCCAAACTCCGATCCTCACAACCCACTCAAGTCTTCCCAGTCTTCTCCATTCAAGTATAAATTAGGTTGTTGCACACTGCACACACCAAGATGATTTCTAAGCACATCAACAAATGTTACATTCCACTGGCACAAATCTAAGTCATTTCATCATTAGACCTCCTTTGCCAGTACCCAAATATAATAATAGGGGTTTCCCCCTTGTTTCTAGCAACAAAACTGAAACCTTTTTACAAGGATTTATGTCTGCATTAACCACAATACTTGCAGTCAAAATGCAAACATAAAACATACTCTGATAATATATGCATTGTCCATGAAACTGGTGTGGACTATATATTATCAGAGTGTGTTTGATGTTTACATTTTGACTGCAAGTATTGTGGTTAATGCAGACATGAATCCTTGTAAAAAGGTTTCAGTTTTGTTGCCAGAAAAAGGGGGAAACCCCTATTATTATCTAAGTCATTGTTAATCTGAATCGGCGCTAAGTTGCATGTGACGCACACACACATGCAAGATGTCTATCTTCATTTGAAATTGCACTCAACGCTATCTACCAATCATTGAGTGTGCGCAGCATGTAACAAATAATGAATGTGCACGGTAGCTTGGTAAACGCTGAAAGTTGAACTCTGGCCGGTTTCAAAGACTGGAGTTTAGGGAAGCCTGTCACAAAGATTCACCAACCAAGATGAATAATACAAAACGTGGCTTATAGACACCAAAAGTTGCCATTGTGACTGTAAGACTGGTCGTCCTTCCAGCATGCCTGGCATTGTCACATGACCTCACCATGCAGCGTGTATAATGCACACCAGCCTTGCTAATAATCATTTAAAATATTATTATTACCAAGATGTAAAATTGTGGCCATATTATTGTACCCCTACCCCCTCCGATTGGAAGTTGTTGTACACGTGCCACTATCCCCTGACCGTGTTCCGTTTGCCACAAATTGAACGGTTTGTGCAAAGCATAGAGTCGTACATTTGTATTGCTATGAATATCTCACGGTGTGATTATTTTTAGTTCCTTTGCAAATATTTGAGGCAAATCTGCTCTAGAAATTGGATAACAATGAAAGACCCCCCCCACACCCCTTTGCCTGCTGTAGACTTTTATACTTTTATCACGTCATGCAAATAGATTAGATCAGATTTCAGAAGAAACCCTCTCCAATATACGAGGCTCCCAAAGGCATATGGCCGCAGCGAATGTTCATGACTGCTGTACTGATGAGTCCTAATAAGGATGGAAACCTGTTCACAGTTGTGTCTGTCTCACCGCAGGCTGTTGTTGGGTTGGCCGCGTTTTCCCAACTCCTTGAGTTCGTGGTCTAAAAATTGCAAGAGAGACTGACGCACGTATGCAGTTCTTTTGAGCCGGTGGTCTGCATAAGGCTGAGAGTAATGCACGTGTGTGTGTTGTTTAAATCTGTTCAGGTGAAGTTAATTAGTTTATTGCATGTAAACGTTTGGGATGTGGTCGTCACCCCTTTGTGACTCCACAATCAATTGATGTTGATGCACATGCCAACATTTTCGCACAATTTAACAACTCTTCATCATTTTTGGAGACTGCTGAATCTCCGATTGCGAATAACGTCGGGGCGCCGAGAGGATCCACTTGCCGATGCCATACAGTTGTGGCAGCTGGGTAGAAACAGTCACGTGTGTAGGTCGGCTTGCAAACAGGCGCCCTGTGTGCGTGGGGAGCCGAGGTGTAGGGAGCTGGGGAGGTCTTTTATTGAAGCCACAAATCGAGCGACAAGATCCACCGGCGTCTCCTCTCTTCCTGTTTGTCTCTGCCTCTCAATTCGCTCGTCCTACCCCACCGCCAAAACGTATAATGTTGTTGTCACTCAGGAATGACATGTTTCGTGTATTCCACATTTCTATTACACGTCTACACTCGTGATCGTTTACTACGTGCATCATTGGTCGCTCATGATCCAAAAACGTCGGTTTACAGAGCGTATTACCAATCAGCTTTATGGCCGTTCATATGCGTCACGGCTTTTTAAGGCCCTGACTCGCCCGCTATAAAAGGCGAAGAACGTCATGTATATATGTTTTATAGTCTAAAAGATGTATCCCCACTCTGAAACATGCGCTGATCGGTGCTCAACACCTCTTATCACTGATCCTCAGCCAGTGGTGGAAATTCCACATTCTCGTGGTAGGGGAGGGGGGATCTTACACTCCCTAACACAACAACCTCTTTTGAACGGTAGGCGCTGCTTATTTTACAAAACACAGAGGATGATGATGTTGGTGGTGGTGGTTGTGATGATTGATGTCAATCCCGACAGGAATTTGAGCTCATGGTCATACGATTGGAAGCCCTGCAGCCTGACCCACTGAGCTATATAATAAACTATATATATATACACACACCAGCGTGCCCTGAGCGTTTTGAGAATTTTTAGAATGAGTTCCTAAATTAGTGTCTCTATGACCTCATTTTAGACCTATATTGGAACGCCACATCAGTGAGATGATCTTAGAATAGCTCCATTGATGTCATAGGCGACGTCAATGTAATCCTGTCTCGATTCTCCAACCGTTCAGCTGCGCTGCACCTGCAGTACGTGTCCGTCGTGCTTGGGAATGCAGTGACGAGACCTCGCTTTCGTTGTACGTTGTACAGCCGCATGATCACAATCAGACTTTTAATTGTCGAGTGATTTTTTTTTGGGGGGCGGGTGGGGGGGGGGGTTGCCGTTGTTGTGAATGTCGGTCACGTTTGCGATTGCCCTCGGTGCTTCAAGCAAGTAGTAGAGCTTCACTCGATTGTTGGTGGGCAGGCGGTTATTGTTGTGCAT